>NC_142006.1:8165630-8465630 GCF_049901715.1 Pseudonaja textilis
GAACGGAACGGAATCAGTGGAGGGATTTCCATTTTTTTTTTCCTACCGGTTCTGTGAGAGAGCGCTTCCAGCGCTGATGGTGTCACCTAGCCTGGTAATGAAACATCTGCAAGAAAACCGCCAAGCTCAGAGAGCACCAAGGACTCCTGAAGCATCTACCAGGGCTTCCTTCACACCTTCCAGGTACAGGTTCAAATTCTCTGCTTCCACCCAATTCGGAGAGACTTTTGGCCGTCCACCGAGAACAATGGCTACCCAGCCACGATCGTCCAGCTCAGAACGAACACAAACAAAAATGCCGTTATCTACGGTGGAACATTTCTGAGATGGGCTTTGGAGAGCTAGCGAGGAAGCTAGCCCCTCCTTTCAGAGTGGTGCATGGTACTTCCTCCACGGCAGTGGGGAGAGGGGGTGTCTCGCCAGTGCTTTCCCAAACCCACTTAATTAGCACCCCCGGTGACAGCTTCCAGCAACGTGAGCCACACAATCCACACACGCACAAACACACACGCTCTGCATTTTGCTAATTACCTGCACAGGCCCTTCATCCCAGCTCTTACGGTCACGTCGTCTCTCCCACCGAGTCTACGGCCTGCCTCGTAGGCCAACAGCCATTGGCAGGGTTCCCCCGGTGAGCAGAGGAGCGAAAAGGGGAGGGGCCCCCCCCCACCAACTTCCCCAAGACCAGCCACTCTGAGGAGAGAAGCGCTGGGCTTTTCTGGGATTCCTTCCCAAGTTCTCCACCCAAACGATCGTCCTAATCGAGGAGTGGGATGAGCGAAAAGCCTTGGTGGCCGAAACCCCAGAAGACACTTCCATGTTTGATTCTATGAAGATATCCCTCATACTCATGAAAGGAAATCTCAAGCCGACTCAAATGTGGATGGTTTAATCGTGGCACTGATGATGTTCTCCGTTCTCTTGGCGATTCTCCTCACCTCTTCCATTCTTGCCCTGCTTCTGTGAGTTAATCAACCAATCAAATCGGAATAGAGCTGGAAGGGACCTTGGGAGGTCTTCTAACCCATCCCCCGCTCAAGAAGAAGACCCCCAAACCATTCCAGAGAGGTGGATGCTACTCTTAAAAAACACCCAGGGATGAAGCACCCTCAACGTCTGGTGGCAAGCCCATCCACTCGTCGACTGTCCTCACGGTTAGGAAGTTTCAATTCCAGGTTGCTTCTCTGCTCGATGCATTTCCATCCGTTGTTTCTTGTCCTGCCTTCTGGGTTGTTCTGTGCCGTGGCTGGTGTCAGCTCTGATGGTGTCCATTCGCTGTGTTCTTTGGCCACCTGGTTTCCTTTGACACTTACCTAAATATAATTGCTTCCTCCAGCCAATTTCCTTGCAGCCAAGGTGAGGATGATGCAGTTTCATCATTTTTTGCCTTCTAGTGACATGTCTGCTGTTAACTGAATCATAGATATTTGATATAGGCCTTGTGCTGTGCAGTTGCGCGCCTTCCCATCCTCCCCTGCCATGAAAGTGCTCATGTTCTCCTCCCTTGACTAGTCAGCCGATGCTCGTGTCACACAACGTGCAGGAAGCTTCTCATCCGTGTCTCTTGAGATACACCCATCTTTTCCCCCACAGCAAGGGGTCCTGGGAAAAAAGCTCCACCATGTCGCCGAAACGCCAGATAATTAAAAATCCCGAACTGAGGTTGGCTATTGTCAAGAGGACGCCATTGTGTACAGTAACGAAGCAATTATGAATGAACAGCAGCACGGATGTCATTAATTCCAGCTTTTAAGGATCACAGCATAAGGCACGTTAAAAACGCTAAAACGCAGGCGGAGTGACGATGTGATTTATAAACGGGGAATGGCTGAGATGGGGTGGAGATGGGCCAGGCGAAACAGTTGGGAGGGTGCAAAAATTGCAGACTACAGGAACCATTTGCATCACTCAGGTGGCCCCGAGGAAACAGACAAACCTCCAAGCGGCCTCAACGACCCTCGCAAAGGATGCAAATGACCAGCTGTCTTGCAAGGAGTATCAATCCTTCCATTCCCCGCTATCCTGTCAGAGCCGAAGAAGCTTCTTGAATGGGGAGCGAAACGTCCTCAAAAGAAAAAAGCAAGGAAATCCGGTTGCCTCCTGAAGAAAAAGGACCTTTCAGACAACCAGGAGACCTGGATGACAGAGAATCTCTGCACAGTTGTGAGGAAACTTCTCTTCCTGGGTGGCTTCGAGGAGATGGTGACACAACCCTCGTTGGAGGATGCTAAACCCAGATTGTCAAACAAACTTGGCTTAAGTTTTTATTTCTTTTTTCTTTTTAAACTGTTGTTGTTTACTAATAACTCAAAACAGAGAATCCACTTTTTTTTTCCCTCCTATTTTTGCCACAACCACCACCCAGGGAGATAGATTGTGCCGTGAGAGAGCAATAAGATGGTTTTTGGGCCTAAGGCAGGACTAGAGCTCACCCTCTCCTGGTGATTGGGCCAGAGCCACCCAGCTGTCTTTGAACTCTCCCTAATTCCTCAAACGTCACCATAACTTGCTAGAGTTTAACATAGCGGCAATAACGTACTCGTCGTTTGCAGTGGAGTTTTGTTTCATTTTGTGGGGTTTAAGATGTGGTGAGAATTAAGGGGTTGCTTACCTACATATTAAGGGTACCCTGTTCCTTCTTCCTGAGGAAGAAATGGATGCACTCGACTGCTTTTGTGGTCTAGGGCAAGGGTCTTCCAACTTGGCACGTTTTAAGACTTGTGGGCTTTCAACTCCCAGAATTCCTGAGCTGACATGACTGGAGGAGGAGGAGTTCTGGGAGTTGAAGTCCACAAGTCTTTAAAGCGGTCAAGTTTGAAGGCCCCCTGCTCTAAGGTCAAGACTTGTGGAGAAAGTCCCAGGTGTATTTTCAGCACCATGGACAGAGGCACAACCTAGAGATACAGGAAACGTGGATGCAATGAGACTAACAGCCGCAGAACTACAAAATGTACACACAGTCCTCAAATACAAAATATACCCCCCAAAAAAATCAAAAATGTTTTCCCCCCATCCCACCCCCCAAAATAAAACTCTTTTCTTCCGCCACCTTTTCCTTCTTCTAAGCTTATTCATCAAGGCCCCTTCCACACCGAGTTATATTTTGCATCTCTGTTCTCCCGCGCGGGGTTCAGGCGTCACCAGCCAGGAGTGCTGAGGACTAGCTACTTGCTGAATCCCAACACAAATGAGGACAGCAAAACGGAGCTCTGGAGGTGAGGATGCCCACATAATCATAAAGGACTGGTTTGAAGTCACTTTTTTTTACAGTGCCTTTGTAACGCAACGGTGACTAAACGAATGGTGATATGTCAAGGAACACTTGTATAATTCTTTTTAAAAAATGCATTCAGAACTCCCAGCTCTCTCTCTCTTTCTCTTTCACTTAATTAAGGGGAGGAAAGGGCGGGAGGGAGAAAGATAGTCCACAAAGTGCTTTTTGGAAGACGGGAGAACGTCTTCCAGGAGATGTCCAGCTCCCTGTCAATCTGGGCCTTTTCCAATTTATAGCCTAAACACCTTCATTTGGAGAAGTGCCTGCCACTCAAGCTGCCCGGCGCCAGATTCCGTTCAAATTAATAGCAACTCTTCCCTTTCATTATGATGATTAAAAGGACGTGGGCGAAGGAAGGTTGAAGCCTGCGCCTGTCGTGGCTTAAAAGCTTGGGAGACGTGAGCAAAAGATCACTTCGCTTTCCCTTGTCTGTTTTGTGATGACAAATTGGGGGAAACATAGGATGAAACAAGGGCTGCAGGCATTGGGTAGGTCTAGTCTTAGTGAAAAGAAGGACCAAGGTTTGACATAATAGCAGTCTTCTAATATTTGAGGGGCTGCCCTAATGAAGAGGGGGGGGCAAACTATTTCCCAAAGCCCCAGAAGGCAGGACAAGAGGCAACAGATGGAAACTCATCAAGGAGAGAAACAACCTAGGAGAAATTTCCTGAGAACCATTAACCAGTGAAACAATTTGCCTCCACAAGTTGTGGATGCTCCAACACTGTTTTTAAGAAGAGACTGGACGGCCACTTGTCTAGACTGGTATAATATCTCCTGCTTGAGCCGGGAATTGGACTAGATGACCTCCGAGGTCCCTTCCAGCTCTGTTATTCTGAAAAGCTGGACACCCTTGTTCAGAACAATAAAAAACAAGCTACTTATATTACCGTGATTAAAATAAACCAAGAGGGGGAGGAAACTAAGAAGGAAAGTGGAGAAAAAGTAAAAATATTAATATGATGCATATACTCGGGAATAAGGCTACAATTTTAGGTACTAAAATACATCCCCAAAACTAATTTTGCCTTATCTGCAGATTATCTACAGTCATATTTTTTGGTACTCATATAAGGATATTAATACGATGCATATATTCAACAATAAGGCTAGAATTTAAGGCGCCAAAATACATCCCCCAAATTGGTTTTGTCTTATCTGCACATAGGGCTACCTGCAACTACATATGTTTGTTTTTTTTAAATACCCGTATATACTATATGCTCATGAATAAGTCCACCCATGGATAAGTGAGCCCTCACAATTTTAACCAAATTGCTGTGAAGATCTGTGGGTTGCCCCACCAATTGTGGAAATTAAAACACGACCAAAATGTTGATGGTCAACTTATCCCCACGGGTGTTGTATTTTGCTTAAAAAAAATCCCATGGTCAGCTTTATTTTATTTTATTTTTTTTGCAGATGGGTTTATCCTCACATGTGTCCGCATAAGCTCAACGAAAGCCATCGACTTATACATTAAAAGCAGGACTCCATAGAAACAAACCGCTGCAGCTTCTTCTTCTTTTTAGAATATCAAGACATTTCTAAGACGGGATCCAGAATGGAAAGAAGAAAAAAATTAAAACTGGAGACAGGGTTAGAGAACCATTCAAGGCCATTATAATTGATTTATTGAGATAAAGGCAGCTTGAGAAAAGCAAGAGTTTTCAAGAAGGGGTGAAGTAGGTTTGGGGCAAAAGCTCCCCAGATCAGAGAGAGGAGTTTGATGGGAAGAGACGAGAAGGGTGAGACAGAGACTTATTTGCTATAAAAAAAAAAAAAAACAGCCAGCAAATGTTCACGCATCCCAATCTCTCTAAATTTACCAAATTCACTTTGAAAGCTATCTCTTTCGTCCTCACTCTTCGCTCTCCTGACAGCAAATTACTGATGTTGTTATGTGTGGTGAAAAATGTAGGTTTCCCACCTTCTCCCTCTCTCTCTCTCTCTCTCTCTCTCAGGTCTGTTTGGAAAGGATTGACAAGCCACTCAATTGGATCACTCTTGAAGTGTACAATTTAAAACAAAGAACTGTTCCCCTTTTCACTTTCTCCCTCCAACTGGATTCTGCTGGGTCCTTAAGCGGTTTGTGTGCCCAATTACATAACCAAGCAAACAAAACTCACAACCAAAATATCAGCACAGGGAAAGGCCAGATAAAGAAAGCTGGAAATGGTCACGCCTGTATAGGCTTCTAACTTATCCAGATATTATTTTTTCCAAGTTTTATGCTCTCCAAAGGCCATGAAATACAGTTTTTCTAACTTTGAATTGTTCTATAGCATACCGTGCTTATTTTATTTGCTATCTGACCTTGTAAGTAACTCAGGGTGGTGAGGGGATACTTAATACTTCTTTATCCTCCTATTTTGCCAAGAACAACAACAAATAGAGATAGATAGATAGATAGATGATAGATAGATAGATAGATAGATAGATAGATAGATAGATAGATAGATAGATAGATAGATAGATAGATAGATAGGAAGGAAGGAAGGAAGGAAGGAAGGAAGGAAGGAAGGAAGGAAGGATAGATATGATAGAGGGAGGGAGAGGGAGAAAGAAAGAAAGAAAGAGAGAGAGAAAGAAAAGATCTTGGAAAACATACAGACATACAGACATACATTCATAGAGGGAAAGTTACTTTTTCAGTGCCACTGTAATTTTGAATGATCACTAAATGAATGAGGGCTCCTTGTACTCCCCCAGACAGACATTTATCCATCAGCTCTCAGGTAAAAACTTCCTAGAAGGCTTCCTTCTTGAGATGGTGAAAGTTTTTTTTTTTTTTTTAAAGAAAATATACCCATCTTTTCATGCCTCTCCGTTCCACCTTTCCTCCTGCCTCGTGCTGAGAAGGTGGTCTCAAGAAACTCCGCTCCATCTTTTTCCCCCGCTTGGTTTTTAATGATTCCTGACATCCTGTCGGCCATATTGCCAAGCGTCTTCCTGAGAAATGGAGGAACAGATTGCCTTCTTGACAGCAAAGAGGAGGAAGGGTGGGGAGAGTGTGAAGCAGAAAAAAGGAGAGAAAGAACTGTACCAGCACCAAAAAGCTTTCTTCTCTCTCTCTGTCTCTTCTCTTTCTCTCTCTCCTCTCTTTCTCTGTCTCGCTTCCTGTTTCTCTCTCTCTCTCTCTCTCAACTCTTTCCTCTCTCTTTCTCTCTCTCTCCTCTCTCTCTTGCTCCCTGTTTCTCTCTCTCTTTCTCTCTCCCTGTCTCTCTCTTCCCCTTCTCTCCCCTCTCCCTGTCTCGTTCCCTGTTTTTCTCCCTTTCTCTCTCTCTCCCTTCCTTCAAGCAAACAAGTGGCTTTGTACGGTCCATGATGGGTCAGATTCTCCCAACTTTGCATGGCAGTTAGTTGGTCTTCAGACTTCACGTTCTCCTTCCCAACTCCCTGCAAACGTCGAAAGACTATCCGAAAGATAATTGTCCTCCATTGTGGGTGCTTGTGTCCATACACTGCACATCAACCCACATGGAAAGAGAACTGCGTAGATTAAACTAACCCTTTTGCGAAAACCAGTGTGTTGCCCCAAGCCGCAATACAGCTCGGGTAGGTTTAACAGGCTGTTGGAATGCATCCATTCGGTTTTTAACAAGTTGGGTTTGGGCAGGATGTGCAAACCCATGCGCTGCAGGAAAAGAGCAGGCTGATCTGAGCAGTGGAGTCAAGCAAGTAACCTGCCTAGCATCGTTACATTCCCACAAACGGTCCAACTCCAACCCCTCTTGAATTGCCTCAAACTCTTTGTCAGTGGTGGCCATTAGTTGACTAGATTCCTGTCTATAGACTTGAGCGATACCTTTTCTGAACTGCACGTGGTTAAGGCATCAGGCTAGCAACCAGTCTAGTCCTACCTGAGGCATGCAAGCTGATTGGGTGGCTTTGGGCCAATCACCAGGAGCTAGTGAGTTTTGGTCCTATCTTTGGCATAAAACCAGCCGCTCCCTTTCAGCCCTTAGAAAAGGAGGCAAAACAGCCTTCTGAAAAACCTTGCCAAGAAAAGAGCAAGGAATTGTCCATCTTTGAAAACCAGACACCATCGAATGGGTGAAAAATAATAATAATAATAATAATGCACGTTCCCCTTCAATCCTATTATCATATCAACAAATTCTCTGCCTTTCCCCCTCCCCTTCCAAACTCCCAAATTTCTCTTTCTGGTGGATGCAATTCTTCGCCTATTTACATAAGTACCCGAGGCTGTTTCCCCATCTTTATGCATTAGCTTGGCGTAAATATACGAGAAGTATTTCAACACTAATTCTGTTTGAATATATTAGAACCGTGCCTGTATATTCCTTGCTAAAAGCTTGTCCCTTGAGTAGGATGCGTGGTTGTTGTTGTTTTTTTAAAATCTGCATTTATAGTTTAACGTCACATTTACAAGTCATCTAGGTCTGGAATCTAATGCTTCCTTTTTAAAAAGCTTTAAAAATTTATAGTGCTTCTCTCAAACATTTACTCACTCTTACAAAATAATTTGTAGGAGGGCTGAAGGATGGAGAGAAATGAGAAAACTGGTTTTTTTGTGGGGGGGGTTCCTATGGATCCCCCCCCCAAAAAGAAATCTCTAGAATATTTCATCAATGCTTATCGCTTTATATAAAAGCTTCACACGATCGACTCCATTATATTGTTTTTAATACAGGCTGCCTGGAAAGAGTTTTATAAAGGAGAATATGTGTAGCTTGGCATTGAAATGAAGGGTCCTTGGGGGTCTCTGAGCTTGATTGTTTTCTTACAGACATCTCATAATCCATCCAGGTAACGTCATCAGCGCTAGTGTGAGGTTTGTTCCCTGCTTATAAGAGAGTAGCTCTGAGTTGGTTGTTTTCCCGCAGATGTTTCGTTACCCAAACTAGGCGACATCATCAGTTATTTCCTACACTTGATTTTCCTTTCTTAAAATTCCCCACTTGGTTGGCTCTCAATCTCCCAAATATAATCTCCTTTTCTATACTACCTTTTGAATGGAACTTTCTATACTCTTATCTTTTCTGGATATTTCAGGAATAACAGAGTTGGAAGAGACCTTGGACGCCTTGAAGTCCAACCCTCCTCAAGCAGGAGATCATACTATACCTTTCTGGACAAATGTTTTCTTAAAAACCAGCACCCATCACTTCGTTGACCTATATCCCCCCCACACACACCCCCACACACAATCTGAGCCAGGATGGGGGTCTTTTCTATGTGAATAGCTTCGCACCAGATCGGAGTCCTTTTATTAAATCCACCAGCCTGTTCACTGGCATTATTCCTCAGCAGGGACCCTCGACAAGCCATTATTTCTTCTCCAGGAGGGGGTCCTCTATGCAAAGTCTGCTGTGCTTTCTCAGACTCCATTCTGACTTGCCTCTCTCTATTATATCAAAAGCTTTTGTTTTTTTCCCCTCTTTCTCTCTCTCTCGCATTTGCTTTCTAGACCCAAAAAATAAATCAATCTACCTCTTAATTTGGAAATGGAGGCTGGCCTCCCAATGACTCCTTGCGCTCGAGACCTTGTTCTTCCCCACCTCTGAAAACCTGAAAATTTGCCAGCAGAGTCTCAATCTCTCTTTCCCGATCTCTGGGAAGGCTGCCTTCCCCGCTGAGAAGCAGAAGGCACCCCCTGCCCTTCCTGATTAGAATTGCGTTGCCCCCGGGTTGCAGCCCCCCAGCCTCCCTGCTGGAGAAGGGAGACCCACTGATGAAAATCTAATCTAAGTACTGCAATGGCAGGAATTGGTTTGGGGTAATGACAACTTGGTGGGTTTTTTTCCCTTGGCAAAACTTCCCTTTTCTTCTTCTTCTTCTTCTTCTCCTTCCTTCTCCTCCTTCTTCTCCTTCTTCTTCTTCTTCTTCTTCTTCTTCTTCTTCTTCTTCTTCTTCTTCTTCTTCTTCTTCTTCTTCTTCTTTCTTCTTCTTCTTCTTCTTCTTCTTCTTCTTCTTCTTCTTCTTCTTCTTCTTCTTCTTCTTCTTCTTCTTCTTCTTCTTCTTCTTCTTCTTCTTCTTCTTCTTCTTCTTTCTTCGAATGTTAAAATCTTTCAAGGCTGTGAAAAGAGGAACTATTTGAATCAGAGAGAAGGATGCCTCTATCAAAGTCTATAGAGGCAGTTTGGTTTGGCGGTTAAGGCACAAAACGGGAGACCGTGAGTTCTAGCCTCATCTTAGGCGTGCCACATTGTTGGGTGACTTTGGGCCAATCACCAGGAGATGGTGAGTTCTAGTCCTGCCTTAAGCATGAAAGCTGATTGGGTGACTTTGGGTCAAGCACCAGGTGACAGAGAGTTCTAGTCCTGCCTTAGTAATAAAACCCAACAGGGTGACTTTGGCCAATCACCAGGAGAGCGCGGTGAGTTCTAGTCCCGTCTTCGGCATGAAAGCTGATTGGGCGACTTTGGGCCAATCAGCCAAGAGGGTAGATCTCTCGTAGCTATTCATCAAGTGTTTTTGTTAGCTGCAGTAGATGCTGGGGTTTCTTTTTGGGGCAACATTTTGGAGCCATCTTGGGAAAAGCTTTTTGGGGGGAACCGGTCGAAACATCCAACCAGTCACTAATGAGAGCATGCAGTCGAAGGGTGCACAAACTCCCTTGTCTCCTGCTTCTCATTTTCACCTTCCTTACACCGTCAAGGTCAGTGGGATGGAGCTGCTGCCTTTTCTGCCGCCGGAGGATTCAACGTAGGAAAAGGAAGGAAGCGGGGAAAGAACATGCGCTCCGGCGTTCAGGATCCAGAGGTGCGATGATGCCCCAGGAGAAGCATCGTCCTTTGCTTGTTGGAGCAAAGCACATTGGTCATCAAGAGATGAGCTTGGAAGGGCAATGGCCAGGTCTCAGGGGAAGAGTGCAAGTGCTGCTCTCTTGAAATTCCCGGCAGGAAAAGGGAGGGGAGGAAAGGAAAAGAAATAGTGAGAGGGAGTGGGAAGGAAGGAAAGGAGGAAGGAAGGAAGGAAGGAAGGAAGGAAGGAAGGAAGGAAGGAAGGAAGGAAGGAAGGAAGGAAGGAAGGAAATGAGAGGGGTTTTTTTTTAGTCAGGATTGAACTGTGGGATGGGTTTGGTGGTTTTCTTGCAGTGCACTGATGATATTACCTAGCTTGGTAATGAAATGTCTGCAAGGAAACCACCAAGTTCAGAGAACACCAAGGACAGGAGGGAGGGAAGGGAAGGGAAGGGAAGAAGGAAGGAAGGAAGGAAGGAAGGAAGGAAGAATTGGGAGGGAGGCAGGAAGACAGGAATGCAGAAAGGCAGTCAGTCATAACTTCAGACGGTCGCTGAGCAAGGAGTACCTTTGTATAGCATTTCATAGTTAGCATGTTGCATTGTATAGCCTGCTATCATTTTTACAACACTCTGAAACCTTTAGAATTTGCTGCCTTTTAAACATTTTGCCTCCCTTTGATCTTCCAGTCTCTTTTTAAAATCTTGTTTTTTCCCCCAGCAGAGCAGCCTTTTAAAAATAGCTCGCTGCTACCCTCTTGAGGCCCTCCATTCTCATTCTCCATCCACCCTGGGAAAGAAGAGATGCTCCAAATTTGACCTCCAAGGAAGGGGGACCAGTGAAAAGATTGGGGGGATCTCCACTTTGGGGGCTTCCACTGGTTAAGATCCACGCAGCGAACTCTACTCCTGGGAAACTCAGCTAGTGAGCATTTGGTTAGAGGATCGTAATCCAAAGTGGACGCCAGAAGTGGGTTGGAGCGAGGTTGAGGTGTGCAAAAAAAAGGGGGGAAAAATGGAAGAAAATTCATATTTCCTTTCTTTTTTTAAAAAAAAATTGTCTTCTCCAAAGTTCACAATATTGTGAAAACAGTATGCGGAAGGAAAGGAAGGAAAAGGAAAAGGAAAGGAAAGGAAAGGAAGAAGGAAAGGATGGAAGGGAAGGGAAGGGAAGGGAAGGGAAGGGAAGGAAGGGGAAGGGGAAAGAGAAGGGCAGGAAGGAAGGAAGGAAGGAAGGAAGGAAGGAAGGAAGGAAGGAAGGAAGGAAGGAAGGGAAAGGAAAGAAGGATGGAAGGAAAGGAAAGGAAAGGAAAGGAAAGGAAAGGAAAGGAAAGGAAAGGAAAGGGAAGGAAAGGATAACGAAGCCTGTTTAGTTTCTGAATCCAAAGCAAAGTTTGCTTTGATGTGATGCTCCTCCATGTCCCCCAAATAATTTAACCCTCCAAATAAAACCAGAAAATCTCTGATTTGATAGCAAAACTGAGATGGGGCTGGTTTTATTATTCACTTGAAAGTTTAGGGTGGTTTTTGTTTTTGTTTTTTAATTTCCCTCTTTCTTTCTTTCTTTCTTTTTTCCCCCCCCACAACAGATTTCCTCCAGTCACAAAATGAGATTATGATTGTAAATTAAAGTGTAATTAGGCTTTATGCTTTTATATTCATTAACTCTTCCCTGTTAATGATGCAAAGGCTGGCAATGGGGAGGGAGAGAGAAGGAAACGGAGCCTGATGAAAATCACATCCAGGAAATAGAAGTGTGATTTAGATAATGGCCGGAATGTATTGTTCCTTGCACGTAATTAAACAAATGCTCCCATTTAAACTTGGAAAGGGGGTGGATGTTGATTAAGCCTTGGACGAGGGAATCGGAAGACGATTGGGATGAAACGGTTGCCCGCCTGAGGCCTGGCGGGGAGATGCACAGCCGGAAGACAAGCGGTGAGGGTGGGGGAGGCACTTCAGAGTCACACCTGAGCTGGGCAGGTGGGAACGCATCTTGTGAGATGGAAGTTGGGGGTGGCTTATTGAAACCTCACAGGCAGAAGGTAGAGAAGCGGCTTCAGGACGGATCCTTGGACAGCTTCAAACAGGTTGGATGCCTCTTTCTTTAAAAAATGGAGGCTCAAGGCGAACTCGTGGACGCACCTGTGTGGCTTACGTGGCAGCCGCGTGGAAAAGATTGTTTCACAGAACAAAGGAGTCGGAAAGGAGCTTGGAGGGAATTTCTTAGTTCTAGGTTGGATGTCTCTTGAATAAGCTTTTTGTCCATTGCTTCTTGTTCTACTTATAACATATATTAAGTCCTCCTTTTCTTCCAATAAAATTTAGATTGAAAACTTTTCTAAACTAAAAGCATGACCTTCCTTCCTTCCTTCTTCCCTCCTCTCTCCCTTCCATTCCCTCCCTCCCTTTCTTCCTTATTTCCTTCCTTCCTTCCTCCCTCCTTTCCTTCAATAAAATGCAAATTGAAAACTTTACTAAACTAAAAGCATGGCCTTCCTTCCTTCCTTCCTTCCTTCCTTCCTTCCTTCCTTCCTTCCTTTCTTGCCTGCCTGCCTGCCTGCCTGCCTGCCTTCCCTCCCTCCAATAAAATTCAGATTAAAAACTTTTCTAAACTAAAAGGATAACATTCCTTCCTTTCTTCCTTCTTCCTTGATAGGATCTTGAGTTGCTTCTCTGAATGAACCAAAGGAGTGCCTGCCATGAAAAATGTTGGGGGCCAAGCGAATTCAACATCCCTCGGTGGTCCACCTTCCCCAGTGGGCAAATTTTCCCTGCCTCCCCCCGCACCCAGTCCCAAAAGACGAGAGACTCCTGGGCATCTCTGGGCCGTCTTCCTGAGCTTGTTGGCTCAATATGCATTTCTCCCCCCCACCCCCCCGCACCCCGCCCAAATTCACCCTTTCAGGTATATGATTTAATGAAAGGCACAATAAGAAGTGAGACAATTAGAATTTCTGCCTCATTATCATGGTAATCTTATCAGTGGGATAATGAGGTATTAATGGAGATTTAATGTGCCTCTCATAACACAATCCCTGGGAGAAAACTCATAAGGAAATTGCCGTAAATCCACTTAATGATAGAAAGGTCCCCCAATGCCATCTTCAAGGGGATGAAAAATGCAGGCCATCGAGATCCAAGAGACTCAAGGTCATCGGGGGAGGAAGACCCGGCCAAGCTATGGCAAAGGGCACTCTGGCCTCCAGGTTTCACCAAGGAACCCCTTCCCTTCCCCTTCTAGCTTCCTTCCCTTCCTTCCCCTTCTATCTTCCTTCCCTTCCTTTCCTTCCCTTCCCCTTCTTTTATCTTCCTTCCCCTTCTTTTATCTTCCTTCCCATTCCCTTTTATCTTCCTTCCATTCCCCTTTCCTTCTTTTATCTTCCTTTCCGCTCCCTCCTCCCTTTTCCATTCCTTCCTGCCTTTCTTCCTCTCCCTCCTTTTCAACCTTCTTTCCCTTTCTTACCCTTCTCCCTCTTCTCCTTCCTTCCTTCCTTCCCTTCCCTCCTCCCTTCTCTCCACCCATGGATGGAGTCCTTTTCTCTAAAGAGTTCTAACTGGTGAAGTTTTTTCCTTTAAATTTTTCCAAGGAGGAACCTGCTTAGCGTTGCAAAGAGAGAACTTTCAAGTGCGAAGGAGGAAACTGCTTCACTATTACCGTCGTCCTTGTTTTTTTTTCTATTGTACGTTTTCCATCGCAATGGCCGCTACTCCTTGCTCACGTCTCCATTTGATTCCCCGCCGTTCTGAATTTCAGAGGGAAAAACACAGGCCAGGCTAGGATAGTTTCAGAGGAAACGTATAATAAAATATAAATTGAATCACTCAATAAAATTTAAAAAGAAAACCCAAATCATTGCATCCCTTCCAATATGGACTCCTTTTAGAGATTAAAAAAGTTCATAGAATAAACCAAGTGTAGCAAATGAAGAGCAGGAACTTAATCTGGGACTTTTTAATGGGAAAAAGAAAAAAAGGATGAAATCATGACTGCTGTTATTTGTAGATCTTTTAAAAATTGACTTAAGATTGCAACTACAGAGCAAAAGCTGACCTTATGTTTTATATCTATTTGCTGTCAAAGAAATTGGAAGTCATTCTTTGTGTATCTTTGTTTCTCTCCGTATTTTTATTTTATTGCATTTTCCTTTTCTAGTCCTTCTTCTATTTTCTCTCTTGGCTCTTAGTTTTGGGGTTTTTTTTTCTCCTTTATGAAATATAATATAAAGTTAAAGAGCAGAAACTAACCAAGGCGTAGTAAGAGACTACGGCCACTAGGTGGTGCTCTAAATCCACCAACCTAAACCAGACGGTTTTTCATAGCCAAGGATTAAACTGACTTTAAGCCGTTAAGCAGATATTTAACCAGGATTCCTGAGCTTGAGCGCCGAGGTGACGTCATCGTGCCTTCCTACTGCATAGCTTTGGCCCCCAAACAGCCGAATGTAGCCTCCTCCCCTCCTGGCTCCTCGCAACGGAGCCGAAAATTTCCGACACTAAACAAGACCATTGTTAAGCAAATCCCTGCCGTAGTTAAGCCGGTTACGCAGGTCATTAAGCAAACCTGGCTTACCCATTGACTTTGCTTTGTCAGAAGGTTGTGAAAGGGGATTGTGTGACGCCGGGACAGCTTATAAAGAGAACCAGTATAAAAGGTTCCATCGATGGCATTTAGCGCCAGCAAGATTGGCAAATATGCCCCCAAAGAGGGCATTGCAAGCAGACAGATGGAACGTTCTTTCACATGGAGTGGCAATGCCCCAAAGCCAGAAAATATTGGGCGGAAGCTACAAAGATGGTTGCAGGAGATAACAGAACATCCAACAGAACTTAAACCCGAACTATTCCTACTGGGAATAATTAAAGGGAAACTTAGCAAACAAATCCATCATATTGCATACAATAACAGCAGCGAGGATAGTTTTCACGCAGGGTTGGAAATCAGAAAACCAAAGAGATATTAATAGAAGATACGAGTCAGCGTCCAAGCATCCGAATTTGGATCGGCGTCGCAACGATGGTGTGAAAAATTGTAGCAAGTCCCCCTCCCCCCCCCCTTTTTTTCTCCCGGCGGGCGTTGTTCACTTCCAATTGTGGCAAATCGGATTGTTGGACATTAAAAGGCTCGGACGCTCGAAATGAAACGCGCACGAAGCGCCCAATCATGAAAGACTTTGCCCAAACACCTGCTGAATGTTTTTTTTTTTCCTTTTTTTAATATGAATAATCAAAATATATATTACAGTTTCTGGTTTCGTCATGGGGAGGGGGAAAAAAGTTCATTTGGGATTTGTACAGTTATACACAATCTTCCAGAAGGAAAAAAAAAAAAAAAGCAAAGGTATCGAGACTTTTATTTGTGTGGTGTGTGTGTGTATTACCATTTCTTTGCCACAATCCCTTTTGTTTCGAACTTCCCGCCTTGTGCAACAGACAAATACTAAAATGCTCTTTCGAATTTCGTTTGGAAAAGAAAAAGAGAAAACTAAACACAAGGGGGAAAAGAAGAAACTTTGGGTAACTTCCAGTTTGAGTAATAATAATCTTTCACATTAAATATTAAATACTCGGGCTTTGACCCCCCCACTCTCCTTCCAAAAGAAGGAATGGGGCGAAAAAAAATCAGCTTTAAATTCAGAAGGCAGTCGTAGCATTGATCTGGAGGAACGTGTCCAATGGCAAAAAAAATTTTTTTACATTTGTGTGATTTGACCATGATTTAAAGGTTTCCCTTTCCGGGATTTTCTTTCTTTGCTCCCTGCAAGCTCTTTCTTCCCTCCGGCTGGGAGGGGTCCTCTTCTCGCCAAATGCCCCCTTCTCCAATCCCACATCAGAATATTAACATGAACGGCCCAGTTGACAAATTAAAATAGTGCAAGCTTTTTTTTAAAAAAAATAATAATTATTGTTATTTGAGAAAGAACAGTAAAACTACCCCAGGGAAACGAACAGGCCACCTCATCCGTTGAGATTCCCAGTGACGAGAGGGAAAAAGAGAGAGAGAGGGAGAGGGAGAGAGGGAGAGACCTTGGGAAGATTCCAGGATTCCTTATAAAAACATGGTCCCTTTGGAATCTGGGTGGAAACGGTGCTAGTTTTCTAAACGAAAAAAAGCAGCAGGGGGAAATCTTTTGTTTGGGATACAACAAAATAATAATAATAATTAATAATAATAATATGAGAAACACATCCAAGTCATTCTCCAAAGCACCCTATTAGTCGGATTAATACCGTATTTACACAAGAGGGAAACTGAGGCTCTCCTTCGTCCGTCCGTCGCTGGGATCTCTCTGGCCCAAGAGGGAACCAGGAGAAATTACATTCAGTGGGGAGTTTTTTCCCGTGGGCCCCGGGGCTCCCCGGAGCAGAAACGGCCGGCCTTGGGCTCACTTCCGTTCATCGATGGTCTTGATGAACTCCACGGCGGCAGTGAACTGCATCCACCAGTACGACTCCTCCCCGGTGAGAGAGTTGGCGTAGAAGCTGCTGATGTACTGGACGGTGGACAGGAGGCAGGGCGGGTTGGCCTGAGTGGCGGAAGCGGGAGAGAGTCTCGTGGGTGAGCAAGAAGGGGGGACCATTCCCGCTGCCGAAGGGAGGCGGCTGAGTTTTCAGGGACCAGGTGGGAAAGGGAGGGAGGGAAGGGGAGGGTCCAGCTGGAAGTCTAATTCCATGGTCAGACAACGAGGCGCTAACAGGGAGTGGACAACGACACCCAAACCAGAAATGGCGTTGTTGTTTTTTTCCCTTTCTCTCTTGCAACTTAGGAGAACAGAGCCGGATGCTGGGTGGGATTGTGATTTCTTGTTAACGTACGGAGGGAGAGAGGGAGGGAGGGAGATGTGAAAGAGGGAAGGAGGCAGGGAGAGGAAGGAAGGGTTACAAGAGAAAAAGGTGGAAGAAAGAGAGAAAGATGAGGGAGGGAGGGAGGGGGGGAAGAAGGAAGGAAGATGAGGATGGATAGAAAGGGGAGGGAGGGAGGGAGATGAGAAAGAGGGAAGGAGGCAGGAAGAGTTACGAGAGAAAAAGATGGAAGAAAAAGAGAAGGATTCCAGCAGGAAGGAAGGGAGAGAGAGAAGGAAGGAAGGTAAGGATAGACAGGAGGAGGAGGAAGAGAAGGAGGGAGGGAGGAAGAGAGGGAGGGGAAAAGGAAGGGAGAGGAAGAAAGGAAGAAAAGGAGAAAAGGGGAGGAAAGACTGGAGGGAAGGAGGGAGGAAGGAAGGAGGGAGGATTGGAAGAAGGAAGGCTGATCTTCTACAAAGGCCTTATCCAATTAGATGCAACGAAGGACCACAAATAAAGTCAACCTTCTAGGGACTCCCTTGAAATTCGGTAGCTCCCTCCCTTTGGTAGCTCCTCCTCCTCCTCCTCCTCCTCCTCCTCACCTTGATAAGGACAAAGACCAGCACGGGAACGAAATCGTCCGCTCCGGGGACCGAGTCCTCATTGGCCAAGCTCAGCAGGTTCATGATGGTGGAGCACATCCTCAGGACGCACTGCAGCTTGTCTCGGGGGGTCTTGTAGGCACTGATGGTGCAGATCTCGGCTTGGGCCGATGGCCAGGGGGCTTCCCGCAGGTAGACCTGGGAAGGAAGGAGGGGGGGTTGCTCTTGAGGGGCCTCATCCAAGCCAGGGGAGAAGCTCCC
The DNA here is from genome assembly GCF_049901715.1 of Pseudonaja textilis. Lineage (NCBI taxonomy): Eukaryota > Metazoa > Chordata > Lepidosauria > Squamata > Elapidae > Pseudonaja > Pseudonaja textilis. Next base: position 8,183,260 of record NC_142006.1, read on the forward strand.
TTCTTCTGCTTTGGAGCCCCCGGGTCTGAAGGAGCCCCCCAGGTTCTCCCAGAGAAGCATCAAGCCCCATGGATCCACCTCCGTGGTCATATCTTCTCCCTCACTAGCAGTAGCAATAGCCCGTAGACTTGTATATCACTTCCCAGTGCTTCCCAGTGCTTCCCAGTGGTTTAGAGAGTCGGCCTCTTGCCCCCCAAGAATTGGGGTCCTCATTTGACCGACCTTGGAAGGATAGAAGGCAGAGTCCTGGCAGTCGGCAGAATTAGCCTGCAATGCTGCGTTCTAACCACTGTGACCCATGGCCCTCCTTCCTTCCTTCCTTCCTTCCTTCCTTCCTTCCTTCCTTCCTACCTACCTACCTTCTCTCTGTCCTTCTTTCCTGCCTTCCTTCCGTCCTTCCTAATTAATTCATGAGCCTTGAGCCAAGTTTCAAAAGAAATCCAATTATTTATTAGGAGCAACACGCCTGCACTTTCCCAGGTGCCGTCGGCTCTGGTAACCTGGGACACAATCTGGAGAAAGGCATGTGCGGAATGTGCTTCTGCTCAGAGCAACCGAGCTTCTCCGTCAGATCTCCCCCCCCGCCCCTTCCTGCCTATGGCAACTCAAAAGCAGGCCAGGAACGCTTTACGAGTTGACACTGCCAGCCTTCCCTCTTTTGGGCTCCATTTTTTTTTTCCTTTGCACAATTTTTAAGCGCGCAATCACACTTCCCGTTGTAGCATCCTGGACTTTGCAATCGGAAGGAAGGGATCCAAGCTGAGAACTCGGGAGATGGGAGATTACCTCTGGGATCTGAAGGGCTTTATGGTTTGCCGTCACCACTTTGGACAATCTCTGGATATGGTCATGGAGGAGCCTGTCAATAAACGGAAGGATGAGAGGCGTCAGCATTTCTCTCCGTTAGCCCCGACTCAGCTCAGAGAGCACTAAGGACCCCTCATTTTAACACCCGAGCTGCCAATATCCTCCTCGGTTGAAATTGGGGACCATGGGTCCCCCAGAAAGGCCTTTTCCCCCTCTGCAGGGACGAAGGGCCGCCCCCTCAGGGCCACAAGGAGACTCACTGATCCCGCAGGATGTCCCCATCCTGGTTGGGGTAGAAGGCCAGTTTGAAGATGCGGTTCATGACGCTGCGTTCGATCACCAGCTGGGCGTCCTGCAGCTGTTCCTCGCTGGCGTTCTGCCAGATGACGTCCTGGGCCATCGCCCCATAGAGGAACTGCAGGAAGTCTTCCACCTGGGCCGTTTTGTCGTCCGCCGCGGTCAGCTTCTGGAAATCTGCGGGCAAGGAAGCCGAGAAGGGTTAGCGCTAGCAGCAGCCCTCAGACCAGGGCTCCCCAAACGTGGCCACTTTTTAAGACTTGTGGATTTCAACTCCCACCTATGCTGGCTGGGGCAATTCTGGGAATTGAAGCCCACCCATCTCAAAGCCTGCTAGCTGAGGAATTCTGGGAGTTGGGACTTCTATGCTGCTTCGCAGGGCTTTGACAGACCTCCCTAAGGGGTCTAGAGAATCGGTCTCTCGCCCCTCTCCCAACAATCTGGGTCCTCATTTGAGCGACCCCGTATCCCGTGGGGTCATGGCATCCTCTTTTGTGGCCTTCTGTGACGAGCAAACTCCATGGTGGTGGGGAGAGAGCCACGTTTGGAAGCCACATTAGCGCCAGAAGCTTCCACGCCACAACATTCCTGTGCCTGGGAAATTGGGAGGAGGGGACTTTGTAGAGCATAATAGCCGGAGAACTGGGCTGGGAAGCAGGTTAGTGGGGTGCGGTGGGGGAGGGAATGGGGATTTTGCAGTATATCCTTCCCCTGCCACACCCACCCAGCCACGTCCCTCCCACAGAAACAGTAGTATTTTTATTAAAAAAAAAACAACCCCCCTTGAATCCGAACCACTGCGCCTCACCCTGAATGAATTCCCTGATCTTGGACTCTTTGCTCTCCAGCAACAGACGGACGCAGACGGTGGTGAAATAGTGATTGGCCACCTCCTTGTCCCTCAGCACTCGCTGCAGCAGCCGTTCCAGGTGGGCTTGGGTGGTCTGGAGGCCCTGGCGACAGCGGGTCAGGTAGGTGAAGTAAGGGGCCCGTTTCCTACAAACAGACAAGGGCCCCCCCCTTGAGCAGATGGTCCCACCCTGGACCTTCAGGGATCGGTCGGCTCTGGTCTGAGGGGCAGGTTGACCGATGGGCCCCTGGCCTAAATCCCTTCCGGGAAAGGGGGGCTTTTTCAACCTGTAATCCTCGGCGATGGAGGCCAGCAGTTTCCGGCAAGTCCGGTTGTCGAACCGGCTGACGCAACGCATGGTCTCTTGGAGCTGGGCCATCAGGTTCTTGTCCTGGAGGTTGATGGCTTCGGCCAGCTGGACTTTGAGGAAGCAGACGATTTCATTGTCTGGAAGGAAGGAAGGAGGAGGGAGGGAGGAGGGAAGAAGGAAGAAAAGAGAGGGGAGGAGGTGAGAAGAGAAAGGGGGAGGAGGAGGAGGAGGAGGAGGAAGAAGAAAGGGAAAAGGGAGATGAAGGGAAGGAAGGAGAAAGAAAGGAAGGAACGGAGAAGAGAAAAGAAAAATAAAGGGAAAGGAAAGGAAGGGGAGGAGAGGAGGGAAGGGAAGGAAAAGGGGAAGGAATGAATTAGGGAAAGATGAGGCATCCAAGAAGCATCTTGGGGAGGGCACCCCAAATGGAAAGGAGGAGGGGTGGGCGGATGAAAACCTTGCCGGGGGGGCAAGGGAGGGGGCTCCCTGTGGGGAGAGGGCCCCTCCAGGCCTCACCTTCAGGGTCTGTGTGGTCGGGAAGGCCGTTCCGCGTGGAATGGGACAACACCGGGAGGGCTACGGAGTCAGCGGAGCAGAGCGCCAGGCGCAGCTTCTTCTTGGCGTCCCTGTCGAGAGCAAAAGAGGTACTTCCCCTCCATCTTTCTTTCTTCCTCCCTCCCTCCTTACTAACTTCCCTTCCACCTCTTCTTCCTTCCTTCCTTCCTCCCTCCCTCCTTACTAACTTCCACCTCTTCCTCCCTCCCTGCCTCCTTTCCTTCATTTTTCCCTTCCTCCTTCCTTTCTACCTTTCCTCCTTCCAGATTTCCCTGCACACACACAGACACACACAGACACACACACAGAGCCCCTTTTCTATTAGTTTTCACTCATCCCAAAGTACGTAGTCCTGCCAAGTCCAGGCAAGGAATGGAACCGACCCCGTGAATCCAACGGGAAGGAGAAGAATCAGCTCAGCTGATTCTAGGCCCAGCCCTAACGGTGCCTCCTCGCCCCCCACAACTGCTAAAAAGAAACCCAAGGGCATCTTTCTCCCCCCCCCCCCCCCCCCCAAATGCTCCCTCCCCGGGCTGTGCTTGAGCCAATCAAAGCACCTGTAGGAGAAAGTGGAGGAGTCCTGCGGCTGAGCTGCCTGGCTGGCCGAATCGGGAAGGTCGTCGGCCGAGATGTTTTGCAAGGCGTCGTGGAGGCTCTCGCTGTCTCCCATGGCTTCTGAGGGGGAGAGTTGAGAGGGCGGGATAAGCTGAGCGTGGCTCCAGCAGCCCCCCTTTACCCCACCCCCCACAAGGAAAGGGCGGACGGCGAGAGGGGGAGGGAGGGGGGAGAGAGAGAGAGAGACTCACCGGTGCTGTCATAATTCACGACGGCCGCCTCGCAAGGGCTGGCGCGCTTGATGGCGTTCCTGTACTTGTCCAGAATATCTTCGGCCGCCTGGGCTTGAGTGCCCAGCCGAGGGCTGGAATCATCTGAAAGATTGGACCGAACCGGAAAACATTAGAACGTTTTTCGGTCCCCCTGGAATCGAGCCCCCTTCCTGTTCTCTCTGGCCCTCGAATGAATGAGCAGCTTAACCCAACGTGGGGAAAGAAGAGCGTGGCTGAAGATCTAACCATGCTACAGAATTATGCTCCCCCCCAAAATAATACTGGAGATGTAGGAGGAGGAGAGAGAGAGAGGGAGGAGTCAAGAGAGAAAGCAGCCTGGAATCGTTACGTTCCAGTCTGGATTCTTCACCCCTGACGTTAGTTGAGTTGAGTTGAGTTTGTCCTTGCACCTCGTACAGCGAAATCAAACACCATCTTCACTGCACATCATGACCATGGAAATAAACACAAACACGCACATCCTTCACACTCCACACATTGAATTGAAAACCCCCCGACACCACACCGACACTGCACTACACAGCAGAGTAACGTGACGTGACTCAGGTCTTTTGCGACCGTTACAACTTAACGCCGTAATGGGCAGGCTTGTAATTAGAGGACTACTGGTGAAGTGACAGGAGGTTAGCAAGAACGGGCTACGAGAACCGCGGCGACCCCTACAAACCTTGAAGAGAGGGAAATCGGTCGGTCATGAAGTCGTCCTTCTCCTTGTCTTGCTTTTCTTTTTTTCTAAATGGAATTGGAGCTGGGAAGTAAGCAAGCCACGTTTTAATTGGTACCAGACCCCCTTTTTACAGGGAGGGAGGGGAGGGAAGGAAGGGAAGAAATAAAAGAGATAGATACAGATAGGAAGGAAGGAAGGAAAGAAAAAGATAGATAGAGAAGGAAGGAAGGAAGGATAGAAGATAGATAGATAGATAGATAGATAGAAGGAAAGGAGGAGGGAGGGAGGAAGGAAGAAATAAAAGATAGATAGATAGGAAGGAAGGAAGATAGATAGGAAGGAAGGAGGGGAGAGAGGGAGGGAGGGAAGGAAGGAAGGAAAAAGATATATAGATAGATAAGAAGGAAGGAGGGAAGGAAGGAAGGAAAAAGACAGATAGGAAGGAAGGAAGGAGGAAGGGAGGGAAGGAAGGAAGGAAGTTTCTCTTTGTTGAAAACGGAAGATTTTTATTTATTTTTTAAAAAAAGGGTCATCCCAGCTGAACTATGCTTCACCTTTGGGCATGGCTGAAACGAAACGCTTCCTCCACCAGGGTTTGTTTCTGTCAGATTTCTCATCATCGCTGTCTTTCCGGTCTTCGATCTACGGGAGGAAATTAGGAAGTGAGCTGGATTACAACAGGGAGGAGGATCCATTTTCCTCTGGACGGTCGTGAAAGCAGAGGAAGGGATGAAACAGGTTAAATAGCCAAGAGATCCAGACATCGTGGCACAGAGTTGGAAAGCGGGCAAGCAAGCGGGAAGGGAGGGAGGGAAGAAGGAAGGGGAACAGGGAAGGAAAGAGAAAGGGGAAAGGAAAGGGAAAGAGAGAGAGAGAGAGAGAGAGAAAGAGAAAAACGAAAGGAAAGGGGGAAAGGATCATTTTACAGCCAGCATGACATTTTCTGGTTCTTTCCTGCTCTGTCCTTGCAAGCATTACTCCCTGATGCCGCCCCACTTCCAAATCCCGCCAGAAAGAAACGGCAGGAAGACTCAAGGGACAGGCAGCCCTACCTCTCCCCTGCAGGAATCTTTGCTCGGAGACGAGGACGAAGACTGCGGCCCGGCGATCGCCGCTCCCCCTCCGACGTTGCCCCCGGGCCCCGGAAGTTCCCGCTCCTCGTTTCCCGCTCGCCTGTTCCAGCCGGGATCGCTCATGGGCCTCCGTGCGGACGAGACGATGTCGGAGCTCCTGCTGCGCACCAGCCTTTCCGGGTAGGAGTAGCGCTGCTTGAAGGTCTCCGCGTCGAAGAGTAGGGCCATGTGGGAGGTGAAGTTGGGCAGGCGGGCGTCGCTCCCGCCCAGGCTGCCTTCCAAGATGGGGGGGTCCGGGGGCGGGTGAGACGGCCGGGCGTAGTGGACTTTGGGCCTGACCACTGCCGGGGAAACAGGCCACGGGTCACAAGGGAGCTCGGGGGGGTGGGGGAGAGGTGGAGGGGCAGCTCGTGAGGGCTTCCCGCCTGGGAGGGAGAGGTTACCTTCATGAGACACCAAGGGGTCGAACATGGCGAGAAGGGAGTCTGCTGGGCAGGGAGGGGAGGTCAAGTGGCTGGCGCCTGAAATGCGAAGAAACAAATGGGAGAAACCATTGGCAACTTTCTTCCAGAGCTGAGAGCCGGCCGGCGACCCAATGCATGGAGTTTAACAGAATCGGAGAACTGGGAAGGGACCCTGGAGGTCTTCTAGTCTAACCCCCTGCTCAGGCAGGAGACTATTGCCATTCCAGACAAGGGACTGTCTAGTCTCTTCTTGAAAACCTCCAGGGATGGGGAAGGCCAAGGGAAACCATCAAAACCAGAAAGGAAGTGAACGTTGGAATCTTTCGGACGTTGCGATGCGACACCGGGAGAAATACGGCCTCCCTCACTTGATCCTCCAAGGAAAGACTGAAGGCAAACGAAGGTCCAGGCAGAAGAAGGTCCAGGCAGAACACCAGGGCTTCCAAATCTCTAAGGGACTCATTGAGACAAGAGTCAACAGCACTTTTTTGCGCAGCTGCTGGTAAAAATAGGATCGCCAAAACATGATCGTCAACATCCGATGAAAGATATGGCAGAAGAAGTGGAAGTGGAAGTGAAAGGAGGAGGAGGAGAAGGAGAAGAGGAGGAGGAGGAGGAGGAGGAGGAGAAGGAGGAGGAGGAAGGAAGAGGAAGAGGAGGAGGAGGAGGGAGGAGGAGGAGGAGGAGGAGGAAGAAGAGGAGGAGGGGAGAAGAGGAAGAAGAAAGGAGGAGGAGAGAAAGAAGAGGAAGAAGAAGAGGAGGAAGAGGAAGAGAGGAAGAAGAAAGGAGGAAGGAGGGAGGAGGAGGAGGAAAAGAGGAGGAGGAGAAAATGAAGTAGCAGTGATGGAGCAGCCACAACTTCTGGAGATAAGCCGTCCCACGGATTAATTCTTCTCACTGTCAGGAAATTTCTCCTTAGTTCTGGGTTGCTTCTTTCCTTGGTGAGTTTCCATCCATTTGTTTGAAATGGCGTGGGGTTTTCCTGCCTGAGCAGGGGGTTGGACTAGAAGACCTCCGAGGTCCCTCCCAGCTCCCTTGTTATTCTGTCGTTTCCTTACCGTGCACCGTTTCGTCCATGTCGGGGCTGGTGACCGAATCTTTCCCACCGAAGTCGGAGCTGCACTCCGACCGGAGATCCTCTATCTTGTTCGGGATGTCTTCGGACGTCGCGCTAATCCCTTTAAGAGGGCGACAAGAGGCTTCTCGTGAGCATGAAGGGCAAACCTGGAGCCGACCCTGCCAGTTTAGTCAACAGATCTTCTGGGGACGTGACGCCAATTCCCAGAATTCCCCTGAACCAGCCTAGTCACAGCTGGGGATTGTAAAAATGAATGGACACCCTCTAGGTCCGTGGACTTCAACTCCCACAATTCCAAGTCATGCAGCCCAGGCGTAACGTGAGGTCTCGAAGTGCTTTCCTCAAAAGGCCGCTAACTGGAGTTCGTTTTTTTGCTTGAAGAGGTTTCGCTCCTCATCCGAGGAGCTTCTTCGCTTCTGAAGAACTAAACAAGAACCGAAGAAGCATCTTCTAAAAGTCCAGTTGCCTTTTGGAAAAAACCCTTTCGGACAACCGTGAATCAAGAGCAGGATCTCCATAGACCCTCGAAGGCAGGGACTTCGATTCCCAACGCCAGCCTGGGTGCCGCTAAGGATTCTGGGAATTGAAACCTCCCACAATTCTCTGTGGAAAGGAGAGAAGGCAAATCCAGCCTTCTCCCCTTACGGTTAAGATACCTGGTTCCAAAGACCCAGATATATTTCTGCTTTGCTGCTTCCTCTCAAACCGAAGCAATTTGACCCGTGCTAAGGCAACCTTCCACTTCCCTCACCTGAGACCACACTGAGGCCAGGTGTGCTGGGCCGGGAACTCACTTCCCTCACATCGGTATCGTCGGAGGCGCTTCCTACCCCCGAGCAGCTCTCCAATTCTTGCAGCCTTTCTTCCTGCTTCAGGTCTGGAGCCTCTAAAGAGGAGAGGGAAGAACTAGATTCCAACACCTGCATTCCTCACGGTGCCTTGTTCAATGACCGGCCAAAGTTACAACAGTGCTGGGGGGCGCGGAGAGAAAGGGACTCACAACAGTCCTCACGCTTACACACCGCGACAGCATCCCCGGTGAACAAAATCTGGATGGATGGCCTTTCCTTCTCTCTTTTGCATAGCCACTTTGACACACACACACACACACACACTTTAAGATGGCAATAGACGCCAAAAATAAAGAGAAGGGACTGTTTACGGGTTACGGAAGGTGGAGGAGGGAGAGCCGTCGGCTCCTCGGGGCCCCTTTCAATCCCATTTCTCCGCCACTTGGAACGCTAGGATTCTTCACCTGAGTCACTTGGCAGGACCTCCACGCTCCAAGCTTCGCTGGTGGTTTCTGAGATGGTGGAGCCTGTGCAGGGGTCGAACAGCACCGAGCTGGAACCAGGCAAACACAGCAAGTTGCCCAAGACGTTTTCGGCGGTGGCCCCTGGAGGGGACAGAAGTCGTCGTGAACAGGTCGCAAGGAGACACGTGTGTGTGTGTGTGTGTGTGTGTGTGTGTGTGTGTGTGTGTGTGTAGAGGGGGGTAGTAATAGGTTACTAGGTAGGTAGATATACAGGTGACACAGATATAGATAGAAAATAGATGACACAGAAGAATAGATTATGGATGGATGGATGGATGGATGGACAGATAGGCAGACACACTCGGTAGAGATATTGATAGATAGATGATAGATAGATAGATAGATAGATAGATAGATAGATAGATAGATAGATAGATAGATAACACAGAAGGATAGATTAATTATTGATAGATTGATGGATGGATGGATGGATGGAAAGACACAGATTGCAGATGGATGGATGACACAAAATAGATTGATGATATATGATAGATAGATAGATAGATAGATAGATAGATAGATAGATAGATAGATAATTGCTAGAGAGAAAATTCCCTGAGGATGGGCTCCAGCACGAATTTGAAAGCTGGGAAGAGAAAAGCTCCAATCCCGGTGATCGACTCAGATTGGATCCTGCCACATTATCCCAGGACAGGTAGATTCCGCCTTCATTTGCGACGCCCTCTCTATATATCCAAACTTCTCCCTTTCTCCTCCTGGCTCACCTGTGATCTCCTGCAAACGGTCTTCATCGATATTGGGGTCGAAGTCACTCCCCAGCACGTCCGTGCTCCAGGTCTCGCTCACGGTTTCCGAGATGTCCCGGTCTTCGGTCAAGCCCATCATGTCGCGGATTTCAAATTTGCGGAGCTTATCGTCCAGATTGTCCTGGGTAGTAGCTGTTTTAAAAAGCAAAATACTTTCCTTGAAAACCAAGGACATTCTCACACCCGGTCAGGGAAAGGCGGAGGGATATCGGCAGGCAATCCGACAGCGCCGTGATTGGACTGTCTGACTGACTGGTTGGAGAAAGTGGCAAACTGTTTACTTTTAGTTAGGTGTAAAACCGTGGGAATCTTCAGTCGATTTTCACCAGAACTGTGCCAATCTGATATATTCAATAAAACTACTTGAGGAATCCACCTGCCTCGGAGTTTTGTTTGCTATGAGTGTATTACTTGGAACCCTGAGACAGCACAAATATATGCCGAGGAGCACAGAATGCCGTTGCTTTCCGACCAAAGTGGTGCCTATTTATCTACTCGCACCGGCATCCTTTCGAACTGTTCAGATGGGCAGGAGCTGAAGCAAGGGACGGCAGCTCACCCGCGCGGCACTCGGGACTCGAACCTGGGCCGTCTGCTGACAAGCTCAACCTCTTTAATCACTGAGACATTATGCCTCCCCCACCCCACCCCACCCGCCTCTTGGGAGACATTTCTGCTAGATAACTTTGCCGGATGCTTCTCACCTTGTTCACGCTCCAGAAGCTGCAAGGCCTCCACTCCGTTACTTCCCGATGGGCCAGCCCCCGATTCCGAAACAGATTCCCCCTCTAAATCCAGCGAGGACACCGAATTGGAGCGATTAGAAGGGCCTGTTTTGGATGGGGGGGGGGGAGAGAGAGAGAGAGGGCAGTACAAAACGCCAATTAAAAGTTGCACCAGCCCCCCCCACCCCAAAAGAGACACAATAAATGCCAACAGAAGGAAGCCAAGGCTGCACAACAACAACAACAACAACAACCCAAAAACTGTAAAGGAAAAAAGGCGAGAGGCGCAAATAAAAAAACTAACGGGGGCTTTGCGACAGCGGGCCAGAGACACAGCAACGCACGAAATGCTCCGTTTAAACGCGTTTTTCTGAGGGACAAGCAACAAAAGTGAGCCCTTCACCTTCGGATATGCCTTCCAGATTATCACTGCAGAGGGAAAACCTCAGGGTTTTATCAGGTTTACCGTGGAGTTTGGAATCGTCAACAGGAACTTCGCCTTGACCCCCATCAGCCAGCTGCATGTTTAAAACCTGGGCACAGAGAAGAGGAGTTCCGGCAGTTACCACCCCCCAATGAAATTACGAGTCTCGAGCCAAACTTCCAAAACTTCCAAAGGATTTATTGAGAGTTAACATGTCTGGCACTGCCTGGGTGTAGCTGACTCTGAGACACACCATTCATTATAACTCCTGACCCTGGTTTTCCCTCCAGCCCCCCCCTGGATGTATAATAGTTCATACTCTCCAATGGGACACATCCATAGCCAAAAATCCTCAATCACGTTCTCCAGTTAGAATTTTGCACGGCAGAAACTTCCAGTCGCCTAGTTACTATCTCTGAAAAACTATTTATGGAATGCGCTTTCGATTTCCAAGCTGCCACGCGGCTCTTTCAAACCCCTTTCCCCCACTTCCCTTTCTGTTGGCGATTCTAAAAAGACCATAGAAATATTTTATGAGTTGACCGTACCATTGGGGGCTGAGTTGCTTGGATATACGCATATTTCACATCGCTTACGTACCTCATTTTCTGACATCATTCCAGGCGTGATTTGTGGACCAGTCCCAAGAGAAATGACCAAAACTTCTTCCGGTTGGACTTCCTGTATGGTCTCTTGGGAGAATCCCTCGTAATCTGGATGTTGGTCCATCTGAATATTGGAACGGCTCCTACTGCGCGTGGCTGGAACAACCATAAATACATACATATTACAAGTGTCCTATTTTGGGGGGGGGGTGGCAGAGGGTTCAGGGAACATCTTACAGTTTAAGACAAGATGGCAGCCGAGGCCAATTCTTGTGATGTGCATGCAGTCGGACGTCGACCAATAACTGGGAAATTAATACGGGCTAGAGCTACACCGACGTTACACCGCATTGCAACTGCGCTGCGCTCCTTGTGAAGTGCTGTGAGACTTCAACGTTGCACAAAGCTTTGAAATTCAACGACAACGGCCGAAAATCAGGGCTAAAACGTTACTACACTTCGGCAGAAAATTCCCTCCTATAAGCTTGACAAGATTTAATGTATTGAAAGATCCGAGGATCTCGCTTTCTCAATAACACCCTTTTAAAGAACAGGTTGTCTGAATTCACATGCAGCACTAAGTTAGTTACTGTCACTGTAGATTTCGTGGGTTGACTTCAACTGTTTGAGATGTGTTGTCCTGCAAACCTTCGGTTTAGAAACTCGAGAAGCGAGTTCATCCAACTTTGGCCAAAGGCAAAACCAAGCAAGTCTCGCGATGTCTTAGAATCCAGATGATTTCTATTTAATTGTTTTAATAAGCCTCAGCGGAGAGGGAGTACTGTTGTGTGCATGCGGAGTCCGATTCAAGAACTCTGCCCTAAAAACAGCCAGTTTGCTCTAGAGGTTCAGGCACCGGGCTAGAAAGCAAGAGACCACGAGTTCAAGTCCTGCCTTCACCAGGAAAGCCAACTGGGTGATCTTGAGCCAGTCTCAGACCAACAACCATCCCGGGGTTCTTGTATGGGGGGAAATAGGCGGATGAAGGTGTGTGGCAGAGGTGCGTCGCCTCCTGGAGTGGTTTTGTAAAAATGATAATGGCAGGACGCTAAATAAATACACAAAGCTGCCTGGCCAAAAACGGTTCTTCACACGCGTTCAGCGAGGTAAGCCGGTGTGGAAAGATCAGCTTTGCGGACACCCTAATCAACAGGAAGGAGAGAGAGAGAGAGAGGAAAAAAGAGAGAGAGAGGAGAGAGAGATCCACTACCCACCAAAAGGGGTTACGAGATTTATATGAGCTGTGAGGTTCGTAGCAGAGCTATCCCAGGCAGCGATGGTAGCCAATTGTTGTCCTGGATTGGCCGCATTTGAAGAGAAACAAAAGAAAAATTGTTGAGAGGAGAGATATATATGTATGTGTGTGTGTGTGTATATATATATATATATCCCCAGACCAACTGTAAATTACAAATACACCAAGGAGCAGCAGGCAGCCAGGCATTGTCAAAAAGGAAAGCATCCCAAAGTGAAGCCAGCAAATCAGATTTTTAAACACAGCTGGTCCTCGACTTACGACAGTTCATTTAGTGACCAAAGTCGTAACAGCACTAAAGAAAGGGAACTTTTGGACCGTTTTGTCCCAGGCTTACGAATGTGGTCACGGGGTCAAAAGTCAGACACTTGGCAGCTGACTCGTATCTGTGACGGTTGTGACTAACTTCACAGCGGCAATGAAGAAAGGTCGTAAAATGGGGCGGAAATTCCCTCAGCGATGGTCTCGCTTAGCAACATAGAATTTAGGGCTCAACTGTGGGCCATAAGTCGAGGATCAGCTCTGTGTTTTGCCCACCCAACCGGCCAGTCTCGTGTTGTTGGGTTTTTTTTTTTTACCGATGGCCAATCGATTTTTTTTACTGGCTGGCGTCGTTGCAGGCGAGAGCTGCGGAGTGTTGTAAGGCGTCAACTCCTGGCTCCCACTTTTCCCCGGCTTGTTCTGGGGTAGATTTAAGAGCAGGTTTTCGAGAGCCACGCGGTCTTCCTTGAGCTGATCGCCGGACATGACGTTTCGCATAAAGCTAACCTGAAAATATAGACAGATAGATAGATAGTATCGGCCATCAACAGACACACAGAGATAAATGACATCTACACGCCGCTCAAAAGAGCCAACCCAAAAGCCTAAAAGGAAACAAAAGAGACCAAAGCAACCGAATGAACATTGAAGATTAACACCAGACCAACAATCAACTAAACAACACCCCAATCAAGGAAGTTACCAATGCATTAATTAGCAGCCCAATCAAGGAAGACGAATCAAGACCACTCCTACCAACACTGACAGGGCAAGACGCTAGTGTATAAACAGGGAGCCAACCCCACTCCCTTCTAGAACTGATGATGTTACTTAGGTGGTGTGTTGTGCGTGGCACAAAGGCAACACAGTCAAATAAGCAAGGAGAGTCCCTTTAATACCTCCAACTTTGCCCCCCATGTCCAGGTTACCTTCGGCAGGAGAAAAAACTCTCCCAGGAACAGCCTTTAAGTGGAGGAAACTCAGTCCGAAAACAAAGTACATACGAACTGTAAATAAAAATCCACACAATCCATGCTGTGACAATTCACTGGACAGGGCAGGAGAAGGAATTGCAGCCTTGAAAGGCCAGCAAAACACACACAGTTGGGAAGACGCCAGGAACCCAGATAAGCCACTCTCTTCTAGCACTGATGGTGTTACCTAGTTTGACCATGAAACGTCTGCAAGGAAACCACCAACCAACCACCAAGGACCCCAGAAAAAGAAAAAGAAAGGAACCAGCTCATGACGGCTATCTCTTGGGTTCTAGGAAGACTTACCAGGGTAGTAAGTTGGCTGTAGGTCATATAAACCACCGTTCGACTCAGCCCTTCCAGGAGATTAACGGAAGACATCGGCGGGGTTTCTACCGCCCGGCCGCCAATGACCACATCCAGGAACGAAGCCACACAGCCCTATAAAGCCACAGCGTCAGTGAAAGCATACACTAAGGCAAACCATGATTTAGTGCAATACAGGTGGGGGTATTTTAGTGCAATGCGACCAGTTGAGCCAAAACTTTTCATTGCTAAGCGAGACATTTAACTGAGCTTTGTCCTGTTTTATGACTTTTTCTTGCCCCAACTGTTAAGTGACTAAATAAACTATTAAGTCGAAAACCACCTGTCGCTTGCTTCTTCCGCTGGGATGTTCCTTCTTAAAAATTTCCTTCCACGGCCCCACATTCTCAAATTTGCTTTGAAATGCAAGCCAGCCCTGCCTTCAGAGACTCTAAATGTGGTTCCTGCCACCTGTGGCTTAAGGAACTGCTGGCCACTTCAAACGCCACGGCTAAATGGCTTCTCAGGAGGGCAAAACTTCAAGACCGAAGGGGGAAGCTTCGAAGATCGCCTTGATTTTTGTTACCTTGTCAAACTTCCCCAGGTTGGACTTGATGCGGGGATCTCCGTCTTCGGAACCAATCATAGCTAGTTGCTGCAGAAGCCTCCCAACCTACAACAGAAACCCCCATTGAAAACATATTTTGTTTCAATTGGCTCGTCCGTCATACCTGAAATAGAGGCTTCGGGTTTCATGAACGGTTGTATCTTAAATAGGGAGGGAAGGAGGAAGAGAAGGAAGGAAGGAAGGAAGGAAGGAAGGAAGGAAGGAAGGAAGGAAGGAAGGAAGGAAGGAAGGAAGGAAGGAAGGAAGGAAGGAAGGAGATGGGAAGGGGGAGAGGGGAGGGAGGAAGAAGAATTGGGAAGAGGGAGAGGAGGGAGGGAAGGAAGGAAGGAAAGAGGGAAAGAAGAGAAAAGATGGATAGAAAACTATTTTGAGGGGAAGGAGGGAAGAAATGAGAGAAGGAGGGAGATGGGAAGGAAGAAGAATTGGGAAGAGGGAGAGAAGGAGGGAGGGAAGGAAGGAAAGAGGGAAAGAGAAAAGGTGGGTAGAAAAATATTTGGAGAGGAAGGAAGGAAGAAAAGGAGGAGGGGGAAAGGAGGGAGAGGGAGAAAAGGAGAGAGGGAAGGAAGGAGAAAAGAAGGAAGGAAGGAAAGGGATGGGAAGAGGGAGGAAAGGAAGGAAGGAGATTGGAAGAGGGAAGGGAGCGGAGAGGAGAGGAGGATACCGTACCTGCATCAGGTTAAACCTGGCCACTTCGTTGATGGGCGCATCCGAAATGATCCCATACTGTTCGGGGTTGACCACCGCTGGGCAGATGAAGCAGGCCAAGAGGAGGTCCGTGCACATGGCCCTGACCTCGCCCACCTCCAGCCGCTCCACGCAGGAGAGCGTCTTGTACATCTGGGACATGATCCACCTCAGGCTGTACGGGAAGCAGTAGGTGTTCTGCTTGAGGTAACCAATGAATTTGTTGACCAGGGCCACCAGCTTGGCCTCGTTGGTCTCCACCATCTCCTGGACCCTCTGGCGGAACCGCTCCGACCCCTTCTCCCCGAAGAGCTTCTCCTGCTGGGCGGGCGAGAAGCGCTCGATGAGCTTGTGGGCCTCGGTCTCCAGGTGGTCTTCGTCCGCCACCAGCAGCTGCATGATGGGCTCGTGCAAGGTGGCGGTCAGGAAGAGCTTGGCGGAGAAGAGGCCCTCGGAGAAGAGCTTGAAGAGGATGCTGAAGGCGCAGGTGCCCCGCCTCAGCAGCCGCCGGGGGTTCTCGCTCTCCTTCAGCTCGAACTCGATCAGGTAGCGCAGGACCTGGAGGAGGAAGCTCTCGTCCTCGGCCATGATGCAGTTGCCGTAGAGGGAGGTGAAGACAGTGTGGATGACGCTCTGGATGCTCTCCTGGCTTAGCTTCTCGCCGGCCACCAGGCAGGAGGCGATGAGGCGAGGGTTCTCGCGCAGCCGGTGGAGGAACTCGCCGTAGGCCGTCTCTTGGAAGCCCAGCTGCTTGTAGCCGTCCACAAACTGCGTGTCCTCCAGCACTTTGGCGTGCTGGCAACACTCCGCCGGCGAGGCATCCGCGCTGTAGCGAGGAAGGGGAGAGATTTCCTTACGGAGGTCCCGTGCGTGAAGGAGGCAGAACAGCAACGCACAAAGGTCCTCCTCGCCTTGCGACCGGCCCCTTGGAAATACACTCAAAAGTTACAACAATCCCCTCCAGAAGGACTTGCAACCTGTGTCGGGATTCCAGCAATCGCCCTAATTCAATCATGATCCTCGAGCCAAACTTCGAAAAACGGAGTGTTTGTTCAGCAGATATACTCTCAGTGTGCCCAGAGAAAGATCTGCCTCTACCTAGAATCGAACTCACAATCCTCCCGATTGTGAGGCGAGAGCTCCACCTCTGGGCACACCGCACCACTTAATACTATCTGTATTATTATATATAATTGTATATATTAGCTCCATACAAAACATCGTAAATAAAAATGCTGAAATAATAAGACTTGTATCCCATTCTTTCTCCGGGGGAAACGGTGGGAGATTGGAGGAAGACCTCCCGCGTTACCTGGTTATGATTAATCGGTCCAAGTTGATCCTCTGCTGCTTGGAGATCCACGCTGTGTGGTACAGCTTCTCGGCCGTCTTCAGCACCTCGGCGTTCAGCCTCTGGATCAGCTGCTTCTCCGAGTTGACGTAGAGCCGCTCCTGCTTCAGGTGGTGAGCCAAGGTGTGGATGTCCAGCTTGACCATTTTCAAAAGAGGAGGCAGCCACGGAAGAAGTCAGCAACGCTCGCTGCCGAGGAGGAGGAAAAGCAAAAAACGGACAGAGGTGAACTTGAGCTCTACCTTGGGAAGAAAAGTCTCTATGCACCTTCCGGCCCCCGCTTCTTGTCTAACGGGTGAAGAAGAACACAAGTCAAGCTGTTTAATCAGCAACAGAACGTAGAATAATGGGAAGGAACCCTGGAGGTCTTCTAGTCCAACCTCCTGCTCAAGCGAGACCTTCTATTTGCTGTCCAATCTCTTCTCGAAAACCTCCAGTGCTGGAGCAACCGTAACTCTTGGGAGACAAGCAGTTCCACTGAATCCTCGCTCTTATTGTCAGCAAGTGTCTCCTTAATTCCAGGCTGGATCTTTCCTGGATCAAATGTCCACCCGTTGCTTCTTTTCTTGGTCTCTGGTGCTTTGGGAGATAAGGCAACTCCTCCTCCTCTCTGATAGCCCCTCAATTATTGGAGGACTGCTATCATGTCCCGCTCAGTCCTCCTCTTCGTTAGATTAGGCACACTCCTTTCCCTCTATCGTTCATCACCCGGTTTAGCCTCCAGACCCTTATTTATTTATATTTCACCTTTATTATTTTTACAATTAAGTCAAGGCGGAGAACACACGATGCTCCTTCCTCCTCCTATTTTACACACCACAACAATCTCGTGAGCTGGATCTGGCTGAAAGAGAGCGAGGTTGACTGGCCCAAAGCCACCCCAGCGGACTTTCAGGCGGGGCTAGAACTCACCGTCTCCTGGGGATTGACCCAAACTCACCCAACTGGCTTCCATGGCTAAGGTGGGACTCGAACCCACGGCCTCCCCCTTTCTAGCCCAATGCCTTAATCACTAAACCAAACTCTGAATTATAGTTACTTTCAGAGACCTTCCAGCTCTTGGAAGTTCTAAATGTCTTGCTGGAATGGATGTCTAATGTTATTGCTTCGACGCATTTTTCTCTTTGACCATGAAACCTTTCGTTGCATTAAAAGAGGATATATATGCACACACACACACACACACACACACACACACACACACACATATATACATATCCATATATACATACATGAGGCAGCCTATCAATTTATCTTCCATTTTCAGAATTTCTTGGGGATCAGCAATTTTCTCAGTTGGAAGGCTTCCTTTTTCAAGCCCTTGAAAGCAAACCCGATAAGCTTTACGGAACAAAAAGCTCTGTATGAAGTTTGATAAAAAAAAATTCTATATTGCAATAGCAGAAGTGGGACAAATGTGTGGGGATTATTTTTTTTTAAAGAGTCTGATGTTTCACAAAGAAGCACTTTAATCCAAAGGAAGCCATTCAGCATTTTATGGCGGGAACGTCATCTCAAAACAGGCCCTTGTAAAGCCATGTTGTGGGAAGAAACGGAAGAAAAAGGGAGAGAGAGAAAGAGAGAGAGAGAGAGAGAGAGAGAATGGCGTCTTGTTCATTCATCTAACCGTGTACATTCGAGAAAGGGAAGGAAAGGGCAGAGCGAAAAATATTTTCTTATGTGTAGAGACATTGATATCGCTCCCTTCAAGGCTGTATCCTTCAAAAGGGGCTTCCAGTGTGAAAACTATCGTTGGTTTAAAAGCTGATTATTCAGCCAGAGTTAAAAATACAGAGAAGGATTGTGGAAGGGACAATCTTCCCTTTAAAGAGCATCTTTAAATACAACTGGCGCAGGAAACGTTCGGCAAAAATGCCAGGACACACACACAAAAAAGAACTTTTTCAACCGACGGAGGAGTCCCTGTGTTTCCGCAGGATAATAAATTCCACACAATTGGGGCAGCCACCGAAAAGGCCCCGTTTCTCACCAAATCCTTCCTCATTTCTAAACTCCAGACGAGAGACTCTGATGTCGGCAAACAGGCAGCTTGGAAACTATTAGCAGCATTTTACCCTAAGAGACCACTTCATCTGCACAAATATATATTTCGGATATGTTGATCCGAGCACTGAAATGTTCGCATTTTCCTGGAATATGTACTATATACATAGAGAGTTTTCCTACGCCTGTGTAAATGTTTGGTTTTGCTATTTTGTATTTTCTTTTGTTTAATACTGATGTATCATTCCCTCCCATTAAAAAAATGCAAATATAAAAAGTATCGCAAACTGAAAACAAAACAATACACACGAGGCAAGTTGAGCCCTACGTTTCATCCGCAAAAACCTGCATTTTTCCTCTCCTAACATTGGCACTTAAATATCTTCAAAATTTGACTCTAGAACTCTCCGTCTCCTGGTGATTGGCCCAAAGTCACCCAGCTGGCTTTCCTGCTCAAGGCAGGACTAGAACTCACCATCTCCTGGTAACTGGCTAACCTAGCCGGTGTTCTGAGTAGGTATCAGGGTGTCTAATAACGCCAGGTCGAAAGTGGAGCTTAGAAAAATGAAAAACATCCTTCTTCAAACAAGCCAAAGTTCAGAAACCCGATCCGTTGGGTTTTTTTGCCAAAGGAGAGAGTAATTTCTCGGTTTAGTCATTCTCCTTTGCAGCCTTGAGTCCTTTCCTATCGAGGAAGCATCCCCAAGGAGGAGATAAGACAAAATATGCAGTGGTGCGGGAAATAAGAAAAATTGTATGAAGTCTGATCTCCAGCACACAGCTGGAAAATTCCTCTTCTAGTAGAACTTTTACAAAACAGGACCTCCAAGTTTTATGGCTGGTGGAGATTTCCAGGAAGTATTTGTGTTGTTGTTTTTTGTTTTTAAAGGGGTTTTAATTTAAAGGGCTATAAAATTGAAGACTTAATTCCTTAAAGTACAGCTTGCTCTGTGAAAAGTATGCAATATTTCTTGGTTGATAGGTATTAAATGAGAACGGCGTTATTGGAGGGAAAAAGGACAATCACTGCTCTTGTGAATTGTGGGTTGTGTCTGCAGGCGCTTTAGAGCAAGCAGAGAAATACATCCTCTCTTTGTAAAACCCCGGCCAAGTAGTCCTTATCCTATGACCGCAATGGAGCGCCATATTTCCGTGGCTAAGCAAGGCAGTTTGGTGAGTGTTTGCTCCGCTGTGCGGCTTTTCTTGCCACGGCCGTTAAGTGAACCACTGCAGACCCTCAGTGATATGTTTGTTAGGTGCCTCTGCAAAAGGGGATCGACACGGCACTGCAACTGTCATAAGTACATGCCAGTTGCCAAGCATCTGAATTTTTGATCACATAACTACAAAGGTTAAATGGGGGGAGGGGGAGGAGTCATAAGTACTTTTTTTTTCATGCCCCTGTAACTTTCAACAGCCTCTTGTAAATGATCTTGTTAATTCGCAGGATTTTATTTTTCTCCGCCATGCATCTCAACTAGATTGTGATGTTTCTGTGTCATGTATGTTTGTGTAGGTGGCTATATGCATAACAGTTGTCTTCTGAGACCTGAAGGCAACAAAATTTCATTTGAATGTATGTTGGTTAGTGTACATTTAAAGTGACAAAGTTTCTATTCTATTTCATCTTCAATTCTAATTCTATTCTACTCTATTGCATCTTCAGTTCTAATTCTATTCTATTCCATTCTTTTCTTCTTTGTATATTGCCTCAGGATAGAGAAAATTCAACCTTTTGTATGGGTACATTCTGCAATTTTTCACCTTTGTGTATGTTTCCACCAGAATTCTTTCCATGGGCCATTTACGGTATGATTCTGAAAGAACAGGTTGGGAACAAGATTGTCGTAGTGGGAAAAAACAACAACTATCATTGACAATGAATCAATAGGAACCTGATGGCCACCTAATCAATTAATCCATCTTGATATAAATAGGAACAGACACATCATATCCCTTAAGAAAAAAAAGAACAGTTCTACTTCCACTTTCTCCTAGCATATTAAAAAACAAAAACAAACTCACATTTTTTTATAGCTAAACCATCAGGAACGCTGTGCTTAATGGTTTGGAATTTTATAATGAAACTACTTTGAGTTTGCAGTGATAATTTTTACTTCCTCTTCATACCAGATTTTCAAGTTTGTAACTGCATCAACATATATTTATCTCCTTTTTTTTTTTAAATGTCTACTCTAATTTTTCTTCTTCTCTTTTGCAAAATGCTAAGATTTGGGGACAAAACCAGTGAAGAATTGCAATTTTTCTCCCCTGCAATTTCTCCTACTAGGTTAGTCTGTTAAAACATCATGAAAGAATCTTTTGACTTCTTACAAGCCAACAAAATTATTAATGTATAAACTTTGGAATGAATCTGAAGGAGTGGGGTTGTTTATATAGTACGGATAGTCCTTGATTTACAACCACAATCGAGCCCCAAATTTCTATTGCTAAGCGAGATATTTCTTAAGTGAATTTTGTCCCATTTTGGGAACCTCTCCTGACAAGGTTGTTAAGGGAATCACTACAGTTGGGAAATTAGTAACATGGTTGTTGAGTGAACCTGGGTTAGAGTGAGGCTTGTCAGAAGGTGGCAAAAGAGGATGACATGACCCCAGGATGCTGCATCCGTCATAAATATGAGTCAATTCCCAAGTGGCTGAATTCGGTCACATAACCAAGGGGAATGTTGGACGGACGTGTAAAAAAACAGTCATTGGTCACGTTTTTCAGCGCCATTTACTAAATGAATTGCTGTAAGTCAAGGATTACATGGAATTAAATCAAGACTTCTCAAAACGTTTTAAGATTCTTCACTGCAGCAGAAGAATTGCTTAGTTCCAGAATATTCATGAAATACTGTATAATTATGAGTAATCGACAAGTCAGTTGATCAGTAAATTTGTCTGCATCAGAGCCAAATCAACCCTTGACATTCACAAATCACCTTCCGGTACAACCAACACAACTCAAAATGAAATCATCTACAGAGGAACAAGCTTGAGATCAAGCGGTTCAGACCCAAACCTCGTTCAAAGCAAACAAACACCAGAGATAAAAGCAAAACCTTTTTTAATGCTTCTCTGTGAATTCTATTCATTCACAGTAAAACGCTATTAAAAACCAATTGTCCCAGATAAGGACGAACCTTGCCAAGGTGGTTGCAAGGCTGCCAAGAACGCCAGATAAAGTTACTAAGAAATATTTCAAACACAAAGAGTCTCCAAACACCAAGATATTCTGAAGGCTTGAGTGCAAAAACTTCTTTGCTTCCTGCAAAGAACTCCGGTTTCTCAGCTGGCTTTTATCTCTGAAGGGAGGGGTGATCACCTTGCACCCTTACTCCCGAGTCCCCATTCACACGCTGGGACCAGCATTGCCCAACCTGCTGGAAGGAGGCTAACACGAGGTGCGTCTTTTGTGGCTCAACTTCGGCTAGAAAAGCAAGCCATCGCTCTCAGCCAATTGCACAAGCCAAGTTTAAAAGTGACGTGACCGGTTGCAGAGGAGTGGTTAACCTGGGATTTGCTCAGGAACAAGGACAAATCTTTATGAGGATCAAAGACCAGCTAGCGATAAAACAGATGGAGTAAACTCAATATGAGGCATTCGGATTGTTGAATGGACCACTTGGAACTGAATCTCCAAATCTCCAAGCCCTGCAAAACCAGTTTAAAACAGGAACCACCTAAGAATAAACTCCAGAAGCACATCTGATATTAAGAATTAACCTCCCAAATAATACATTCAAGATTTAAAGCAATTTCCACCGCCTCTATCCCATCATATCTATCTATCTATCTATCTATCTATCTATCTATCTATCTATCTATCTATCTATCTAGTGGTATCAGTGCATTTTCTTTGTTTTCTCTTTTCCCTTGTTTGCTTAAAAGTTCTATTGTTCTACTTTTGTGTTGTTCAAACACAAAAGGGTTGTTTAGAAATAAAAAGGGAAATAAAATCGTTTGAACAACGCAAGAGTTCACGGTTGTGAGTCGCCTAAAGTAACCTCATGGCGAGATAGGCAGCAAATAAATGTAATAATATTTTGTCCTAAAGACCTTAAGGGGTTGCTGGAAATATTCTGGCTCGCGAACGAGGTCGAAGCATGAAACTGAACTGGAGGAAGAGGAGGTTTGTCAAAGCAAGAGATAAACCGAAAATAGTTGGGTGCAAAGAGAAGGCAGCCGGGCTAAATTTGGGAAGGAACAGGCGGTTGACATCAAAGCAAAATGCATTGGGGGGAGAGGGGGGTCAAAGGATTTGGGGGTGGTGACCATAATACCCTGAGCTTGGGAGGAAACAGAAAGTAGGATGACGGCCGTGCAAAAATAGAAAAGGTGGGAGGGATTGACAACCTAGTCCTGTCTTAGTAATAAAACCCAACTGGGTGACTTTGGGCCAACCACCAGGTGACAGTGAGTTCTAGTCCTGCCCTAGGCATGAAAGACAGCTATGTGCCCTTGGGCCAGTCCTCTCTCTCTCTCTCTCTCTCTCTCTCTCTCTCAGCCTAACCCACCTCACAGGGTTGTTGTTGGGAGGAAAATAGGAGGAGGCAGGAGTATTAGATCTGTTTGATGCTTTGAGTACTTTATAAAAATAACCAAGGTGAGATGCAAATCAATCAATATCCACTCAGAGTGACCCCCGAACCGCAAGGGAAGCAGCAAATAAACGTAATCGTAGTCCAATAAATACCAAAAGGGCAGAAAACCAAGGAACGGGGAAGGGGTGATGGATTAGGAGCAATGAAAGAGGGGGGCAGATAAGCCAGTCCTAAGGGAAGGGGCTGGGTGTAAATTAAGGGGGGGAGAGACCCCAGGTCGATAGGGGAAGGGAGCAGGGGGTGGAATTGACAGGGGATTGGGGGGAAGAGACCCCAATAAATAGGGAGGGGGCTGAATTGACAGGGGATTTTGGGGGAGAAGAGACCCCAATAAATAGGGGAGGGGGCATGGAGGGGGAGGGGGCGAATTGAGAGGGGATCTGCAAATGCAAAGACGGGAGGGGGCTGGAAAGGGGGCGGGGGAGACGGAGGGGGGCTTCAAGGGCAACCCAAAGGGCAGGAGGGAGGGTATGGGGCTTTGCCGCCCCCCTCCTTCCCACTAGGCCCCACCACGAGGCCCGGGAGTGGAGGGTGGGCCTCCCCGGCGTCCTCCCCAGGCCGCCCCCCGCCCCCGCCCCCGAGGGACCCACCTGAGGGGCAGAACCGCCTGCCCGCCCGTCTCTCGCCGACGCTGCTCCCGGACCCGCCGCGGACGCCCCACCGCTCCGCAGCCGCTGGCCGACCCCGCCACACTGCGCCTGCGCGCCCGCGGCACGCCGGGAAGCCGAGTCCAGGCCCGGTCCAGCCTCTCTCCCGGCGCGTTGCGGAGGCGCCGGGAACTACATCTCCCGTTGTGCCCCGCGGTGGAGAAGAGGGTTTGCAGGTGAGAAGCGCCTGCTTTACCTGGGAAGGTGGGAAAGTGCAGGCGAGGGGGGGGGCTGCGGGGCCTGTGGGGGGCGGATTGGCAAGTCTGCTTCTCCGAAGCCGCTTTTGGCTTGCCCAGGCCAAGCCCAGGTTGGTTTTGCTGAGCTGGGTGCAAATCAGTGGGGTTCCCCCCTCCCCACCCCCCCAAAAAAATCAGGTTTGGAAAGCAAGGTTGCACTTCCATTACCCTGGTTAATATTCGGTGGAAGCCTATTGGGAAATCGCTCCCCCTTGTACGTTCGATTAGGACATGGGAATTAACGTCCGGGAATAAGGAAGAAGCCACTACTTTGCCAAGAAAACTATAGGATGGATGGGTGGATGAGAGGGAGGGAGGGAAAGAGAGAGAAGAGAAAAGGAAAAGAAAGGAAAGGAAAAGAACGAAAGAAAAGGTTGATGAAAGCCAGATATATAATATGATAAAAGCTAGATATAATTAATGATGATAAATATATAGATAGATAAGAGAGAGAGAGAGAGAGAGAGAGAGAGATTCATATAGTCCCCAGAAATGAAATAGAAATCTGCTATAATGGGACCCTAATAATTAGAGGGAGACAGAACTGAGATTTAATTCATAAAGGATGGGAAGGCACCCTGTAAATCTTCAAAGGGAAGTTGTAAGTGTACCAAAAAGGTTAACTCCCAAAGCGAGTTTAAATCTCAATCTCGTGGCCTTGAAAGAGTAATTAATAAATGGATGCTGGAATCCAACAAGAGTCTTGACATTTACGTTTTCAGTATCTCCTCCAGGGCAAGGATGGTTCTGTTTTGATTTGTTTTTACTTTCAAGTTGGTAAACAGTGTAATGAACAAGTCTGGACACATCTGTTTAAAGGGATGTGTTAAATCTTAATGTTAAGGCCTCATTGGAGATTCCCTAAATGTCATTGTTTTGTTTCATTCATATTTATTGTTGTTGGGTTGTTCATTCTAGTCCAGGACCATATTTGCCAACATCTTAACTTGGTTATTGGATTTACCTGTGTTTTGGGTTTGCGTCCAATCAAGCCTTAAAGTAATCAAATGGGCTGGAGTTGACCAAGATTCTAAGACACATTGAACTAACCAACGTTTTATTAATGTTCACGTGTTGTGTGAATGCGGCTCTCGGTAGGTAGTTGACCAGGTTCAGCATGTTTGAATACAGCTGATGACCTAATAAATTGACATTCATGGAACAATGCAAAATATGCTTTAATTGGTTTAATTCATTGCCTTAAAATGAAAAGCACCAATCTATTTTATCCAATCATTTCGAATTTTCTGCGCAGAGAAACACTGTTGGTGGAGACCAGGGCAACTGATCCAATTCCTATGCTCTCCAGTACAGTTGATCTCTTGATGCTCGCCAATAACAAGTAGAGACAATGAACTATAATTGATGTGATGTAATTAAGATTGGTGCTATCTCTGGGTGTGAATGTTTCTTCTCCATATTACAAATGAAGACACAGAAGAAAAAGTGACACCCCTGTGTATATGCTCTCTCCCAAATTGCTTTCTGTCGATTGTGGTTTCTCAAGAAGTGGCTCAAGCACATTTTCTGCCCGGCTCATGTCTATTTTTAGAATCCTTCGAGCGTAACACCTTGAATGGCAATTGGCATTTTGGCTAGCAAAGGAGAAGCAGTTCTGTTTACAAGCGAACAGAATTTCTCGTGCATTCTCCAAAGACTATTGGCTTGGTGCCCCATGCCAAAATGAAATATTATGATGCCGTGAACAGAACTGAACATGCTTGCATTCAGCCAGCTGTCGGGTTAAAATGTGCACCTTTGGAGCACTTTTTTTTTTAAATGGATTTGAAGAATGGAGCTGCTGGCTTATAATCTAAAAGAAATATCACCAGAGGAAATCTGGACAAGGTGGGCAAAGGAAAAAGCACCAGATCGAAACTATTGGCTCTTAAAAGTGAAATGTTCCCCAGCTTAGATGCCCTGCCTACTTGTTGGATGCTGGCCAAGTCTAATATATATTATTTTGTCATATATGCAAATAAATGGAGACTATTACTCAAGAAAGACATGTTTAGAAAAGTCCGGGCTAAAAATTATATCACTGCACCCTCTACAGTCAAAGGCAGAGTATAGAACTGAACCCAAAGGAAGAGAGTTAAGATAAGGCTTGTTTGCTTGTAGACACATAAATTGATATGTGTTATATGTGTATAATTTGTAGCTGCTTCTATAAAGTAGCAAATTATGAATGCTGTAAATAGATAATAACAAGAAACAAATAATAATAATTCCAACTGCAAGGCAGAGCAGGCTTTTTCCCTTAAAAAGAGATGCCACGTGTTGGTGTCAACAAGTGTCACTTGGTAGTATTAATATTTCTTTTGAACAGTTGGAGGGAAAACACTAGAGGTGATCCTTGACTTACAACCACAATTGAGCCCAAAATGTCTGTTCTTAAGTGAGATATTGTTTTAAGTGAATTTTGTCCCATTTTACGCCTTTCTGCCACAGTTGTTGAGAGTCATTTCAATTGTTAAATTACTAACAGTTGTTAAGTGAATTTGGCTTCCTCATTACCTTTGCTCGTCAGGTTATAAAAGATGATCACGTGACCCCAGGACACTGCAACCGTCATAAATATGAGTCAGTTGCCAAGGGCCTGAATTTTGATCTGATCTGTCTGAATTGTAACCATGGGGGTTACAATGGTTGTAAGTCTGAAAAACGGTCTTAAGTCACTTTTTTCAGTGCCGTTGTAACTTCAAATGGTCACTAAATGAATTGTTGTAGGTCGAGGACAACCTGTACATGTTTTTGTAACTTTTATTGTGCACAATTGTAGCTGGATGGTGAATACCAGCTGCAGCATGTGACACTTTAATAAATAATGCTAAGATTTAGTGGGATTTATTAGACTATGCTGGGTATATTGTTCAAATTCAATTATACTAGTTTGCAAATCAGAATAGAATAGAATAGAATAGAATAGAATAGAATAGAATAGAACAGAACCCTGGCAACGCCTGTGGAGGCCAGCTAGGCCTCGTAACCATGGTTATTTCAGAAGGGAAGCCCCTCCCCCCGCCTGGTCGAGTAAGGAACGTCTCACCCACACGTTGCACGACGGTCTCCTCCTTGACCAATCGGCACTCTCCGCTTGGCCTACGGCGCGGACTCCCATTGGTCCGCGATGCCGGTAGGACGACCCAATGAAGCATGCGGCGGCAACGTAAAAAAAAAAAAAAGCCCTCCAAAAGGAGGAGGAGGGAGGAAGAAGAGTGGGATGAAAAGGAAAAAGGAGGAGGCAGGGGAGCGTTATGCGCGTCACGTTCGGAGCGGTCCAATCGGGCCCGGCCAGCTTGCTAGCCGGCGACCAATAGGGAAGCTCCAGCGAGGGGAAATGCACCAATGGGGGAGCTCCACGCAAGGCTGCGGGAGGCTATATAAAGCGCAGATGGGCGCCGGGGCATGAGTAACCTGATCGGAGCATCGCAAGGTCGGCGGCGCGCGTCCTTTCTCGGCGAGATCGGTGAGGCCTGGCGGGGGTGGCATCTTAGGGGTGTAATGCGTATGTGGGCACCTGCCTTAATTTCCCTGCAGGGATCCCCAAATAGGGAGGAGAGGGGCTTTAATTTGACCCTACTCCAGATCCCATCATCCCCAGCCTGCAGGATCATGGAACTGCGTGGGGAGGTCTGCAAGAGGAAGCGGGGGACGTTTACTCTAATATTTCAATTTCTCATTGGATCTAGCTTTATTTGATGCCTGATTTTTAATTTGATATAGAGATATAGGTATAGATATATATATTACGTGTAGAGAGATAAAGATTATATATGTATGTATCTATATATAAAAGGTCTATATTACAGGGGTGTAGATATATATAAAAGTTATGTCATATATATGTGTGTGTATAAATGATTATATAGGTATAAGTATACGTGTGTGTATATATATATATATTTATACATATATATTTGATAGCTGGGAATTGGCTTCTCTCATTTTCCCTGTGGCAGCATTTTTATTTGTGATCTTTTTACTTAAAAAGCATTTTTTTTCAGCCCTCTTCTTATCCCCAAAGTTCCTTTTCGTTCTTTCTTTTAAAAAGTACATTTTGCAATTCTTAAAAAAAAAAAGAGGGGTACAGTTAGTTCCTTCCATTCTGGGGTTGGGGGGGGGAGGAGGAAATTGACGGCATTATTACAGGGTTGGTGGAAAGAAAAAAACGGAGTTTAATGTTGGCTGTCAAAACCTGGGAAAGTTGGGTTTGTCCAGCCTGCAAAGTGACCCACGTTGGGAGCACCTTAACCTGACGCAACATCTGTTAGCATCCTTAGAGGCTACGGGGATTTAATTGGCTCTTTTTTTTCCCCCTCTTTTCCTGGGCTGGTTTCACCCCATTCGATGCCCGGAAATGCCAGGTGGGCATAGAATGAATGAGGTGAAACCAGCCCAGGAAAAGGAGGAAAAACCAAATAATACGCTGGAAAAATAGGCCAGGAAAAATAGGCCGTGCATTTTGATGTAACGCTGTCGTCCGGTTGTCCTTCCCATGCACAAGCCACATTAAAACTGGTTCCAGCATAAGCGGAGGACAAAATCTCTTAATTTTGTCAGGGTTTTTTTTTGGGGGGTCTCCTGCAACCAGCAAAGTGCAAAGTCTGAATTTAAAAAAACACGTAGGGCTGGATTTGATTTCTGTCGGCCGTCTCCCTTCTTGTGTCGTCACTTCCTGTGGGTTCTTCCATGAGTAGCGATGATGTAAAACCCTCCGGGGAGAGAGGAGGGGGGTTATATGTAACTCCGTCTGGTCTTAACGCTCTATGGGGGGGTCGTTCTTCCCGCAGGGTGTTTATTTTCCCCATTTGACGTTGAGCCTAAAAAAGAAAACCCCTCCGAACCATCGACATGAAGTACTACGCCGTCCTCTGCCTCCTGCTGGTGGGCAGCGCCTTGGCTACCGATGATGACGACAAAAAGGAAGAAGTGGGGACCGTGGTTGGCATTGATCTGGGAACCACTTACTCCTGGTACGTAAAAGAAGGGCCGTTTCCATCAAGGAGTGGGCAGAGGGAGTACTGGGTTCAGTTTTGGGAAGCGCCTCGGTGCAGAATGTGGCTGGAATTGGGTACGAGGTTGGGTTAGAGCCCCAAATCGAAGGCCAACTTTTTGGGTGGCCTCAGGCAAGACTTGGTGGCCTGCAAGCAGATGTTCCAAGCAGTGGGGGAGAATATTTGTAGCTCAGGGTTGGACGGTGGGGTCCTTGGGGCTCTCTGAGCTGGGTGGTTTGCTTGCAGACGTTTCATGACCCAACTAGGTAGCTCCATCAGTGCTAGAAAGGAGTGGGACTTTCTGTTTATATGTAGAAGCTCTGAGCTTGGTTTTCTTGCAGATGTTTCATGACCCAACTAGATTACATTATCAGTGCTGGAGTGGGTTTGCTCTCATTTTATGTATGCACAACCTTGCAACGCAGGCAAATTCGCCATTGAGAATGAAATAGCTTGAATGTTCTGCCTCAAGATGGCTGCCTGGCTGCAGTGCTCTGTTGACGCTTTTATTTTTAAAATTGCAACCCTATTATTGATGGAATGGCCATTCTCTCCTCTAGTGTCGGAGTCTTCAAGAACGGGCGTGTGGAGATTATTGCCAACGACCAGGGCAACCGCATCACGCCATCCTACGTGGCCTTCACTCCGGAAGGAGAGCGTCTCATTGGTGACGCCGCAAAGAACCAACTGACCTCCAACCCTGAAAACACCGTTTTTGATGCCAAGCGTCTGATTGGGAGGACGTGGAATGACCCTTCGGTGCAGCAGGATATCAAATACCTGCCTTTCAAGGTGTGTGCCAGGCGTTACCCCCCAGAAACACCCTGTAAAAATCTTTTTTTGCAAGGCCCCCCAAGTGCATTGCTTACACCTAGGCTGGAATTGCTCAACAGTTGGTTCACCCATCAAACTTCAGCCACTTTGCTAATCTTCTAAATTTGTGGAACAAAGATTAGGAGTCCAATCTTAGGCTTGGAAATATAGCAGCATCCACCTTAGCTTTGTATATTAAATTTTTAAGTGGGTTCACCTTGTCTTTGGAAAATACTCTCAAATGTGGCTCTTTTGAAGGACTTCCAATCTTCTATTAGAAACTAGAAAAATGTTTAGTTCGGTCATTAATAACAGTTTATCTGTACTTTGGAATATAAATTAGCCTTTTTACTTTCAGGGAAAAAAAAAGTTTTATGTTGCAGTTCTGGATTGTCATAATATCTTAATCCTCCTTGTCCTGAACAGGTTATTGAAAAGAAGGCCAAGCCATATATCCAGGTTGATATCGGTGGGGGCCAGACCAAAACTTTTGCCCCAGAAGAAATCTCCGCCATGGTTTTGACAAAGATGAAAGAAACTGCTGAAGCCTACTTGGGGAAGAAGGTAAAAGGCCTAGTTCCTGGAGGCGGGGTCCTTTCTCAGGAGTAATTTTTTTGTGGAGTGAATTACATCAATTGCTTCATTTATCTTATTTCTTTTATCTTCATCCTTTATCTACTTAGGTCACCCACGCCGTTGTCACTGTGCCTGCCTACTTCAACGATGCTCAGCGTCAGGCCACAAAGGACGCCGGCACTATCGCGGGATTGAATGTCATGAGGATCATCAATGAACCGTAAGTCGATGCCACCTCCTCATGTTGACCTTCTACTGCCATCAAGGGGAAGGTGTGTTATGCCTTTTGCCCTTGTAGTATACATATAAATATACTATCTTGGTAGCTGTGCTTCGCTATGAAACTTATGTGGTCATGCTTGGTTTTGGGGGTGGAAAACAAGGGGTGGAGGGAATTCTGCATCTGCCTACCAGCATCCATCTGTATTCATCTGGGTAGTGTCAATGTGTGAGGGAGTTGAGAGCTGTTTGGAAACTTGAAACAGTATTTGCTATGTGAGCAGGGAGACAGCAAGGAGCCTGGCATAGTTTAGATCAACTGTTCTGTACTAAAGCTGCTTGGTGTTCTGAAACAAACTGAAACTCCTCTGCTGGTATTTTGCATTTGTAAGAGATTTCTTTCCAGGTGGGGAGGGGGAGTAGAACTCCTTAGCATCAGAGTTTGTTGTTAATAATCATAATAATGGAAATACTCTAAATGCTCTGAGGGTCATTTGGAAAAATCCTTTCTTAGTTGAGCCCCTAGAAGCCAAGAGGAACATAGGTGCCAAATGTCAAGTTTGTAGGCTTTACGGTTCTGGAGATTTTGTGATGATGCCTGAGGGATAGCTTCGCTTTTATAGAGAGATTCCTTTCTCCTTGCAGCACTGCAGCCGCTATCGCTTACGGCTTGGACAAGCGCGAAGGAGAAAAGAACATCCTGGTCTTCGACCTGGGCGGCGGAACCTTTGACGTGTCCCTCTTGACCATCGACAACGGCGTCTTCGAAGTGGTGGCCACCAACGGAGACACTCACCTGGGCGGAGAAGACTTCGACCAGCGGGTGATGGAGCACTTCATTAAACTCTACAAGAAGAAGACTGGCAAGGACGTCCGGAAGGACAACCGGGCGGTCCAGAAGCTCCGGCGAGAAGTGGAGAAGGCCAAGCGAGCCCTGTCTTCTCAGCACCAGGCTAGGATCGAGATTGAGTCGTTCTTTGAGGGCGAAGACTTCTCGGAAACCCTCACCAGGGCGAAGTTTGAAGAACTCAACATGGTAAGGCGTTGACGTCTCTCTTTCATAAATCTGACCCAGTGAAGTTTGGGTGGAGGGGAAAGAGTATAGAATATAGGAAGAACCTTCCTAGGGTGACCAAAGAAGAACCCAAAAGTAGCTGTAAAAACGTCGAATGAAAACGTTTGACGTGATGGAGCGGCTTCTGCAAGATACAGGAGTCTTCAAGTTTGGCAGCTGTTAAGACTTCGACTCCCAGAATTCCCCAGCCCCCATGCCCATGGCTGCCAGGGGGATTCTGGGAGTCGAAGTCCACAAGCTTTAAAAGTTGCCAGTGTGTGGAGATCTCTCTTGTTCTACTACTTAAAAAGCACCGGAGGGCAGAAATGTACCTCTGGTTGTCGGAAGCCCACAATAAAAGCGTCAAAAAAAACAACACCCCAAGCCGTTAAATTCCTTTCCACTCCTGCTTTCCAGGATCTTTTCCGCTCCACCATGAAACCCGTCCAGAAAGTTCTAGAAGACGCCGACCTGAAGAAGTCCGATATTGACGAAATTGTCCTTGTGGGCGGCTCCACCCGGATCCCCAAAATCCAGCAGCTGGTGAAGGAATTCTTCAACGGCAAAGAACCGTCGCGGGGCATCAACCCCGACGAAGCCGTGGCTTACGGGGCCGCTGTGCAGGCTGGCGTCCTTTCTGGAGATCAGGACACAGGTAAAGACTCGGGGGGAAGGTGGCACGTGGGAAGCAGCAGGTCCAGGTTGGGCTTGAAGGGTTGGGATTTCTGAGCTTTTCCCCTTCCTCCTCTTCAGGCGACTTGGTGCTGCTTGATGTCTGCCCCCTGACTCTGGGCATCGAGACGGTGGGAGGCGTCATGACCAAACTCATCCCGAGGAACACCGTAGTCCCCACCAAGAAGTCCCAGATCTTCTCCACGGCTTCCGACAACCAGCCGACGGTGACGATCAAAGTCTACGAAGGTAAATCCATTTGCCTGTGTTCTTCCCTGTGAGTAACTCAAGGCAGCGAACATACCCAACACTCCCTCTTCCTCCTCTTCCTCTTTTCCACACAGCAACAGATCCTGTGAGGTGTGGGCTAGGTTGAGAAAAGAGAGGGACTTGGCCCCAAAGATACCCAGGCAGCTATCATGCCTAATTTCAGGACTAGACCTCAGCGTCTCCTGGTGATTGGCCCAAAGTCACCCAGCCAGCTTTCATGCTTAAGGCAGGACTAGAACTCATGATCAGCTCCAGTTCTATTTTTTTAAATGCTAAATACAACATTCGCCTTGCCCACCTACTGAAAATGGACCGTAGCTGAAATGAAAATAACTTTGAACAAGTCTATTTGTCACTTTTAACTTCAGGAATAATACGGTCCATGTTTACTACATGCCACATTAGGTACACTTGCACCCTAGGTCAACTCATAACATTTCTATGCCTGGTTTAGAGTTGCCATGAACAGGAAGGGTGGTGGGGTGGTTTGAAAAAAGCAGGGCAGCAGTTTGGAATCGGATGTGCACTCCATTCATATCTTGCAAAGATGATAACTAAGCTAACCAGAATTTCTGCCATGGAAATCTCTAATTGGAGAATAAATCCTTCGAAATTTTGGAAACTTGGCTGGAGGCTCATGATTTAATTAGGGCAACTGCCCGGAATCCTGAGCGCCCCCCATGCTTGAACAGGAAAGGAAGGTTGAGCTAGAAGACCTCACAGTTCCCTTCCACCTCTGTTGTTTCGTTGGGTCTGAGATCTGGAAGTTACGAAGTCGTGGATCGTTTTAGTTTAAAAAAAAAAAGTGAGGATCCCTCCAAATCTCTCGCCCACACGAATCGCGTTTCCCTCCCCTGTAGGCGAACGCCCGCTCACCAAGGACAACCACCTGCTGGGCACCTTTGACCTCACCGGCATCCCCCCGGCACCGCGTGGCGTCCCTCAGATCGAAGTCACCTTCGAGATCGACGTGAACGGCATCCTGCGGGTGACGGCGGAGGACAAGGGCACGGGCAACAAGAACAAGATCACCATCACCAACGACCAGAACCGCCTGACGCCCGAGGAGATCGAGCGGATGGTGAACGACGCCGAGAAGTTCGCCGAGGAGGACAAGAAGCTGAAGGAGCGCATCGACGCCCGCAACGAGCTGGAGAGCTACGCTTACTCGCTGAAAAACCAGATCGGGGACAAGGAGAAGCTGGGGGGCAAGCTCTCGCCGGAGGACAAGGAGACCATCGAGAAGGCCGTGGAGGAGAAAATCGAGTGGCTCGAGAGCCACCAGGACGGCGACATCGAGGAGTTCAAAGCCCAGAAGAAGGAGCTGGAAGAAGTAGTGCAGCCCATCGTGGGGAAGTTGTACGGCGGAGCAGGTCCTCCCCCCGGCGGGGACGAGGAGGCGGCAGGGGAGAAGGATGAGTTATAGGCCTCCCCGGGCCTTTTTTTTTCCTTCCCCTGCTTTCCTTCTTGAACGGCCACGTCGTGTAAATAGAGGACTTTTGGACATAACGTTATTTTGGGTTTTTTTTTCCTTCGGTTTAAGCTATTGAACTCGAGAAACTTGGGATGTGGTCAGAATCTTCACGTCAGTGGAGTTTGGAAATGTTTATAGCCCCAAAGCGGCTGATTTACTGCTTTTCGTTAGCGGTTGATAAATTGTGTCCCCGGGGGTGGGATTGGGAAGGGAAATGGGGGGGAGATTAACTTGCCCAGATGGGGGGGGGAGGAGGACTTTCTTTGAAGCCGCCTCCTTAACCGATTGTTCTATTTAAAAAAAAAAGAAAGAAGGAGGTTATGTGTGTTCCATGGAGAATTTTTTTCTACCCTCCGAAAGCGCCAATAAATTTGTTATTTACACTGAATTTTGTCCGGTTTTTGGTCCCTTTGGTTATTGGAGTGTTGGAAGGAAGAGTTGTATCGCAGACCTTTCATTACCCATCTAGGTGACGTCATCAGTAGTTAAAAAGGTCTGCGACCAAACAATGAAGCTTAGAGAGCACGAAGGACCCCGCTCTCCTCATCCTCGTTGAACGACGGCAAGAAAAACGCCCAACCTCAAGGGGCAGCACCAAGGACCCCCAAGTTGTCGTCCTCCTCCCCTGTCTCTACGAACCCTACTCCCTTCTAGTACTGATGGCGTTCCCTAGTCAAATCTTAAAATTAATGAAATAAGACAGAGGTACGTATATAATAGGAATAAATCTCTAAATGCGAAATGCCCCGCACGCATCATCACAAAAACTCCGGAACCGTAAAAAGCCTACAAACTTGAAACTTGGCACGTAGGTTCCTCTTGGCTTCTTAGGGGCTCACTAAGAAAGGATTTTTGGAAATAACTACCAGAGCATTAGTATTTCCTATATTATTATTATTACTATTAACACGCTCTGATGCTAAGAAGTTCTACTCACCCTTCCCACCTGAAAAGAAATCTGTTCCAAATACAAAACAGGAGCAGAGAAGGTTCAGTTTCACAGCAGCACCAAGCAGCTTTAGTACAGAACAGTTGAGCTAAGCCACACCCAGGCTCCTTGCTCACACGGCAAATACTGTTTTCAGTTTCCAAACAGCCCTCCACTCACGCACTGACAGGACACTAGCCAGAGGAATATTGATGGACGCTGGCAGGCAGAGGCAGAATTTTTCCCCCCTTATTTTCCTCCCCAAAAACCAGCCCCGCCACATAGTGAAGCACATCTGTGGAGCTAGTTGGGTAATGAAACATCTGCAGGAAAACCACCGGGCTCAAAAGAGCACCAACCCTGAGCTGCAAATTCCCTTGTTTATTGAAACCCGTTTATTCCCTAGAGCCTTGCTGGGTGCAGGTTGAGACTACAAATACTTCCAACATGTCTGATTTTAAAATTTTTAAACGGGAAGAGTTAAATACGAGGGGTAACTAATACAGATGGAGATCCAAGCCACGGGCACCCGCACATCAGACCGCGAGTCTTGCCGCTTTCCCCAGCCTAACTTCCTTCTTCTAGCAGGCTGACGATACAGTCGTCGTAGATCTGCCCTTTCATGTTCATGCCCCCAAACACCAAGCAGAGGTGGGTGCGTCCGCCGGACGTTTCCCAAGGAATCACGCACATGGAGTGGTCCAGCCGTCCAGAAGGGACCGGAGCGTTGAACTCCAACTGCGTCCAATGCTTTTTCTCTGCGGCGGTTTCGTGTTCCCAGGAAGAAAACAAAACGGGTTATTTTATTTTAGAAATCGGGCAGCGAGGAATATCTTTAATATTCCTATTTTCCCCACAACAACAGTCTCCCAGCTGGCTTTTATTCTTAAAACAGGACTAGAACTCATGATCAGCTCCAATTTTGTTTGTTTTTTAAATGCTAAAGTACAACGTTTGCCTTGCCTCCCTACTGAAAATGGAACCTGGTAACCTTAACCACAAGTTCCATATCCTGTGTGCCTACTTAGACCTCAACCTGAGCCTAACTTGCTTTGACTTGCATGACTAAGAAACGCCACAAGGTCTTTGGAAGATGGCTCCCACTTTTGCCCCCCAGACAAATCCTCAAATTTATTTTTAATGAGTACAGTTAACAAAGGCACTGAGGGGAGGAAAAAAAAGTGACTTTTGACTGTTTTCCACACCATTGTGGAAATCCCCACCGTCACATGATCGAAATTCTTGGCAACTGGCATGTACTTCATGCCGGTTGCAGTGTCACCGGGAGGTGGGGGGGAAGTCCAGCGATTTTTGCGACCTTCTGACCAACCAAGTCAATAGGGAATCTATTAGGGAATCTCCACAGCCTTTGAATTGCAGCGATTCGCTTAACAACCGGGGTAAGGAAGGTCCCAAAACGAGGCAAGGCGCCTTCACAATTTTGCACAGCGCTGGTGCTTAATTGGGGTTGCAATTAACTGTACCCCACTATGACAATTGGATGTGGTAGATCATTAACCACTTTCCTCCCTCCTGGTCTTAACGTTTTTTCACTGAAATTGGCCCTTCAGCTGCCAAATCCATCAATAAAACAGATCTCTGAAGGCTTAAAAAAGGGGTCCCTGGGGAAGAAAAGATTGAGAATCGCTGCTCTAGGGAAGACTTGGAGAGGTGAACGTCGTCCTGGAAAAGCCATCCCACCTAAGACGAGAATTCAAATAATCGCCAAGAATACCTAGGTGGTATCTGTACATGGTGTTGAGTTCCCCCGTGGGGTCCATTCCTCCGAAGACGTAAATGTGACTTTGGAAAGCAACGGCTGAGTGGGCTGCCCGGCCTCCAGGAATCGACCCCGAGGCGGCCAACTTCTCCCATTTGAGGTCTTCTGCGGAGACAACAGGATAAAACCCCTCAGGGCTTGTTCTCTGGGTGCAAAATGCCACTAAACCATGGCTTGCTTTGGTCTAGATGACCTCCCCCTTAAAAGGGGGCATTTCAGGGTTAGGAATAGCCATCTTCTCCACAGGAGGATCTCACCACAAAGCTGGGTGAGACTCAAACACAACTTTGTTGCTAATTTTAACACCACAGGGTATACTTACTTATGTCAATGGAGAACAGGTCATCGTAAAACGTGTCCCCTGCCAAGCCGCCATGTACAAACAGTCGATTCTCAACGGCTACCACCACGTGACCATGCCGAGGAGCAGGAGGCTGACCATACACCTCTGGCTGCGACCACGTCAACGTGGCTGGAAAGGGAAACAAAACTAGGCTTGCTTCTCCTCAAACTAGCAATAGCACTCAGCCCTTGGACTTACATACCGCTTCACAGGGCTTTTACAGCCCTCTCTAAGCGGTTGACAGAGTCAGCCTATCGCCCCAAACAATTTTGGGCCCCCATTTTACCCACTTCGGAAGGATAGAAGGCTGAGTCAACCTTGAGCCCCAGGTGGGATTTGAACTTGCCAAATTGCAAGCAGCTGGCAGTCGGCAGAAGGAGCCTGCAGTACTGCCCTCTAACCACTGCGTGGCTCTTGTTAGAACGAAGACATTTTTCTAACGTGCCCATTTTCCAGAGAAGCAAAGGATGGTTTAGTAGGATGGGGGAAACAACCCCAGCCCAAAATAACAAATGTTGCATGGAAGGCTGGGATTTGCAGTTCACCTACTTATTTCAGGCCTTGCCACTGCGCGCAACTGAAAGCCTTAAATTTGTTCATTTACCTGAGTCAAATACGTGAAGTTGCTGGTCTTGGACAGGATCGACCCCTTTATGTCCTCCTCCAAACACATATAACCGATCCCCAATGGCTGCCGTGGAGGTGTGGAACGTGCGAGGGCTGGGTGGATCGCCCATCACCTCCGGTTTCTCCCACAACTCGGATTCTAGGAAGAGAAAGCCACGAGTAGACACCGACAATGAGACTTCCTGAATTCTGTACAGAGGCCACAGAGCGGCTGTTGACTGAGCTACTGTGTAAACTCGCCCGATTTTGCAAGTTTATTTGGCACGGCCGTTCCCTCAACACCGCCCCCCCTACTCTCCCCCAAGCAGAACAAGAGGAAATAGACAAGAAGGTTTGGCATGGCTATTAAACGAATGTTGGATGCTGGCATTAAAGGACATTTATTTACCTTTTGGATTTTGTTACGTTCGTGCTACCCTCTGGGTCATCACAGGTTGGTGAGGCAGGGGCCAGCGGTCAGCCCCCGATTTGGCTCAGATAAGAGCAACGGACCGAGCAGAGGGAATACTTACCAAGATCCAACACTTGTACACAGTTCCTGTTGCTGGTTTCACTAGCCCCTCCGTACACCCAGACGGTGTTGGGACGGCTGGTGGGGACAAACGCAGCGTGTTCGTACCGTGGCAAGAGATTCACCCAGCCTGGCATTGTCCAGCAATTCGCATCTACAGCAGAAGGACAGAATGGCAAGCTCTGGATTTGCTTTTAAGATTTCCCGTTGGAAAACTCTTCGTGTGTGAGAAATCTTCAAGCCTTCAAACGCCATACCAGCGCCTGTCTTTACACACAGCTTGATCTACGCTCTGGGTATTTTTAACTGGTTTAAAAGCAACCAGCCTGCCTTCCATGGAGGACCTGTATCCTGCACGAACCAGAAAGAGGGCCAAGAAAGTATCTACAGACCCCTCACACCCTGGACATAAACTGTTTTAATTTCTTCCCCTTAGGATGCCGCTATAGGGCACTGCATGCCCAAAAAACCAGATAGATAGTTTTTTTGCTTCCTATGCCATAACTCTGCTGAATACTTAATTCTTATTTCTCATCTTCACTCATCTTTCTTATTATCTTCTTCTATTCGTTTCTTATGGTTTATCAATAGTTGTTTGTAACTTAGGATTAATGATGGTAACTATGATTTATGACCTATGACTTGCTATCTACTGTGAACTTATGCACCGGAGACCAATTCCTTCTTGGGTGTCCGACCACCATTGGCCAACAAAGAAATTTTACTTTATTCTATGCTATGCTATGCCTTGCATCCATAAGGACTAGAAACACGGTCATTGTTAATGCACACATATATTTTATTACAGTATGGAAACGAGGCACACACGCACACACCCAAAGGAAATTCAATTCAGCAATGCCCCTTTCCCACGCTTTCTCCCTCCCAGCCTAACTTACCAAGATCAATAAAATAGGAGTCGGCGAAACTTCCACTCGGATTTGCTCCGGCGATAATAACCACTTTCCCATTTTTGCTGCCTGGCTCCAGAGGAGGCAGATATAAAGAGTTTTGGCCCACACGAGCGCAGGGGCTCTTCCCACATAAGGCAAGGGAATACCTGCCAGGCACAGGGAGAGAAAAAGCGGAAGAAACATTCATCCAGCTGCTTGATAGAATATGTGTAACTCGCGGTTCAACTCTGATGATCTCCGAGCTGGGTGGTTTCCTTGCAGACGTTTCGTGACCCAACTAGGTAACATTGTCAGGGCTAGAAGAGAGTGAGGTTTGCAGAGAGGAGGAGGAGGAGGAGGATTGTGGTACTCTCTGAGCTTGGCGGTTTTCTTGAAGATGTTTCATGACCCAAGTAGGTAACATTGTTAGTGCTACGGAGTATGTGGTGTTGCTCTCTGTTTACTTTCACTCTGCAACCAGCGTCTAGTATCCAGATAAGTAGGGATTCAGACAAACTATCAAGGGGAAAACAATACCCTACTCAAGGATCCACCAAGGAGAAAACCACACTCCACCAAGACTGAAAAGAAAAGCTACCGTATATAAACAGGGAGCAAACACTCATTAGCACAGATGAGGTTACCACGTTGGGTCATGAAAGGTCTGCAAGAAAACCGCCAAGCTCACCGTCCTCTTCCACAAACCCCCCACTCCCTCTATTACTGATTATGTTATCTAGTTGGGTCACGAAATGTCTGCAAGAAAACCGCCAAGTCTCAGGGAGCATTAAGGGCCCCATTTATGCAGGTGATTTCCCCCTGCCCCAAATACAGGCAACATCAGGCCCATGAAGTTGTCCAGCGCGGTACATTTTCCCACCTTCTTTCCCAAGCCAGGGCTATTGCTTATTAGGAATTCTGCAAAAAGGGGCCCTGGAATTTTGCACACACCCTGGATATCTTCACGTGGCGAAGAAGACCTGCCTCAAACTGAACCCGGAAGCGGGCACCAAGGAGAAAGGGAGGCGACGCCTATCTGAGGGTGCTCCGCTCTCTTTCCATTTTGGGGGGCAAGGCTCTTTTGCAAAAGTCCGGCTCTTCTCCTGCCCGTGCAGACGTGCCAAGCCTCCCTTGCCCTTGCTGTGTACATGCATGCAAGGTTGCGAACGGGGGAGGGGCTTTTGCGATCTCCCCTCCTTCCCTCCCCGCTACACCCTCGCCCGACCCCTGCCTTCAGCATCCCTGGCCCCCTTTTGGCGCTGATCCTAGCAAGCGCATGCACACGTGCATGGAGACATGTACCAGGTGGCCGCCTGCGGTTTCTGCCGGGGCTTCAGCTTCCGCAGCGCCTTCTCCATTGAGGCAAACACGGGGGGAGCCGGGGGAGGGGAGGGGGAAAGAGGCGTGGGTTTTGCATACAGACCCCTCCCCCTCCCCGGGCCGTTGCTAGGCGATTGGCACCTCCCCCAACCATAGGAGGGGCTTGTTTGCATTTATTTGTTTTATCGTTTCTTTATTGCACCAATTTATTGGGCGCCCACAAGCGGGCCAAGGTGCAAATCTCCCTTTTGCAAAAGATCTGCGTTTGCACAAAATATTAAAATAATAATAATTGTGGGTTGAAAACTGTGGCTTGTCTCAAAGTCTTCTGCCTCCATTGCACCTTCTTCCCCATTCCATGGCTTTGCAACGCTTGCTTGGACACCAATGCCCCTAATCCCCGGCCAAGCGCCCGCCCTCTGGGCATTGCAACAGCCTCTCTTAAAGAAACCGCCGGCAAAAGCGTTGACTCCAAATCCCAGCGTGCCTCGGGGCAGGGCGGCCGTTTCGACGCCATAATGGACTCCCGAGGGGCGGGGGGAGAGGGGGAAAAGAGAGAGAGAGAGTTTGGGAGAGAAACCGGAAGCAGGCCACCGGAAGCGGTCCTGAGGCGGACCCGAAAGAAGTCTCCGATTTCCCCCCCCCCAAAACCGGAAGTTTCCTTTCTTACTTCCGGTGTGGCCGGGACCGGAGAGAAGGAGGTGGGACAAAAAAAGCGGCGTCCTTCTGACCGGCTGAAGCCCCCCCGCGAGCCGGTTTTGCGTCGCCTGACGGTGCCCGGCCCGGGTTTCCTTCCCACCCCCGCCTCTCCGACCATAGGCCCCAAACCCGGAAGTGCAGCGGCTCGCAGCTTCCGGTCCGGGCCCCTCTTGCTGTTCTCTCTTCTTTCCGCCTCCTCCGCCTCCTTCCCCTCCCCCTTCCCTCCTCCCCCCTCCCCGGAGCGCCTCTCCCAAAATGGCGCCGCTGGACCTGGATAAGTACGTCGAGATAGCGAGGCTCTGCAAGTACCTGCCCGAGAACGACCTCAAGGTGAGGCGGGGGTGAGGGTGGGCTTCCCTGGGGGGGGGCCTCTAGGAAAGGGATCCTGGGAAGAGGGGAGGGCAAAGCAAGGGGTCCCCCTATAGACCGATACCCCCTATTCTTCCTCCCCCCGCCCCAATTGGGCTCCCTCGAGTCCCACCTTGACAGGATGCCTGGGAGCCTCCTTTCTTTTACTTTATTTTCCTCCTCCCTCTCCTTCCGGGTTCAGCCCCCCTCCCCACTCCCTTTGCCTGGGGTT
The DNA here is from genome assembly GCF_049901715.1 of Pseudonaja textilis. Lineage (NCBI taxonomy): Eukaryota > Metazoa > Chordata > Lepidosauria > Squamata > Elapidae > Pseudonaja > Pseudonaja textilis. The sequence goes on from NC_142006.1 coordinate 8,224,753, forward strand.
TCCTCGTGGCCCCCTTTCCAGGTTGAATCTGAACCTGCCCGGTTGGGTTTTGGGTGGGGGTGATGGGAAGGATCAGCCTTTGGAAGAGGGGGGTGGATTCAATTCAGACCTCTATTGCCACACACAACATGCGTACAGTGAGATAGGCTGAGCCTCCCTTTGTGCACCCCCCACCCCAAAAACACAATCGAATCAGCCTTTATTGTCAGAGTGCAATACGTACAGTGAATGTACAACTCACACTGAAGATGACAACAACAATAAAAAATCCCCTAACTCAATGGATCCTGCTTACAAATGCACAATCCTATCGTGAAGTGAACTTTTTGCACGTTGCCCATATTGAGATCCCAATAAAGGAGGACATTTGTAGCTCGGGGTTGAAAGGAGGGGTGCTGAGGGACTCTCTTGACCCAACTAAGTGATAGCATCAGTGCTAAAAGGGAGATTGTGGGTTTGTGGGGAAGAGGAGGAGGATTGCGTGGGGTCCTGGGTGCTCTCTGAGCTTTGGGACTTTTCTTGTAGACGTTTCATGACCCAACTAGGTAACATCATCCGTGCTAGAGAGCAGTGGGGTTTGCATAGAGGAGGAGGGCTGTGGGATCCTTGGTGCTGTCTGGCAGGCGTTTCGGCACCCAAACTAGGTAACTAGGGCTAGATTAAATGCTGATGTTGTGACCTAGTTTGGGGTTGGCAAGAAAACCACAAAGTTCAGTGAGCACCGAGGACCCTTCAGATAATGGAATGGACACCCATGAAAGAAGTGATGGATGCCTTTCTTGGGCTTTGACGGCCATTCAGAAATGAAATAATATATTTTGGGGCCATAAGGGGGGATTTGATTGTCATGTCAGCCACCTAGGTGAACCATGCTCTGACCTGTTCTGTCTTTCCAGCGGTTGTGCGACTATGTCTGTGACCTGCTCCTAGAAGAATCGAACGTGCAGCCGGTGTCTACCCCTGTTACCGTCTGCGGTGACATTCATGGACAGGTGGAATAATTTCCTATGGACCCTGCCTTTGGCGCTGCTGTAAAGAGTGTGAAACCATTAGCTTAGTGAAAACAGGAATGACTGCTGGGTGCAGAAGTCAGACTTGCGGGGAAGAAAGAGCAGGCTTTGAGCAGGAGAAGGAGAAGGGCCTCTCTGAGTTGCCGTAGTGACGAAAGAAATATCCTTTTTCCTGACACAGCATTGCAAATGTAAAGCAGAAATGTTCATATTAAGTAATTTTTGGAAGGTTAGCAAGGCCCGTAGCTCAAATGGGGTGCTAGAAGAGTACATCAGACAAGTGAGACTTCTAGCTCATTCTAGAGAATTTCTTCCCAGAATTCAATCTGTTTTTTTCTTCCATCTAATTCTACTTTTTCCCCCTAATGATCATTCTGTCCTCTCTTAACATATATCTAATTAGCAGTCAGGTGCATTTTTTCCTTAAGATTTTCATAGTTTTTGATTTTACACAAACCTCAACTCGTATCTCACTTTTGCTTAGCAGCGGTGCCATCTTGGGTACCTAAACAATGCCAGCATTAGTGAAAAAGAGATAATTGTAGCGTTTCCCTTGGATCAACAGCTATCAGATTTGCCCTAAGATCTGTTTTTTAAGCTTTTTATCAGTCCTTGCTGTTGTAATGTCTTAGAATCTGTCAACTGCATGCACGCTATTATTTTGGTCAGGCTTTGGGGACCATCTTTAGTATTTGTAAAAGGCCACAATTCCATCCAAGTTCAAAATAATTTCAATGGATACTTGTTTGTTTTTGCTTTTCAGTTTTATGATCTATGTGAATTATTCAGAACTGGAGGTCAGGTTCCTGACACAAACTACATATTTATGGTATGAACAATATATTTTGTGATATGTCAGGAGAAGATAGCTGGGTTTTGTGTTCTGCTCTGAGAATACCATTCCTGTTCTTTTGCTGAGGGCATATAGTTTGAAAAAGGGAGTGCTAGCTAATAGTAATGGCAGGTTAAAAAATCACACACTTTGGGCTGCCAGGTTGATTATCTAGGCGTATCTTTTTAGTTGACATAGTGAACTACAGCATAATGTTTTCTGCCTGTTTAGTGTAATAAAAACCCTGCTAATATTGATTACCCGTTCATAAAATTGCAGTCTGAGCACAATGTTGCCAATTAAATATGTGGTAAAGCATTGTTTTGACTTCCAGGGTGATTTTGTAGACCGAGGCTATTACAGTCTAGAGACATTTACTTATCTTCTTGCCCTGAAAGCAAAGTGGCCGGATCGAATCACGCTCTTACGTGGGAATCACGAAAGCAGACAGATAACCCAAGTCTACGGATTTTATGGTGAGTTCCCTGAAGCTGACCCAGCTCCTTGCAGCTCCTTGCAATTTCGGGTGGCTTTTTTAAAAGGGCCATAGAAACATTTGTCACTGACAGCTAAAAGCAAGCATAAATCTCATAGGTTGTGGAATTCAACCTGGTACTCAGGGATGGGGAAACCGTAGGTCTCAGGGTTAAGGCACTAGGCTAGAAACCAGGAGACGGTGAGTTCTAGTCCCGTTTTAGCCACAAAACCCAGCTGGGTGGACCAATCACCAGAAAATGGTGAATTTTAGCCCCATCTTAGGCATGAAAGCCAACTGGGTGACTTTGGGCCAGTCTCCCTCTCTCAGCCCAGTCTACCTCACAGCGTGGTGGTTGTGGGGGAAAAATAGGAGGAGGAATATTTACATTTACCACCTTGAGCTGCTTATTTTAAAATAAAGGCAGGATATAAATGAAAATAAATACTAGAACATGGCATCCTTTATTTTATCTCCTCCCAAACAGATGAATGCCAAACAAAATACGGCAATGCCAACGCCTGGAGATACTGCACTAAAGTCTTCGACATGCTCACGGTAGCAGCGGTAAGTGTCTCCCCCCTTGCCCCCCCCCCAAAAAAATAGGATTTATGTGTTCTCTCCTCTTAACCCCAGGTGGCTTTTGACTTTTCGAGCGTGAATAAAAACCCCTGTTCTGTTTCCCTCAAGTTGATAGATGAACAGATCCTCTGCGTGCACGGAGGCCTTTCTCCCGACATCAAAACACTGGACCAGATCCGAACCATCGAGCGGAACCAAGAGATCCCCCACAAAGGGGCTTTCTGTGATCTCGTCTGGTCCGACCCAGAGGACGTGGACACCTGGGCCATCAGTCCTCGGGGCGCCGGGTGGCTTTTTGGTGCTAAAGTGACCAATGAGGTAAAACTCCGGACAAAATTCGCCCCGGCGTTATTTTGCCCGGTTTCTCGTTTTCCGAGCCTTGCAGTAGCTGGTCTGATTTCCGTTCAGAATATTATCTGAGCTAGGAAGCTAGGAACTTAATTCACCTTTATTAAAAGAATAGCAGTTGAACAGTGCTTGCTGTTCAGGTTTCTAAAAAATATGCAGACTTTTGCCGTATCCCGTCTCTGCTTTTTTGACGTAACCCTCATTGACAACTGCCCAAATTCAGATATTACAGTTAGTAAACCAGGGTTTATATGCCACAGCTTAAAACACTCTGTGGATCTGGCCAGGTTGAATAATGGATGGCCCTTGACTCACAACGGTTTTGTTGAGTGGCGAAGTAAACCAAAGCGACTTATGACCATTGTTCACACTTAAAACTGTCGCAGCATCATGATCACATGACCCAAATCGGGCCCATATTTATGACAGTCACAACGTCCCGCCCCTTTGGACAAGCAAACTGGGTGGGGATGCTTCATTCGCTTTACAACCGTGGGACTAACTTAACTAAACTGCTGTGATTCACTTAACAACCGGGGGCATCCAAAGGTGGTTAAAATGGGGCCAAAACCCAACCAACGTCTCGCTTAGCGATGGAAATTTGGGCTCGATTGTGGCTGCAAATCGAGGGACTGCCTGTGTATAAAAACTCCCAGCCTGAGTTTGCGCCATCAATTGTCTCCCCTCCTCCTTCTCTTTCTCGACAGTTTGTCCACATCAACAACTTGAAACTGATCTGCCGGGCCCACCAGCTGGTCCACGAAGGGTATAAATTTATGTTTGACGAGAAGCTGGTGACGGTCTGGTCCGCTCCAAACTACTGCTACCGCTGTGGGAATATCGCCTCAATCATGGTCTTTAAGGACGTGAACACGCGAGAACCAAAGCTCTTCCGGGCCGTGCCAGATTCCGAACGCATCATCCCTCCGAGAACCACCACGCCGTATTTCCTCTGAAGTGACCCTCTCCGGCCCTCCCTCCTCTCTTTGTGACGTACATCCTATGGAGCACTTTGCTGCTGAAATGCTTTTTTTTATTATTATTTTTAAATTATCTAAAAAAAAATGTATATGGTCTGTAGCGTTGCGTTTCTTAAATCTGCCTTTTCCCGTGCGCCGCCTCCTCCCTTTTCTAGGACTTAAAAGATCGCTTTTGAAATGTCCCACGAGCACTTGACACACAAAACACACATTTAGTGCTTTTGATTTCCTGTTTTTGTTTTAGGGGAAACTTTCCCTTCGATATATAAAAAAAAAATCAAATAAAAACAGAGCAAGACGTCAGAACTAGCCTGATTCTCCTTTATTTCGTTCAGGAGTTGGCTTGGGATTTTTTTTTCTTCTTTTTTGTTTTGGATAAGCTTTTTCAGAAATTTCAGCAGCAAAGTTGAATTAATATGCCTGTTGGGACTGACTTAGTCCAATTTCAGGGCATATCCTTAGGCTGTAAAAGGTGGTCTGGCCTTGTTTATATTTTAAATCCTACATAAGTGGTTTAGGAAACTGCCCCTTATCTATATCTATATATATATTTCCTTTCAGCTTTGTCTTGGTTTTTAGGAAGTGAAACAGGAAACCCATTACAGGTATTTGAATTTGTACATTAAAATAACTGTTCTGATTTTTCTCAGATACCTTGTATTTTTTAATAAAAGTGATAATCTTGAACCCCTGCCTCTAGGTGAAACTTGAAAATAAAACGGTACCTTGTTGTGAATGAGCGCCTTCATGTGCCCATCTTGACTAAAACAGTTGGCTTTTTCAGGGGATATTTTGTAAATACATTTGAGCCTTTAGAAATGCTGATCTAAGGAAGATTTTTGGGATTTTTGCCCTCAACAATTATCTTGGGAGAAATATTTTAAGATCTCATATGAAATTGTGTTTGTTAAAATTGTTAAACCAGTCTAGCACATAGCAGGAGTTTGGTATTTTATCTCTTGCTTTAGCAGCACCTTGAAATAATGCTTATACAATTTTTATTTTTTTATTTCAAATTCCTAGTTGTAGCAATGTAGAAATTGTTCAAGCAGTACCCATTTGATATATATATTTTAAATATTAACTTGAAATGTGGACATCCCATTACCCCTCAATTTAAATCTCACTTTTTGAAAACAAGTTTTACAAGAGCATGGTAATTTTTATAACCGATACTATATTTTCCAACTTGAGGCCTTTAATATGACACAAATTTTGAACAATTAGATATGTGAGAATGCCTGACAGGGGTTTTTAGTTTTGTAATGCATTCTTGGCCTAATGGAGGGAAAACTTCAGGAATAAAATGACATCTTGCCTACCATTTTAGGGAACAGTGGTTTTTTTTAACATACATTTATATGTATTTATAATCCTTCTATATATACCCAGTATATAATTTTATATACATACATAATACCCAGTATATATTACTATCTTGTGGAAGAAATATAGCAACCTGAGGCAGTTTTACTACCCACCTTTGAAAATCCAAGATTAATTGCAACATTCAGAGAAAACCTTGAAATGCATTTTCCGCTGTATATAAATCAGGACAATATTCCAAGATAAATATTCAAAAAAAAAACTTTTACCCAAAATAAAGCCTTTAAAGGCAGTTATTTAAAACACCTTTCAGTGGATAAATTCTATACAAAAAAACTACACTGGTCTTAGCAACCTGGTTTGCTTTTGACAAGTTTCTCCCCCCAAAGTTTTTTTTTTTTATCTGAATCAGACCTGGTTTATTCTACTCACAAAAGTTAAGAGTCACCCCAGATTCTTGACTGTTTTTATTTTCCTGCATCACCCCTCAGCACCTTCCAGAAGGAAATTCTTGGGTTCCCAGGAACATGAAGCCTAGAAAACTAGTTCCTGCTTTGTTTTGCCTTTAAAAAGGCTTAGCAGGCAGAGACCTCAGTGACTTCTTGCAGTGATGCTGCTTCAGCTCCTTTAATATCTCATTTTCCTCAGAAATTTCTTCTATCTTCCTCTTCTGTTTCTTCTATCTTCTTCTGCCTTCTTTCTCCAGGATCTTCCTCTTCTATGTTCTGTCTTCTATCTTCCTTTTGTTTCTTCTGCCTTCTATCCTCTTCCCGCTGCTGGTCTGACTGCCCCTCTGCTCGCAGCCTCCTTTTATACCCTTTTCGCCCCAAACCCGCTCTCTGCTGATTGGTGGCCCCAACCTGGCCCTCCCTATTTTTATTGGCCCTTAGCCAGGTCATCCCATTGGCCCCTCAACCTGCGCATCAGCCAATGTCCTGCTCTTTCTCAGGCCTCTTCCCATTGGCTGAAAATGAGAGGTGTTTGAACCCCACAGTTTGCCCTTAAGCTGAGCCAAATTGGTGCCTTAATTGACATTGGGCTCTAATCCCATTTTTAAACAGAAAGCCAGCTAGGTGACTTTGAGCCTATCCCTCCCTCCGTCCCTCCCTCCCTCTCTGCCTAATCCACCTCACAGGGTTGTTGTTGTCAGGAACGTACGAAATGGAAGGAGTGTTAGATCTGTTCACCGCCTGGAATTGTTTATAAAAATAATAAAAGGATAAATAATGAATCTCAAACTTTGCAAGGCATCAGGCTTCTTATCCTTGTGGGATCGCTCGGTGCCCTTGAAGCAGGACTTTCCTACCTCCCAAGGACGATGGTGTTGGGTTGGGTTGGTGTACTCTATGCTCCCAGGTAGATCCCAGGATCAATTGATGTCGGGATCAATGGGGGGAATGTGTCTGTCTGTCCATCTATCTATCCACTCAACTTTCAAAGATAAAGATGAGACATAGAGATGGATGACTGCATGGACATGATAAAGATAGATAGGTAGGTAGGTGATAGAATAGAAAGACAGGATAGAAATGATAAGATAGGATAGACAGGTATAAGACCAACAGAGATATAGTTAAAATAGATGGATAAAATGGAGACTAGATTAGATGATGGATGGATGGATGGATAGATAAGATAGTATCTATCTATCTATCTATCTATCTATCTATCTATCTATCTATCTATCTATATCTATCTATCTATCTATCTATCTATCTATCTATCTATGGGACGTGCATAGGTGCACCAACTTGCCTACCGTCCCTGTCCTATTGTTTCTTTTATTTTTCTTATATGTACCCATTTCATGTATTCATAACTATGTTTATACTTATACCTGTTATCTTGTAAGCAATTGACAAATCAAGATAAATAAAAATTAAAATATGAATAGATATAGATATATACTTAGAGATGGATGGATAGATATAGATTAGGGAGAGAGATAAGGATAGAGATAGATGGATGAGAGAGTTAGATTAGATAGAGATGGATGGATAGATATAGATTAGAGAGAGAGAAAGAGAGAGAGAGAGATGGATATAGATAGATGGATAGATAAGGAGGTTGGGAGAGGAGAGATGATAGAGAGGAGAGATGATAGAGAGGAGAGCAACGGGAAAGAACGAACAGAAGCGAAACCGAACCCCATAAAGAAGACGGGAGGCAGCAGGAAGGAAGAAAGAAAGAAGGGTCACGTGACCTTCCACCCGTCCGAGGCGCCGCTAGAACTCCTCCCCAGCGGGCCACGCCCCAGCCGAAGCCCCTCCCCCCGGCCGAACGTCCGCTCCGGGCCACGCCCCGCCCTCCGCCGAGCCCCCCCCCCTCCTCCTCCGGGCGGGCGGGGTTTCCGCTTCCGCGGAGGTTCGGCGTGCGAGCGGAGCTGTTTGGCGCCCGCCCGGCGCGGCCATGGCGCGGAGCTCCCTCTCGTCGCGCTTCCGACGGCTGGACATCGACCAGTTCGACGAGAACCGCTTCGTGGAGGAGCCCGACGCCGCCGAGGCCGGGAGCGGAGCCGGCGCGGCCGAGGGCAACGGAGGGCCCGGCCCGGAGGTGGAGGCGGCGCTGCGGCAATATCCTTTCCAGAGGGGGGGGGGCTCCTCTCGTTTGGGGGGGGGGAGGAGGAGGAGGAGGCCTTGCCGGGACTCCAAGACCCATACGCCGCCCCCGATCCCTGCCTGGAAGGAGGTTCCCCTCCCCCTTCATGGCCATCCCGGGATCAATTGGGTCAGGCTCTCTCCCTGCCCGCCTGCCTATCGGCTGTCTCTATCGATCTCTCCGTCCTGCCTTTCTCTCTGTCCGTTTCTATCTATTTCTATCTGTCTCTTCCAGCTCTCCATCCCATCTCATCTCGCTAGCCTGTCTCCATTTATCTCTTATCATCTATCTAGTATCCATTTATCTACTTTATCCACTCAATGTATTTATCTCCCCATCTATCCATGCACTTATCATCCAGCCATCAGTGCTATCTTATGCATCGATGTATCTTTCTACCCATCTATCCATTCATTGTCCATCATTATGTCTCTCCATCCATCCATCCCAATCTATCTACTCTCAGTATCTATCTCTATTGTATCTATCTGTCTATCTATCATCTATCTCCAACTCCTATATCTATCTCTACATCTATTTATCTCTGTCATTTATCTATCAAATCTATCCATCTCTGTCTATATGAATCATCTGTATCACATCCATCCATTTGTCTGTGTCTATATCATCTTTCCATCCATTTTATGTATCTGTCCGTCGGTCTTATCATATCCATCATATATCTCACCCATCCTCCTGTCTTGTCTCTCTCATCCATTTCTCGTACCTCCCCCAACCTGAGTTGATATGCAGTTCCACCGGGCAAGTGACTAGACATTCATGCTGAGCGAGATTGCTGCTGGTTCAGGGTTTTGCCAAGTTTTCTTTTTTAATCTGGGTGGGTCACCTGGAGGTCATTTGTGTGTGTGTGTGTGCGCTTCCTGCTTGGAAATAGAGGAACCCCCACGGGCAATATTTTTTTTTACAAACTCCCTGGCTAACCTCATCCTCACATTCCCCCTGCAGTAAACGTCCTGCCCCTTAAGCTGTTTTGGCCGCTGGTGGTGCCCGCAGCCTCGTTTCAGATCTCTTGGCAGTTTTTTTATGGCACTCTGGCAACAGTCGGGTCTATTTCTATCCGGGCTTGATCGCTGCGCTTCGGGGTTTGCTTTTGGCATTTATACGCCCACCGGTTCATCCCTAGCCTGCCGGGGTCTTGCGTTAGAACTCCCTTTCTGGCTTGTCTGCCTGGATTCGCTTCTCTTTCTCTGCATTTTGCAGCGTGTCTAAAAGGTAGGTAGGTAGGTAGATAAGAGAGAGAGATAGGTAGGTAGAAGACAGAGAAAACAGATTGAGATAGGTGGATAGAAGATAGAGAAGAGAGAGGTAGGTAGGTAGAGATAGGCTGCAAATGCAGAGAAAGAGAAGCAAATTGTGTGTGTGTGTATGTCTTTATATGCCTTTTTCTTTTCCCGGGGCTGCAGGTTGAGGCCTGTCCTTGAGTGAGATGTGAATTTCACAGCCACACACGCCTGCCTCCCTCCCTTCCTCCCTCCCCACCCTGGCTTGAGCATCTAACGGGAATTGCTTGTTGTTTAAGGCGACAGAAGGAGGCGGCAGTCATAAAAGACATGTTGAGACAATGCTGGGCGCTGTGTGGGCATTTGTTCCCTGCGGTTGCCAGGTGGCAGCCTCCGTGCAGGATGGGCCTTGCGACTTTGATCTGCCAATTTCTTTCCTTTTTTGTAACTTCCGGAGGGCTGCTGAGACACCTTTAAAAAAGAGAAGAAAGAAAGAGAGAGAGAGAGAGAGGAAGGAAGGAAGGAAGAAAAAGAAAGAGAAAGAAAGACTCTTTGAAATGAAGGTGCGCAGCTTAGCCTGTGACCGAGAAACCTGGCAAGCCCCGCAGAGGTGAAATAATGTTACAGGATGGGTGGGTGGAATTTTTTTTTAAAAAAACCCCACCCCGGGGCATTCTCAGTGCACCAGGAATGACAAAGGCCTGTCCGGGCCGTGATGCCATGCAGTTATCATCATGTGCAGAATCTGCTTGGGCAGGAAGGGACCAGTCTGGCTGGATCTGAAGACACAGGAATGTGTGTGTGTGCGTGCGTGCATGCTTGTTTCCGCCAGCCGGGATCCATGAATGTCGCTCGGCCTGTTCCTGCTTAAGCCACGACAGAGTTGTAGGAAGGTGGGGCAACCAGGGCAGCCTGGAGGCTGGCAGGGCTGATTCTGCCTTTTTTTCAGCAACGCGGGAGGGGGAAAAAATGGACACTTACCCAGAGCGGAATTTAGAAAAATACCTCGGGGGCACGGTGGAGGGGAAGAAAAAAAAAAAAACCCCAAACCAACCAGGCTCTTTAGGCTGCGTTTGCGCCCACGCCTTGGCCAAGTTTAACCTTGGCTGGCTTTGCCGCGGCTTCGCTCGCGCGATTGGTTTATTAGGATTGTTGTGCCACCCAGCATACGGGGGGGGGGGGTCCCTTTCGTTACCGAAGCTACATTATCCAGACCCGTCGCAAATCTTTTCCCCTCGCCGCTCTCCTAGGAGGCGAGAAAGACGATGTTGAAAAGACATTTATTTATTCTTTTGAGATCCGGCGTTTTCTAAAACATAATAAGGATGACTTGGTTCTCCTAGGCGAAGATTTCTCTTCGATGTTGTAGCCTAGTTGTGTTGTACCTAGCCCACTGCCAGCCTCATTGGAAAGAACACTCCTTCCATCGCTGGCCTTGTTAGGGATTGTTAATATAGATGGTTTTGGGGAGGAGAGGGGGGAGTTTTATGACTGCACAACACAGCCACAAATTCCTTAGTTTCATTTATCCCACGGGAGATTTGCTTCGGGCTTTCCACGCAGCTTTACGGAACTCACCTGTGAACACCAAGAACCCAGTTGCAAAGGTATAAGATTTGTTTAAAAAAAAAAACTTTTTTTTCCCTCGTGTCTCGATGTAACTACCTGGCCTCAAATGCCATCCCCTAGTTCAGGGGTCCCCAAACTTGGCAACTTTCAAGGGTTGTGAAACTTCAACTCCCAGAATTCCTCAGCCAGCTATGCGTTGGGAGTTGGAAGTCCACAAGTCTTCAAAGTTGCCAAGTTTGGAGACCTCTGCCCTCGGTGAGAATTCTGGAGGGTAGGAAAGTCGGCAAAGATAGATAAGAGAAATAGATAAGGAGATTAGAGATGATGGATAAGATAAATGGATAGAGTTGGATAGATAAGATGGATAGATGGATGGAGATGATGGATAGATAAGACTGATGGGTGGGTAGGTGAATAAGATGGATGGATGGATAGATTAGATGGATGATGGAGTGGATGGATAGATGATGGATAGAAAAGATGGATGGGTAGATGGATAGATAGATGGGTGGGTATATAAGATAGTTTTCACGTGAACCCAGCCACTTGAAGGTTACTTAGGGGATTGGAGAGAGCTCATTCTTCAAAGGAATGGCATGCCTTAGGTGTACAGGTGCTTGTTTAGTGGCCATTTGAAGTTACAACGGCACTGGGGCTGATGACTGTTTTTCACGCTTGCGACCGTTCTCTCTAAGAGAGCGGATTCAGAGAATCCTTCTGGAGTTGGGACGGCGCTGGTGGCTTCACCCGGCTTCCGTTGCCTTTCCCCTCAGGAGCAGGCCCAGGAAGTGGTGCTGAAAGTCCTCACGTCCTTCAAAAGCAGCGAGATCGAGCAGGCAGTCAACTCCTTAGACAGCAGCGGCATCGACTTGCTCATGAAGTATATTTACAAAGGGTTCGAAAAGCCGACGGAGAACAGCAGCGCTATACTCCTCCAGTGGCATGAAAAGGTACGGGGGCCCCCACCCTAAATTCCTCGTTCAGGGCCTTCAGAGTTGAAGCAGCTTCTTGACGGTGAGAGGGACGATATATCATTTTGTGAAATAAGCCCATATCGCTGCCTCCACCTTGTCTCAGCATGACGTCCTATGAAAAGGTAGCTGTGCAGAAAGTCTAAAAGTACTTTTAGACTTTTGCTATTTAAAAAAAAACCTTCTGACCCAGCTCCCCAAAGACAACAAACCCTCTGAAGTTACCTCCAAGATTCCTTTATTAGGAGTTTCTCTCTCGCTGCAGGCTAACAAGTCCATCCGGCGGGGAGATGAATAGTTGTCTACCACACCTATTCATTTCCGCCCCCTGCCTTTGATCCCCAGAGCTAAGGTGGAGCTTCGCTAACAGTGGTGGCTCTTCCGTCCCAAGGGCCGGCCCATAGATTTCCACTGCTCTCCTCTCCTCTGCCTTCTGTGTCAGGCACTGGACCCAGGTGTTGTCCTCCTCCTTATCAGCCACCTCCAGACCTGGGGCGGGGGCTGATTGACTCTCCATCTGAGGGCTGACGGACGGCCCAGGCTCCCCTCCCCTCCCTCTCTTATTCCCTCTTCCCCCCTCGGAGCTCTCCTGTCGCCCTAACGCTGATGGGTTCGTTTGGGGAGTCCGGCCGACGTGCCGCAGCTGCTAATTTTCCTTTTCTCTTCTCAGGCCTTAGCGATAGGTGGGCTTGGCTCCATCGTCCGGGTCCTCACCGCACGGAAAACGGTTTAAAAAGTCCCTCGACCCGAGACACCAAGAACATTTTTGGGGGGAGCCGGGAAAAAGACCTCCCCCACCACCACATTTTGGCTACTTCTCCGAGACCGGCAGCCTCCCACCCGAAACCCAGTTGGGAGAAGGAAGGAAGGAAGGAAAGCTGGTGCCTTCGTTTGCTGGAATCAAGAGCCGGGAAGACGGGGAGGCAGCCTGCAATTTTGTGCGGCACTGAAAGGGGAAAACGGGGGTGTGAGTTGCGTTGGCAACCAGATGCCCGTTCCCTGAACGGCAGCGTTGCTGCTACTGGGGCCCAGTGAATGTTGCGTGTGGGTGTGTGTGGGTGTGAAACTTTTAATTTAAACAGTAACACATGTCTGCAGTGGGGGGGAGGGCATGGGGAGGGGGTGGTGGCTGCGGTGTGAGAAGCGGAGAGGTTTGGGGGCGTTACGGGAAGGCAGGTATTCTCACCGCGAGGGGGCTTTGGGGGGATTTTTTTGTACATAATTAAAAGAATCGCCGGGCTCAGCGCGGACGTCGGTTTCATGTAAAGTGCCTGCTGCTCTGTAATTAAAAATAAAGTTCTTGGAGAGTTACTTTAAACCAGCTCTGGCTGATTGCTTTGTCTTCCAGAGAGAGAGAGAGACCTAATGGTTCCTTAAACGGAATCAGATTAACAGAATTGAAAGGGACCTTGTAGGTCATCTAGTCCAACCGCCACCCTACACCATTTCTGACAGAGGGCAGTCCAGTCTCTTCCTGAAAGCTTCCAAGGATGAAGCTCCCACACAACTTCCAAAGGCAAGCTATATTCCATTGAATACAGAATACCAGAGGCGAAAGGGATCTTGTAGGTCATCTAGTCCAACCCCACCCACCCAAGCAGGAGACCCTGGGATTCCTTTTTTTTTTTTTTTTACGACTGGTTCTGTGGGCTGGCTGGGTGTGGCAGGGGATGGATAGGCGATCACCGAACCAGTTGTTATACCCACCAAAGGAAGAATTAAAAACAAAAAAAAGGTCAAGAATCACACCTCCGGGGTTAATAATCCAAAAAGAAAGAAAACCTGTATTGCACCACAAATGAGGTCTCACTCAAGCCATCGCGCATCCATCGTTAAAAGAGTCCATCCATTATGTACACAGAATTGAGTGGCCTCCCCAAAGAAGCCACCTAAGGGCTTTTCCTATAGACACCCAACCCCCCGCCCTGCCCCAACCCCCGGGGTTACTTTAGGGTCTCTCTGTACAAGGAAGGAAAAGTGCATCCGTTTGCTACAACCCGTCGCCGCCTTGCTCGGCCCGCTTCACCGCTCAAAAGGAAGGCGGGTGAAGGCCAGCTCTTCTTTTAGAGGGTTTACCTGAAGACCCCAGGCCTCAAAGGGAACCTCTGGCCAGCCGTTTCCAAAAGCTGGTGGGAAAAAAAAAAGAGACTAGCTGCTTAGCAATGCGCAGGAAAACAGTGGCGCGGGACTGCCAAAATGTCCTCTTATTTTTATCCCCCAAAGAAAGGCCCGCTGCAACCTTTTCATCCGGTCTCTAAATAGTTAAAAACACGGCAGTTTTTATTTGCTCAAAGTAGGGTGGTTTTAAGTGGGTTGGGGGGAAAACGCTGCTGCTTTTAAGTTCGAACCAGCTTTGGGCGCTTCCAGGGTATGAATGTACCCATTTGAAAAAAAGAAAAAAAAATTTTTTTAAAAAAAGCAGCCACACGGGTTTTAGGAACGTCCACGCTTCCTTGCGGCTAAGGAAGAGCGTGGCTGCAATTAGCCTGACTTTGCCACTCATCGCTGGGATGACTGTCGAGGCAGGAGTTGGGTGGTTTTTCGGCTGCCACGCCCGTCCAATTTCCGTTTCCTTCCCCACCTGGCCACTGATGCATCCGTTTATTAGTTTAAAAAAAGCTAGAGCCCCACAAAGGCCTGTTTAAAAACCGTTTTTCTTTGAAGAAGAAGAAGAGAAAAAAATAAAACTTTAGAACTCCTCCAAACCCTTGGCAGCCTCAACGGAGGCTGTTAGTAACCTTTTCCTGGAGGGTGTAGTGTTGATAAGTTGAGCGCGGTGGGCAGGATTGCTTTTCCATCCTCACTAAGGACTGCAATGCTGCCAGAAAGAAAATGGGAAAGACTTTATCCCGGCTGGATGTCGCTGGAGAGGTTCGTGGCTTGCAAAAGTCCCAAAAGGCACCTTTAAGATCCTGCCTGCAGTAAAACTCGTCCCACAAAAGCAGCGGGGAGAGAGGCCCCCCTTTCACAGGTCAGCTTTGTGTAAACTTCTTCCTCTAACCCCGCAAGTTCGTGGCGTGACGTCACCATCAAAAAAACCACCGCAGTCGGGTGCATCTCTTCATAGGGGAAAGAACAACCACTGATACCACCACCACCCTCCCGCCAAACCCAGCCAATCAGGAGCCAGAACCGTCTTCAGGACCACATCATCTTTGGGTTGGAGACGGAAGGCCGGACGCTGCCCCTGGGAAGCGGCTTGGAACCGAACCAGGACATCTGAAAGACGGAAAGGTCAATAATTGGGAGGAGTGGTCACGATTCTCGGGAAACGTCCAGGGGTGGGACTCTACCTGTTCGCACCTATTCGCTAGAATTGGTTGTTAACATTCTAAGCAGTTCGGAGAACCGGTTGTTGGAAGAAATTACAGGGCTAATCCTGTAAGGAAGGCAGGAAGGAAACATTCTGGTGTTGCTTACAGAAACTGCCTCTCCGTTAACCCTTATTACATTCTTGGCAGGACTAGACTTCCTGTCTCAGGAACTTCTCTGGAGTTCTTTTCCCCTCCTTTATTGATACTTTGCTTGTGTGGAGTGACCATTCAAAGTTACAGTGGCACTGAAAAAACTGACTTATGACCATTTTTCACACTTACGACTGTTGCAGCATCCCCACAGTCATGAGAGGCCAGGTGAGGAGATGCGTGCCTCAATGTGAGTGATGTTGAGTTGGCCACGCCCAGCCAGTCACATGACCACCAAGCCACGCCCACCAACAGCCACGCCCACAGAACCAGTTGTTAAAAAATTTGAATCCCACCCCTGGAAACGTCCCTCCTACCTGCTTAAGGGGTGGCGAAGACGAGAATCCCCCCAACCTTTGTTGGCTTTGGAGCTATCTTTGAGCCATTCCTATTAGGCACGACGGTTCAGGATCAGACCTCAGTTCAGATTTATCGCTGGCCCCTTACCTTGTACTCCAAGGTTTCCTTGACCATGTTTTCTTCCTCTGGGGAGAAGTTGAGCAACACGGACAAAGCCTTGATCAAATGAAGGGCCTGGAACACCACCAGAGAGACCACCAGGTTACCAAAAACGGATCGTTTTTTTTTTTTTTAGAAAAAGGTAAATTGGATCGCTGAAGTAAGTGAGGGACAGCTGACCAGAAACCAAAGCTCTTAGCCTTAAAAAAAATCAAAAATCAATTTCTCTTCTGAATTCCCAGCAGTGGCTTGCGGGTCATTTTTCATGGACCTAAATTATAAATGTGCCAAAATTTAAAAGTGCAATGTCCTTCACTCTAAACCTTTACTGCAAATGGTCCAGCTTTGAGGCGAGGCTGTACAATTTATAAACAGAGGTTCCTCTGTCAAGGTAAATAACTCATTTTCTTCTCAGGATTGGTCTTTTCTCACCTTCCTCTTATAAGATCCTGCAAAAAGTAGAAATCCTTACCCTGAAGAGGATTCCCCTGCACAAAAGCCATGAAGATAAACTAAGGTTATCTATATCTATATCATCTATCTATCTATCTATCTATCTATCATGTATCTATCTATATATCTATCTATCTATCTATCTATCTATCTATCTATCTTTTCCCCCTTTTACCTCTGATTCCCGGCAGGACATAAATTTTAGCACCACGTGCTTCAAATACTCGAAGTTGATCTCTCGGGAATCGCTCAGATCCGAGTTGTTTGTTACAGTCAAACCAGCCGTGGCCACTTCAGGGAGTTCCCCATCAGGTCTAATTTTCTGAAAGGAGAAAAAAACGTAAGTAAGCCAAATTGCAGTCAGTCAGCAGAAGCAGCCTGCAGTACCTCCCTCCAACCACTGCGCCACCGCGGATAAATTTTCTCTGGAAAGGTTGATACTCACAAGCTCTTTCTGCAAGGTTTTTTTCAGCTCTGCCATTCTCTGCTGCAGCTGCTTTATCACCTAGCAGGGGGGAGGAAAGGAAAGACAGCCCATCTGAATTAACCTTGGAATAAAAACAACCCCTGAGAAAAAGATCAGTAGAGAAGACAACGGACCAGGATTTTTTAAAAAAAGAGGTACCAAAACCAACCCAGTCTTCACCTTGTTTTTTTCCACTATCTGCTGTTCCAGGTCTTGGTTCTCCTTCTGGAGTTGGACTGCCTCTGAGGAAACCAGTTCTCCGTTGGCTTCCAGCTCTCCATCTTCCGAAAGGTGTAACTGGTCTTCCAAAGCCATAGAGGCTAGTTCTAACACCGCAGCCTGTACAGCAAGAAGGAATTCAGTTCAGTTATCCTGGATATTTTCTTTTTTTGTAAAGCAATGTAAGAGCTCCTCTAACCCACCAGGGTAAGATTCAGCGGACCGTCTGCATTTGAAAGATAAGGGTCGCTCTTTGAAAGGCAGCCCAATCCACCATTTTGGATGGAGGGCACTACTGGTTTGAAAGAGTCCATTGTGAGAAACGGAAAAATAGCCTTATTGGACTACCAGAGTCCATAGGACTCAGAAGGATAGCAGGCCCCCCCCCCACCCAAAAAAAGGCTACACGAACCAAAGTTTTAGACAGAAAGATTTCAACGTGTATCAGAACTATTTGTGATCCTGCTAAGCTGTTACTGCGAAATGTGATTTTGCAAAAATACGTGGTTTTGAAAGCCGTGAGAAATCAGCCGATGGAGAGAGGTTTGAGATGTACGGGGGGTATATGTGGAGACGGTCTGTCAGTCAGGAAGGACAAGGAACTAAGTTGTGAAATGTCTTGGGATGAGTTCAGGGCCGCTGGCCATAGCTACTCCTTGCTGGACTCAGCTCTGTTAGTGGACCTCATGGCAATGGGTTATTGATAGAAGTTATGACGTTCATGTTCCAAGTTGCTCATGAAATAAACCTCTGAATCTTAACGTACAAATTGGTTTTTTGCATTGCTCTCTCCTGTTTCTTTTATTGGGATATTTTTTATGACCCCGTCTGTGTTAGAAACCGACACCCTTCTCTCAACAGGAAGGTGGAAATTTGACACCTCCTGCCCCCAATTGACAATGCAGTCCTTTCGGCTGTTCCAAGAAGATGGCCACCCCTCTGAGGTCACAAATAAATACCCCTAGTAACCACGGATGGTTCTCCGAGAGGGTTAAGACAAGGGCAGCTTCCAACCTTTGGGAAGTCCACAGGAAGGACTTCTTTTGAAATTCACTCACTTTCTTCTCCCTGGCTAGCAGGCATTCTTGCTGTTCCTGGAGCTGAGCCTGGAGAGCCCACAGCTGCTTTTGCAAGGCGGCCTCCTTCTCCGCCGCCTGGCCCTGGCACGCCTCGAGGCTGGATTGCAGCTGGTGCATCTGCAGCAAAAGCAGGTCATGACCTGGAGAGAAAGAGACAGAGATGAACCCTGGAGTTGGGGAGAAGCTGCTTCGGGGCTCCCGTTACGGTGGGATAAAGAAAGACAGTGCGCAAAGAAGGCAACTTTCTTGAGGGTAGTAACTGTAGACGCTGGGGATGGAACTTCAGGTTTGCCGATTGTGAATATTTACACGTTTAAATCCTCTTATTAAATCCTCTATGTATATTTATGACTATCTCAGTTTCTACTCCTTTCCCAAAATCAGATACGAGTGAATTCTTTCGTCTGTAGGAATCCTTCCCATTCTTTTCTGGAGAGAGTGTTTCCGGTGCGCACGGAATAAACCATGACGGTGTTGAGCTTGGGTTATGAATTGTTGGGCAATGCACAGGAAACAGTGACTGCCATCTCTGATTTAGGATGTTCACACATTGGGGAACAATGGTATAAGGGGATAGAACGGAGATAGATTAAAGATAGATAGTTATTAACCATAAGTAATAAATAAAATAAGAATTATGCATAATTTTATAGCTGTAAATAATGCACGAATTATTGCCATAAGAGAATCACTACAAATTGCTGTTGTTGAGTGATATTTTTTTTGATGTTTTTAATGTAATAAAAGTTTAATAAATATAAAGGAAAAAAAGGGAAAACGAAGGAATTTAAGATAAGCAATTTATAGATTAAATGTATGTCTTTGCACAAATTATATATATATATATATTTGTAAATATGCACAAAAGGTAGAAATGTATGAGATTGATGACATGTATGAGATTAAGGTAATGATTATCTTTTTGTTCTTAAAATACGTAAAAGACTAATAAAGGTTATTTAAAAAAAAAGATGTTCACTCAACACTGCAAGCTAAGCTGGGGCTCCGTGGAAGTGAGAAGGCAGACGCACCCAACGAGAGATTTTGAGAGAAGCCAAAAAAATAAAAAATAAATGCTCTCTGCATCGGTGCTGGCGAATAGCCTCACCTTGCCTTAAGGATTTTGCCTCTTCCTCCCATTTCAGGGAACCTTCTGTTTTGGCTGCAATCTGTTGCTCCTTTTCCTGTAACAAGGAGGTCAGATCTGCCAGCTGACCAGAAGAAGGACAAAAAAAATAGTGTCACTTGTTGTCAGAACGGGATGCCACTCTAAGCGTGGTCGCTATGATGCCTGGTTAAAACCCATCCTTCAGTTTCCTTAGAAGCCTGGTCTTGTCTCATCACTTGCACCTTCTTCCTTGTTCAAATTTCATACACCCTTCAGGTGTTTACCAGGGTCAAAACTTCGCCTGAGGCTAACGAAGGCTGCATTTTTAGTTCTGCCCCCCCGCCCCCCCCAGCTGTGGTGCAAGAGGACAACGAGGCCACACCCACCCAGCACCCGGGCAGAAAAACCCTTGCTAAAATTTTTGAAGCTGCCTCGAGCCACCGGCTGTGCGTTGCAAAGTCGGTTAGCCAAAAGGTTCCACCTCCTGCCTGCCACAGGCCACCGATCTGGGCTGAATGGCTCCTACCTCCAAGCCACGATGCGCTGCCTACCTGCTGCTGCAGCGCCTTGCTCTGTTTCTGGGCCTCCTCCAGGGCTTCAGTGGTGCTGCTCAGTTGTGCCTGCCAAGCAAGGAAGAATTCTGGGATCAGAAGGCAGATCGTTCCCGGTTAGGTGCAAGCAGGACGGGGATGAGATCCCCTCCCCACTCCCCCAGAAATGAACCCCGACTCCAAACCAGGGGAGACATTTCCCTCGTGCCACGGGTCAGAACGGTAGTCCTTGACTTACAACAGTTTCCCTTAAGAACCAGGTTACTAACGTGACAACTGCAGGGATTCAGTGGTTAGCCACTGGGGCGAGAAAGGTTGCGAAATGGGCCAAAATTCACTCAATGACCTTCTCACTTAGCGACAGAAATGTTGAGCTCAATGGCGGTCACGAGTCGAGAACTATCTGCATTGGGGGTTGGGCCACCAGCAATTTTTCTTTCCCACCCCCCCAACTCAAATTAAGTAGATATCTAGAAAGACACAGGTGGGTGGATTGATAAGTGAAAAGAAACAGAAAGACACAGAGAGAGAGGGAGAGAAAGAAAAGGAGAGAGAGAAAGAGAGAGGGAGAGAAAGAAAAGGAGAAAGGAGAGAGAGAGAGAGAAAGAAAAGGAGAGAGAGGGAGAAAGAGAGAGATAAACAAAGAAAAAGGGGGGGAGAGAGAAAGAGAGACGGGGGAAGAGAGGCAGGGGGAAGAAAAGGTGGGACAAACAGCTGAGCGAATGGAGCTGGTGTTCTCATCCAGTGACAAGAAAGAGGGGGGACAATGAAAGTAGCCCCTGAAGGGCTTGGGGTCAATGACCCCAAAGGCCACAATCCCTGCTGGCACGCTGGACGGAGCCTCCCCCACCCCCCCTAGGACTAAAAATCTTGGCTCCCACCTTGACTCTTTCCAGGTCAGCCTCTCGGCGTCTTAGGGAACCTTCCAAATCTCCGCTCCTGTCCTTCAGTTTGGCGTTTTCCTTCTCCAGCCGGTCCTGCGAAGGGAGAGGAAGGCAGATGCAAACGCCCGGAGGGAAGGACGGGGCCCCCTCCTCATCGCCCCCAAAGTCACCAAGAAGAGCTAACAGGCACGAGGTGCCAGGGCCAGAGGTTGGATTCAAGGTGTGTGTGTTTTTTAAAAAACTACTGGTTCTGTCGGCGTGGCTTGGTGGGCGTGACAGGGGAAGGATATACTGCAAACCCCCCCCCTTCCCTCCCCACCCCACTAGCCTGCTTTCCAGCTCTGTTCTCCTGGGCAGGGCAACCCAAGGAGACCCAGCCGATCCTCCGGGACCCAACGGGTGGCAGAGAAGAGATATGGGGCTGGCGGGGCCAGTCAGAGGTGGTTCTTTTGCTGGTTCTCTGAACCACTCGAAGTTTCCTCTCCTGGTTGTCCAGGACCGGTCAGAACCGGCTGAATACCCACCTCGGCTCCAGACCACCACAGTCGCGAGGGGAGGCTGGGGGTCAGAGAGAGCTTTGAAAGGGAAATCGGCCGGAAGAGCAAGGAGGAAGGCGCACTCACGGACTTCTGCCGGGCAGACTCCCTTTCCAAAGTCCGGGCAGCTTCGAGGTCAGAAGCCTCTTTTTCCAGCTGTTTCACCTGCTCCATCCACTGAGACTGCATGGCAGAGAGGCCTTCCTGGGATCGGGCCCGCTCCGACTCCAGATCCACTTGCTAGTGGGAGGGGAGGAAGAGGAGACAGAAAGGAGTTAAGTGGGGGAAGAGAAGGGGGAAGGGAAGGAAAAGAAGAGAGAAAGGAGGGAGGAAAGAAGGAAAGGAAAGATGAAAAGGGGAGGGGAGGAGAGGAGGAAGGGAAGGAAAAGAAAGGAGAGAGGAAAGGAGAGAGGAAAGAAGGAAAGGAAAGTTGGGAAGGGAAGGAGAGGAGGAAGGAGAGGAAAAGAAGAGAGAAGGGAGGGAGGAAAAAGAAAAGGAAAAGAAAGAACAGAGGAAAGAAGGGAAGGGAAGGGAAAGGAAAGGGGAAAGGAGGAAGGGAAGGAGAAAGAAAGAGAAAGAGAAAGAGAGAGAGAGAGAGAGAGAGAGAGAGAGAGAGAGAGAGAGAGAGAGAGAGAGAGAGAGAGAGAAGAAAGAAAGAAAGAAAGAAAGAAAGAAAGAAAGAAAGAAAGAAAGAAAGAAAGAAAGAAAGAAAGAAAGAAAGAAAGAAGTTAATTCTAACACTCCAGGGCATAACTGCTTAGAAGAAGAATCTGCTTCACGGAAGACTCGAAACAAAACGGGATTCCGGAGGATGATTCAACTCCCGCCTGGGGCAAACGGTCCCCACCTTCTGAAACGGGAGCCTCCCCAGCGCTTACCAGCTCCTGGACCTGCAGCTCCTTCTCCCTGAGCCCGTCTTGGCTCTGGGCCAGGGCCTCCTGGGCGAGCCGGAGGGCTTGTTCCAAATCCTGCAGCTGCAGAGGAAGGAGAGGCTGTTCTCCCTCGGCCTCCTGCCGCCCTTCGCTTCCTCCCTCCTGCCCCGCAAAGGGTCCCCGGGAAGCCCTCGGTTTACCTGCTGCGACCTGCCGGCCTGGAGGCTCCGGTGGGATTCTTCCTCCTCCCTCCGGCCGGCTTCTTCCGTGGCCAGCCTGCACTTCAGCTGGTCAATCTGGAGAGAGTAACACACACCTCTTGCAGGGGGAGCCTTCCCTCCAGGAAGAGGGGGGGGGGGACGGCCCAACACGCGGCCTGGGACGGAGGCCTTGCTTCAGGGAATAGGGGCAAAGCAGTTGGCACTCAAGGCGGATTTAAAAGGAATCTCTCCCACCTTTACCAAGCCAAGAATTCCTCCCCCCAAAATAATAATAATAATAATAATAATAATAATAATAATAATAATAATAAGCCATGGAATCTGTTCCTTTTTGGCCCAACGAGACTCTCGGGAACTGGCAAGATCGATTCTGCATGATTTTACCTGAGTTTCGAGGAGATTTAGGGTCTCCTTGTGACTGGTTTGGGCTGCCAGGAGCTCTTGTCGAGTGTCTTCTAGGCTCTGCTCTAGAGCACTTTTCTAGAAGGGGAAGGAAGGAAGGAAGGAAGGAAGGAAGGAAGGAAGGAAGGAAGGAAGGAAGGAAGGAAGGAAGGAAGGAAGGAAGGAAGGAAGGAAGGAAGGAAGGAAGGGATGGATTAGCCAACCTGTCCCTCTGCCAAATTTGTGGGGGGCTCTTCAACTGTGTCCACTTGAGGTCTCTGCCTCAAGGTGGACTTGAGTTCACTTCTCTTGAGGTTCAGCCTTGAGTTTCTATCTATCTATCTGGCCCTCACACACTGGTGGGACGTAAACCCTGTGACGTCTGAAGACCCGTAAGACTCTCTCAGAGGGTGGCCCGTCTCAGCTGACCCCTCTTCCCGCCGCCCCAATCCATCTCCACTCACCTCCCTGAACAGCTCCTGGAAATGGTCATCCCCCGAGAGGCTGCCTTCCAGTCGCTTCTCCAAGACGGCCACCTTCTCCTGCAGTTGGTCCACCAGCTGCGTCTTCTCCTCCACTTGGGCAGCCATCTGTCGGAAGACACACAGAGGAGGTGCTTGGCAAGCCCACTGGCTAGAGAGGCTGTAGGGCAAACCTGCCCTGGGAGGAGGGGCAAAGCCTGCCTTCTCCGGCCTGAAAGACGTTGGGTGGTCACATCAGACCTTCTTCCTTAAATTGAAACAGGAGCCAGCCGTGTGCAGCAGCAGCTGCCCAAAAAGGCCAACACACTTCTGGGCTGCATAAACCAAGGGACAGAATCAAGACCAAGGGAAGCGTTAATCCCACTTGGTAAGGCCTTGGTAAGGCCACACGTGGAAGACGGCACCCAGTTTTAGTCGCCAGGATGTAAAAAAGATGTTGAGACTCTAGAAAGAGCGCAGAGAAGAGTATCGAAGAGGGTTAGGGGGCTGGAGGATGAAACATGCAAACAGCGGTTGCCGGAAGTGGGTATGTCTAGTCTGATGAAAAAAAGAACTAGGGGAGACATGATAGCAGTGTATTCCAATATCTCAGGGGCTGCCCCAAAGAAGAGGGAGTCAAGCTATTCTCCAAAGCCCCTGAAGGCAGGACAAGAAGCAACGGGTGGAAACTAACCAAGGAGTAGAAGCAACTCTCTTAGAACAATCCCGTGATCAAAATTCAGACACTTGGCAACTGGTTTGTGCAATAAACACAAACCCATGGGGCAAGCCAGATTCACTTAATGACTTAAAGGAACAGCAGGGGTTTGCTTAATGGCTGTGGTTGTGCCGTAACGGGGGCAAAGCTCCCTTTAACAAACGATGCTCGCCTAGCGACCTCAATGTGAGGCTTGCTTGTATCTGCTTTGTCTTTGTTCGTTTGTCCGGTTCATGGCCTGGCCGTTCCTCGGAGCCCAAAGCTAAGCAGGGGAATCCAGAGGAAGAGAAATCCTTGCGTCAAAAACGCCACGTTTACCTTCTGCCTTTGCTCTTGAAATTCCACCTTCAGGGATTGGTGTTCTTCCTGCAGCACGCCCAGGTTCTTCTCCGCGCTAGAGGCAGCCAGCTGAGCCTAGGAGATTCGAGCAAAAAAAAAAAAACGGTCCTGAGATCTTCTCCGGGACATCTGGTGATACCAAGGTGGGTATTCAGCCGGTTCTGGAGACCCGGTAGTGGAAATTTTGAGTCGTTTGGAGAACCGGCCAATCCCACCTCTGACTGGCCCCGCCAACCCCATCTCTTCTTCTCAGCCTCATAAAATTTGTGTGTTTATATTGAAACTAAAAAAAACTTATTTGGGGAAAGAAAGGAAAAAAAAGAGTGAAGGAGGAGGACGCTGGGTTTCACGCAGCTGACCTTCTGCAGATCTACCGACAAGCGCTGGACGCAGGATTGCAGCTCTTGGCTCCGTTCTTCCAAGCTGCTGACCTTGTTTTCGGCGCGCTCTCTGGCATCTTTGAGCTCATCCCTGCGGTGGGAAGGCAGGAAGAGAAACTTTTGAGCTGCAGGTCAAATTCAGAAGCCCGAGTCCAGCTCTGCTCTGCTCCTCGGCCAACCCAGCTCACCCCGTCATCTCCTACCTTTCCATTGTAAGGTCTCCCTGCCGTCGTTGCAATTCCTGGACCTCTCTGGCCAAGCGTGAGGACGAGTCCTGAGCGGCTTGCAGCTCGTCTCGTGTTTGTAGCAGCTCCTGGGTGGAAGAGCTCAGTTCTCCCTCCACCTGGGCCAAGGACTCCTCCTTTTTCAGAAGCTGCGGGTTTAACAAGGAACTCTTTTATTTTTTTAAAAAAATAATAGTTTATTCTAAGAAAGGTTTTGTGGTTTTGTTTTGTTTTACAATAGAATTCTTTATTGGCCGAGTGTGATTGGACACACAAGGAATTTGTCTTCGCTGCATCAGTTCTCAGTGCACATAAAAATAAACCGTTATCACCGTCATCATAAATGCATTCATCGCATTAAAGTGAAGAGACAAGCTCCAATTTAAAAGAAAAAGAAAAAAACAATTAAAAAGGGTCTTAGGAGAAAGAATTACACCCATACACATAGTCCCAAAGGTGCTTTTCTTTCTTTCTTTCTTTCTTTCTTTCTCTTTCTTTCTTTCTTTCTTTCTTTCTTTCTTTTTCTTTTCTTTCTTTTTCCTTCCTTCCTTCCTTCCTTCCTTCCTTCCTTCCTTCCTTCCTTCCTTCCTTCCTTCCTTCCTTCCATCCATCCATCCATCCATCCATCTATCTATCTATCTATCTTTCTTTCTTTCTTTCTTTCTTCCCCAGAGGCAACTGGACTTTCTGGTTTTTCTTTGAAGACATTTTGCTCCTCATCCAAGGAGCTTCCTCGGCTCAGAGCGAATTCTTGAATGCCGATTATGATGATGTGTGTAAATGACATTTAGAAGGAACACTTTCAAATGTGAGATTCTTAACACGGGGGTGGGAGGGGGGTCCTCAGCCCAGCAAACACTGCCAACTTGGATAAATTGTGACAGGGAAAATGATAAAGATATTGCAGGTTGACACAGACTTCAGATAACCGAGTTTGGGTCATGAAATGTCTGTAAGGAAACAACCCAACTCAGAGAGCACCAAGGATCCCACAGTTGTCGTCCTCCTCCTCCTCCCCAAATCCCATTCTCTTCTAGCGCTGATGATGTTACCTAGTTGGGTCATGAAACGTCTGCAAGGCAGCAACCAAGCTCAGAGAGCGCCCAGGACTCCTAAAATCATGTTGAGCTAGAATTTTTTTCCCCAAATAGTTTACCCCGAGTCTTTTGAAAAATGCTCAAGGAGATACTCAAGTTGGCCATTTTGGTCAATGTCCAAAGGAGACTGTTGACATGGCGATTACAGAGTGGGGTTTCCCCCCCCACCTGTAAACACCTAGAGATGGGATATTTTACAGTCAAGACCGAGAGTGTCCAATCCGCGGCCCTGGGCAGCTAGTAACGCAGCCCCACAAGATCGTAAAAACGTAAAGGAAGCGCGTTACAAAGTGTGTCAAACGGAGCCTTCATGGTGACTTGCATTCAAAAGAGGACGGAATGAAAGGGTTTGCCCACCGATTTGCGGGGTTGGGGTGGGGAAGAAAGGAAGGCACGATTCAAAGTAGAAAAAAAACCCCAATATTATTAAGAGTGAGCATGGTGCATTGGGGGCCAGAAGCCAGAGCTCCATCAAACCACATCCCGGAAGAAAAGGTGGAAACTCAGCCCAAGGCGCCCCAACCTGAAGGAAATCCTCACCATGTGCTTGATTTTGGCAAGCTCCTGTTGCTGGAAGCCTTCCAGCTCATCGATCTCATCCCTCTTCTGGAACAGATTCAAACTCTGCTCGCTTATTTCTTGCAACTGGGCCGAAAGAAGCCTCCTCTCCTGTTTTAGCAGCCAAGGCACAAGAAGGATTTTGCGGGGTGGCGGTTGGGTGGGGAGAGAAAACGAAGAAAAATAAGGAAGGAAAGTCTCGCGTTCAGGGCCAAACCTAAGGAAGTTTGAAAAGATAGGTAAGGAGGGGGAGACTCCTGCAGGTGTTTAGGATCTGGAAATCCAGTCTTAGGAGATGCAACATTTCTGAAGGGGACCACAAGGATTTGGAGATAGTCCCAAGGCTGGATCACTTGGAAACAGTGCTCTGTGGGCCTTCACATCCACCCTAAAATCATTGTTTCCTTCCTGCAGAACCTCTTAGAGACCCAAATATCCCCAATCTGAGCCCCCACCCCGTCTCCTTCCTCCCCGGTGTGGATGAGTCCCCCAAGGCCTGGATTCTAGAGGTTCCCATGTTCGCCCATCCTCGGGTTTCAAAGCCAGCTCCTCACCTTTTCCAGACGGGATAGTTTTTCCCGCCACTCCTGGAAAAAGAGAAAGGGACAACTCAACATCAGCATGGCTACTCGGAGCGCCAGCGCGAAAGAGGCACTCAAGGACTGGAAAGACTCAGTGAAAGAAAAGGCAAGGAATGGGGTAGAGACCAGCAAGGCCCACAGGAAAGAGCCTCAATGCTCAAACACCTGCTCTGACATCATGAGAGAGAGAGAGAGAGAAAAAAGGTGCTTATGTTACATCACAGAGAGGACCTCCTTCCTTAAAGGCACAGGCATTATTTACATTAGAGGTGGAGACCCTCTGACAGCTGTATACAACATAATTTCATTTTCATGTATGTCGGTTAGCGTACAATCAAAGTGACAGGGAAGTCATTCTAACTTCTACCGTTTCCCCGAAAATACGACCTGCCCTGAAAGAAAGCCCTACTTCGATTTTTTTACATGTACACCCAATATAAGCCCTACTCCCAAAATAGGCCCTAATTAAGATCCCGCCCACTCCAGAGTATAAAAATTAAGCTAGGGTGGGGATTGTGGGGGTGGGGGAGCTGCCCTCCTACTTACCTTTGGACAGGTGTAGCCAGGGCCTCTCACACCCCGACACCTGCCTTGCCGGCCCATTTCTTCTGCAGCTGGCAAGGCTTTCCTGAAGGCCTCTGGAGCTGAGAACAAAACTCTGGATTGATCTGTTATCGGCTTCAGGAAAGCCTTGCTGGCTGCAGAGGAAGAAATTCCTGAAGGCCTCGGAGAACAAAAAGGAGGCCGGGGGCGCGATGCATGCAAGTGAGGTTGGTTAGTGGATGAACATCCCCCGAGAATAAGACCTGGTGGCAAAAAATATATATAAGACAGTGTCTTATTTTCGGGGAAACACAGTAGAGGTGGAGACCCTTTGAGAGCTATATACAACCTAACTTCATTTTAAAGTATGCTGATTGGTGTACAATCGAAGTGACAATGAAGTCATTCTAAGTCTTGAGTTCTAGGCATATTTCACATTTCTTAATCGCCCATCGTCCTCACAGAGAGAGGCCCTTTCAGAGGAGAGAGAAGCATTCCCACAAGGAATTCTTAAAAGGACGGGAAAGGGGAGGTTTTTCTCCCCCGCACACAGCAGAAATTTAGCAACAGAAATGTTGGGCTCCATTGTGGTTGCGGTGAGCCAAGAACTACCTGCGTGAAACTACTTCCAAGTGCACATGGAATAACAGCTGCAGCAAAGAGAGGAGAAGCAGAGGGCGGAGCTCCCTACTTTGGGGCTGGATACGTGACAAAGTCCAAGGGACGTGATGTGCAAGCATTTCCTTTGGCCACCCCTGGAAATGGAGATGGAGGGGAGAGGGAAAACAGACCCCAGCCAGGATATTGGGGGCAAAGTTGGAGATAATAAAGGGACTCTTATTATTTGACTGTGTTGCCTTTGTGCCACTCCCTGAGTCACCACACATGGTTAGATCGCTTTCCAAAGTTATTTTTCCCCTGGGAAAAAAACGGAATCCAGGAGAAATCCGTCTCTCTCCCGCATGGTTTTACACCACCTTCAAGGCAGAATTTCTGGTGACATTTCACAGACAAAAGCTACCTGGTCTTTCTTCTCCAATGCCAGGTTCATCTCTTCCGTCATCTTGCCTAGGCTGGCCTGGTGGGTTTCGTTCTGCTCCTGGAGTTTCTTCACAAAGGCTGGGTGGGCGACAACAGAAGGCATGAATTGTCGCGTAAACCGGGTCCGCGACGGGTCACAAGCCGGCGTACACGGAGTCCTTGACTTACGACCGCAACTGAACCCGAAATCTTGGTTGCTAAGCGAGGCAGGTGTTAAGTGAGTTTTGTCCCGTTTTACAACCTTTTTTTTTTTTTACCGGCGCTGTTAAACAACTCCGGCTTCCCTGTGGACAAAGGGATTTGTGGGAACCCTGGCACACTGCAGCGGTCATAAATATGAATCAGTGGCCAAGGGTCTGAATCGTGATCATGTGGCCGTGGAGATGCTGCAACGGGCGTGTGAAAACTGGTCATAAGTCGCTTTTTTTCAGTGCCATTGTAACTTTGGTCACAAAATGAATGTCAAGTCAAAGACTACCTGTAGTTTATGAAAGTGAAATAAGGCAACAGCCCAGCAAATAAGCAGGCTCCATATTATCCTAAGAACAATGCTGCCCCGTGCGATATTATAATTTTAACATGGTTCTTCTGAGGTTTCTAAGGCTTTTATCAAATGGGAAATAACAGGTAACATACAATCTTGATGTGTCTCTAACGCGTTTTCAAGCTTCTCCTTGATCTTCTGCAGGTTTCGGACCTGTTCAGCGTAATCTTAGTGGACGGACGAGGTGGCACCAACCAGTTATGGAAAGACAAAGGGAAAAAGAAGACGGGAAATCGATATTTTAAAATACAAATGGAAAGGAAGAATGGTTTTTACCGTCTTGGAATCATAGCCTCCTCCAGGCCAATTAGCAAGGGTATCACCATCGTTACAAATATGAAGGCAGACGAGACAGAACGGAAGGTAAAATAAAACTGCCAATAAAAGGAATATTTTACCCATGGTGCAAGGGAAGGGGCAGGGTTTTTTTGAAAGCCTCTATTCCCCACCAATGTCAAGCCTGAGTGTCAGATGCGGAATTACTACGGACTTTGCCAATTTGATGCTTTGCTAAATAAAAGAAACTGTTTTGGGAGATGGACTTTGCTCTTTTCTTTTTAAACGGGTTTCATCATCACCTGACATTATTCTGGATCAATACAGCTTCTGGCCCATTGGGGTAAATTACAAATAGCCCTTTCGGATACTTCAACGGGAGGAATCTCCCAGAGATCACCCACCATTCCATCGTGCAATAGGAAAGCCGCAGCTACGTCGACCAAAAGTGTGGTCGGAGTAGAAGAACCAGTAATTCGCAAAGCGCGTCCATATATCAAGACTATTGGATCTTTGAGATCAGAGAAATGGAGGAGAGCATCTATGTTTTTTTTAAACTAGTCCTAGACCTCTTCGCACGACAAAAAAACATACCGGATAGCTTAACTTCTAGTTTCCGTATTTGTTCATTTCTTCGGTACAGTTGGGATGACAGGTCTTCTCTGGAACTGCTGCCATCAGATGGCTTGGTAGGAAGAAGACACATTCAGGTTAATTTTGGGAATGAGCCAACCCAGGACAATGTGATAAACAGGTTTGGCTCCTATCTCCCTTTCCTTTATTTCTTTTTATCTCAGCTTTACTATTTTTATCAATAACCTAAAACGATTTGAAATGATTTCCACCACCCCCTTCTTGCACCTGGCATTGGGTGATAATACTCTCTCCTCCTGTTCCTTTTCTCCCCACAAAAAGACAACCCTGTGAGGTTGGGTTGAGAGTGAATCATCCATCCGTCTTTTGTGCCTAAGATGGAAGTAGAACTCATAATCTCCTGGTGATTGGCCCAAAGTCACTCAGCCAAATTTGATGTCTAAGGTGGGACTAGAACTGTCTCCTGGTGATTGGTCCTAAGTCAGGACTAGAACTCACCATCCCCTTGTTATAACAGATTTGAAAGGACAATGAAACCAACTCCCCATGGACTAATCCAGAAGTAAATAAAAAAGGAACACGCTGACTCATTTCATGTTTTTATAAACTTCCTCAACAGATTGGTTGAATCCTTTGCCAATGTTAAACGTTAGTCACGCTAAGTAATATAAAAAAAAAAAATTCTCTGGGCTTTACCCAAACAAGACTCAGGTTGTTGTCTTTTTTTAAAATAAGTGATTTTTTTGGTCACTGAAAAGGTGTGTTTTTGAACGCCGTCTCTGACACTTACAAAATCGTCCCCCGACTCTGCTCCTGCGGACGTGACGGATTCTTTGCTGACCGATCTGGGCATCCTGGCCAGCCCTCCAGGCCGTGGGGCAGTTGCAGCCTCATCGGCGATCTTCTTTTTCAGTTTGGCAAACATCTTCTTCCAGCTAGGCTACCTGGCGTTCAGAAATCCAAAGCGCTTCACTCCCCACTCAACTCAAATGGCCCCCAGCAAGGGGTGGCAGAGATCTTCCATTCAGTCAGTTCTGTTCCCTCAAGGGGCTCATGATCCAATTGTGCTGGGACATTAAAAACAAACAGAAGACATTTTTGGAAACTGGACAAAACACACGCGCAGATCAAGGTATTTACAGAAATCAGTTTAAGGCTCTATGTACAGAATAATCAACATCTGTTTGACTGTAGTCCTTATCCTAACAGAATTTTATGGACTGCAAGCAGTTTAACCAATGAGGACGCAGGCTGGATCCAATTCTTTGCTGTTCCTTTGATCATCTATTTGGTCCTAATTAAGTATTTCAATCAGCTGGGGGGGAAAAACATTAAGAAGGATCTCATATTAAATGAACATAATACACATTCAGCAAGGATAGCTTAAAATGAATTCGTCTATTAATTTAGGGCACAGAACTATTCCATAATTGCCTTTATTAGTTTTACAATTCATGGCAGCAAACATATCCAACGCATCTTCCTCCTACAATAGCAACCCTGTTAGGTGAGTTGGGCTAAAAGGGAAGGACTGCCCCAAAGTCACCCAGCTGGCTTTCACAGCTTGGATTCATAATCTCCCTCTTTCTAGCCTGGAGCCTTAACCACTAGACCAAACTAGCTCCAATCAAAACTTGTCAACTGAATCAAAGTTCCTTGTCCATTTCCAGTTGGTTGCTTCTTTCTGTACAGTTAATACCAAAAAGAAAGGATGTTTCTTCACGACCCGAAGGAAAAAAAATCCAGTTTTACAACAACAAAACGAGGTTTGTTAAAATCAAAAGAGCCAACTGAGACCAAAAAATCAAAATAAAAATCACAAAAAGCATTAGAATATATGGAAGATATTACTGTATGGCTCCTTCTCAACACCTTTGGTTTTGCCGGTTTGAGATATCAGAGGGATTCTGACATTGAGGTGCACCAGGGTTTAAATAGCAAAAATAAACCTATCAATGCAGGATATATCAGTTTAAGCAGAGCCTTTTCACCAAGCATATAGAGACAATAAACTTCTCGTGAGCTCAGGATATCTTCCTACCTACCTGACACCAATATAAACCACTATGAATAATTCACTGTGTTCCTGGCAACTCTTCCAAAGCCGTCTGACGCTAAATACTGCTGCACTGAAACATGGAGCTCTTATCAGAGACCAGAGAAATTTTGACCAAAGGGTCCTTTTGCCATACTATGCTAAATATTACTATATCAAGACATTTAGTGGTGTTTGTAAGGTATAGAAACCAAACATTGAACACTTGGGAAATAATAAGCATCAGGAATGAAGCATCCCTTGGAGATCACAGTTCCACATTTGGCATTCTCTATCTCATTCTGAAAGCAGCAGAACTAATGGCAGTGCGAAGCTTCATTTCCAAGGCCTTAAAATGCACTCCTCTGTTATAATGGCAGTGCTGAAGGAAAGCAGGACGGTAAAGCAAGATGACAATGGGGAAAAGAAGGAATTCAAACGGGCTCCTGACGCTCACGTGCACACATATTTATGCATGTGTATCTCACACACAATTTAACTCTCTTCTCTCCATAGATAGATGACAAATATAGATAGATAGATGAATGATATAGGTAGATGATAGACATAGACAGACATATAGCCTACAGTAACCCACAAACACATAGCAATCCTCTTATACGTGTGTATACACATATACATGCCTGTGTGTATGTGTATATGTGTGTGTGTGTGTGTGTGTGTGTGTGTGTGTATGTGGCTGCCAAGCCTGACATATACGATTAAGAAGAACCCAATGCACAAGCCTGAGGATGGCAGATGAGATTCTGCCGAGGTGTCGCTATAACTTTAAAACCACAACTATTAGTACGTGGGAAAATACCTGAAGAAACCTAAATACCATGCATACATATATACACACACAAACACTGAAACTCTTATATTTATATAAGCACACACACAAAACATGTAAAACAGCTATACGTATTATATATATATATATATATATATGTGTGTATGTGTATATGTATATGTATGTATATATATGTATGTATGTATGTGTGTGTATATATATATATATATATATATATATATATATATATGTATGTATGTGTGTGTATACACCAGTGAATGTGTGTGTGTGTGTACACATACCTACGCAGATGTGTGCGTATGTAGTGTACACACACACACACACAGATACACACAGAGCAAACCCTCCTAAAATTACCCGGGGGGGGGGTCGGGGGGGCTGCCTTCGCCTAGGCCAGGCAGCAGCAGCCAAGGGGTTCAGGGCGTTGGCACCTGGGCATGATGGAGACCCCCAACCCAAGTGGGTTGTTGTTTAACCTGTATGGTGGGGGCCTCGTCCACTTCCCCCCTCCACCCCCGGAGACCAAGGCAGCCTAGGAGAAAGAGGGCTTAGGAGAAGGGGGAGACTTCCCTTCCCCCTCCCATGCACCCTAGTTGACCGGTTACCCCAAGAATTCAAAGCCTCCGTTTCCCCTTATGGAATCTTCCTGGTTTCTTTGTTACCGTATTTACCCTAAAATAAGGGCGGGGAAAAAAGGAGAGGTGCGCTCCAACAGAGAAACCTGACTACCGTAATCCCTGGACAATCCGCGCACAGGCTTACCGAACACTCCCCCACCCACCCCCTTTTCAAAAGGGAGAAAGCCAAGCTGGCTTAACGTTCAGTTTTTAACCGGCGACCGGATAGCCCGAAGCGGCCTACCGGGCCTCAGTCCCCCGAAAGGGGAAAAAAAGAGAAAGAAAGGGAAAATAGGTCACGAACGACGCCGAAGGAAGGGACTCACCAGCTGATGGTGACAGAAGGGACACCTCGACCAAGAGCGGAAGCGGAAACGCCGTCTGGGTCTGATTAACCGCCGGCGGAAGTGACGCAGAAGGAAGGAGGGGGAAAAAAAGGGGGGGTGAGCGTTGGTTCCAAGGGGGAGTGGCCCGGGAGGCCGCGCCCCCTCGCGTGATAGGGAGGCGTAACGGTCAAGGGGGAGGTGGGGGCGTGACGTCACCCCCTCGCCATCCAAGGAGGCCGGGGCGCCCGCAGCGCATGGAACGCGCTGAGGGCGGGCGCCAGGTTGCAGAAGGTCTGGCTTTAAGCATCCTTTCCCAGGTCTTGGGACCAGGGTTTGCAGGGAATGTCAGGGCTGAATCGTGGACACTCAACTGCAGGCCACGATGGGTGGTGGAGTCATGCTTCCCACTCAGCCACGCCAGCCCCCCAAAAACCCCTTACCATTTAAGGCATCGATCTTTAGCAACATTTCAGAATTGGCATTTATGCATCTTAAAAGGAGACTGGCGAGGGGGATTCTGGGAATTGGAGTCCATGCATCTTAAAGCACGCTGGGGTTTTCTGGGAGTTGGGAGTCCAAACATCTAAAGAAATCAGTGGACCCTCAGGGCACCTTAAAAGTGTTGCCAGCTTAGAGTACAGTAGAATATTGGAATGGAATAGAATATTGGAATAGAATAGAATAGGAATAGGAAGAATAGAATATTGGAGTGGAATGGGAGCTTCATCACTTGTGTGTCCAATCATACTTGGCCAATAAAGAATTCATTCATTCTCACTCTCTCTTATCTATCTATCTATCTGGAAGTTTTCAAGAAGAGAACGGACTGCCATCTGTCAGAAATGGTGTACGGTCTCCTGCTTGGGCAGTGGGTTGGACTAGATGACCTACAAGGGACACACAAGAATTTAGAAGAGTTCATTTTAGTGACCATTCGAAGTTACGATGGCACTGAAAAAACAGTGACCGTTTTTCACCCTTATGACTATTGTAGCATTCCCGGGGCTGCATGATTTACATTTGATGACGGGCTCCTATTTATGACAGTTTAAGAGCACCCTGGGGGGAGGGTGTGTGTCATGCAACCATCTTTTGACAGAACCAGATTCACTTAACTAACTAGCAGTTAACTAATTTAACTGCTGCAGCGATACGGTTCACAAACGAGACAAGAAAAAGTCGCAAAAGTCATTCAACCATTTTCTCACTTAGCAACATACATTTCGGGCTCCGTTGTGGCCGTATTATATTGTGTATTATATTTAAGGGAAAAGACAGCATGAAATAATAATTTTTAAAAATTGGGCCTGATGAGACCCCCAACCAAAGTGGGTTGGCTACTCTGAGTTGCGAGGATCTCATCCACTCCCCCCCCCCCACCGGAGCCACTGAAAGACCAAGACAGCCTAGGAGAAAGAGGGCTTAGGAGGGGGGGTTTCCCCTCCCCCCCCCATGGACCCTATTTGACCAGTTACCCCAAGAAGGGAAGGACAAGAAGCAACGGGTGGAAACTGATGAAGGAGAGGAACAACCGAGAACTAAGGAGAAACTCCCTGGCAGTAGAACAAGTTGCTCCAGCACTGGAAGTTTTTAAGAAGAGATTGGACAGCCATTTGTCTGAAATGTATTATACCTAAGCAAGGGGCTGGACTAGAAGACCTCCACGGTCCCTTCCAATTCTGTTGATCTATTCTATTCTAAACACGTGTTGGACTGATTCGTAAAAATAACAAAGGTGGAATGTAATAACTGAGAGAAAGAAGGGGGGAAGGTTTTCTCTCATCAGTAGCACAGTTCTAAAGATCGCAGGGCAACCGAGAAATCGACTGAAATGATTTGAACTCAAAATGTGCGGATCCTCCAGTTTTAAGAGGCTGAAAGACACAGCAATTAAGCAAATATGTTTATTGTATATTGGTTATACATTTAATCCGATCGGGGCTCGATACAAAAACCCATTTATACACAACCAACGAATGTATTCACATTCTAAGTGAACGTAACCGACATGGGGAAAAAAAATCTTCAATACACCAAGAGCAAAACCCCAGATATGTCGTATTTCTTCTCGGGCGACATCGAAGCAGATATGTGGGTTGGTTGCTGAAACAAGTGTTTCTTGTTCCCTTGGACACCTGGGTCAGGTCTCTAGAGAGAGGATCGCCCTGTGAGGTTGAAAAATTCAGTCATGCTGGTACTGTCTTCCCGTAAGTCGTCAAATTGAAAGAAGTCGACAGAACTAGGAATGGGGCAACTCGCTCCAGCCAACTCACCATGGCCAAGTCAACTCAACATGGCTAACTTGCCACGGGCCAATTCAACACTTATGTGAAGTAAATTTAATTTCTTTTTAAAATGTTGGTCGTTCACATTTCATTTTCCTTCCTTCTTTTGCATCCTTTCTTTAAAGGATTCTTTCCTCTTCATTTAAGTGACCACTCTTGTCTTGTAGCAAGTCGGCCATGGGGAATTGTCCTAGAATCTATAGAAGTTGCCCCTTATCGTGCTCCAAAAAAAGAGAATTGAACTCTTTAGGAACCCCAAAATAAAATAAAAATAAAAGACACCTCCACAAACCACAGTGTGAATGATCAACGATCGGCCATCCGGTGGGGAGAGAAAATTCGAAAGAAAAAGAAAATAAAAGGAAAGATGGATGAACCGCTATATGGCTTACATAATTCTGATATGTTAAAGAGACAGACGCATGTACAAGGGTTTTACAGGAAACAGATTTCCACATCAACTAGACTTTATGGTGCAGGTGCCATTAATTCCTGGCAGGTCGAGGAGGGGGCTGTGGGGAGCCATTTACAAGGACTTAAACCAGAATACCCCCATCCTTCCCGCCTGAAAAATTCCCAGCATTGAAGGGAAGAGGAAAAATAAGAAGAAGAGTGTCAGATCAGGAATGTCGTAGAAATCTCAAGTCATTGCATGGATAGGTTGGCACCAATACGTAGACAGGTATCAGAGGTGGCATGGTGTACAGGAGCGATGTATGCACAGCATCACGACATGCACTACAGAATAGCAGCACCGCGAACAAATTTAGGCCGAATGTAAAACGGTTGTGCTTCCATCCCTTTAGCGGAGATGCTAAGAGAAAAACAGTTGTGTATGTGCCCTACCACTTGCGTCACACTTCAGAAACAAGTCGGTTACAGACTAGCGTTGCCTAGATAATTTAAACCAAAAAACACAAAAAACCACTCAGAAGGCAAAAGGGTTTTATCACGACTTCCAAATACGGGGTTGCATTTTTAGGAACAAAACCCAGACATGTTTTTTTTTTAAAAAAAAGTCTTTTTCTTTTTTAAAAAAAAGGGGAAGAAGAAAAAAAAACCCAAAGAAACCAAACCGAAGAAAAAAATGTTGCTAATATAAGCACGAGGCAATAGAGTGCCCTAGCCAGATTCAAACTGAGAAATGCATGCTAGCGTTTTAGTTCCTGCAAGTTGGTTGGAATTATAGTGCAAATCCTATCCTACTGGAACAAAAATTACTGTCTGAAAAAGATAACGCTTCCTATATTCATCTTTCTCTCTCTCTCTCGAAGCTTTTAGCACTGCAATGGGTCCATATTAAGTCATCCACAAACTGAAGGATGAAATCCAGAAAGTCCCTTACCAACTTTAAGATATCAATTAATCTATTCTAAATCTGACTCAACTCATCGTATTACTCAGCAAACATTGACCAGTGGAAGCAACAGGTTGTGGTAGTTGTGTTCTTTTTAATGTGCGCAGCAGGGTTCAGTGCTCAATTCCTGTAAAGTTTTGGAACGTTTCTTTAAATGTTCCCACGTGAGCATAGGACTTAAAGACGATCGCGACAGCTGAGACCATACCACATTTTTTAAAAAAAAAATACAATGAAGTCCAAACATGGGCCAATCAAGAGAATTATAGAAACCAACTAAATTACACATATCCATGCAAAAGTGTTACCACGGGGTAGGCTTTAAAAAAAAAAAAAAGCCTCAAGATCTTGAATTGACCCCCAATAAAAGTCAAGCTGAAAATGACATGTCAAAAATCGGAAGGGAGGGAGGAAAGAATGAGAAAAGATGGATAGAAAACATTTTAGAGGAATGAATGGAAAGAAGGGAAGAAAGAAGGGAAGAAGTAAAAAGACGGATAGAAAAATATTAGGAAGGAAGGAAAGGAAGGAAGGAAGGAAGGAAGGAAGGAAGGAAGGAAGGAAGGAAGGAAGGAAGGAAGGAAGGAAAACACATCATGTTAAATTTGACTAGAAAGATACCTCCTTCAAAGTAGTAAGTTAGTCCTGGCTTTGTTGTTGTTTTTATTCTCCCTTTATACCTGCACATGTCTATTTAGCTGCCTTGACAGGACAAAGAAAGAAAAGCTGGTTTGTTGTGCTTAAGCTCTGGTAGATATGTACATTCTATTTAAACAAGGCTTTGGTCCCATCTTGGTTAGGATGTCTATCTTTGCTTTCAAGCTATTTCCTATCTTCATTGAAAGGCCTGGTGAAAGACAGACAGCACGGAGTTGAGATCTGGAGACGGACACCAGAGAAAACACAAATTTCAGCAATTAAAGCAATTCAGGTGTCAGTGCAATCACCTTTGCAAGAATGCAATAGAGGGAAAGAGACTTCTCCGAACGCGGCCTCTTCCTTCACACAAAGCCTACGAGAACAGGATAAGCAGACCCTGATCCGATTCCCAAAACATTTCTTCCTAACAAATCCTTCATAATCTCTCGAAGGAGGAGGAGGAGGAGGAGGAGGACATGGTTCCAAGTAAAACTGAAAAGAACATAAACTGCTCGAATGCCGTCTAATCAGAATACCCATCTTTCAAGCTCTTTCCTTCTTATTTAGCTTTTTTCGGTGTCCAACTCGGTTAGCTTTTATAAACAAGGGTCTTCAAACTTGCAAGTTTAAGGCTCGTGGACTTCAACTCCCCGAATTCCTGAGCTAACATGACTAGAGGAGGAATCCTGGGAGTTGGAAGTCCACAAGTCTTAAACTTGCAAGTTTGAAGGCCCCCATTTTATGAGGACCATGTCTGAAATCTACGCCCTTTGCGAAGACCCATCAGAAAGACAAGACAAATAACTAAAACACACACACAAGGGGTTGCCAGGAACTCAAAACGAGGTCCTTTCCTTGAAATCTGTTTTTCTAGAGCACCCAATGCTAAGCAGAAGCGACCATCTCCAGAGAAGCAGGCACTTAAATTCCTCTCGTTCCCCCAGAGTCCAAAGGAGAGACATTCTGCGGTTAAAGGGAATGTCTTTTCTCTCCAGGCCTTTATGCTTTGTAACCTACGTGTAACTGGCAGATACAGTAAGATAGCCCTCCTTGACTGGTGTGGATTTCAAGTTGCCCAGCCTTTGGCGATATCTGGAGGACCATTAGATTAGCAGAAGGTACACTAGTAAAGCTCCCCCCCGCAAGCGTATGCAGAGGAAATCCAGGTACTAAGGCAGGATGGAGCAAGACCAGAGCACAATCCTACTATCACCCTCATCCAGGGATGGGATTCTACCGGTGATCAATTTGGTCGCGACCACCTGTCCTGGCTCTAGTCTGTCCTTTATTTCTGTGTTATGCAGCTCAGCTGATTCGCGTCGCATTCACGGCGATTGCCGCACCTCAGCTGTTTTACTCACCGGGGCTGCAGTTGGGGGTAAGTGTCAGAGCTGAAAATGGGCGGTGTTCAAACGCTGGGCGCGCGCTCACCAAACCGGCTGCTGCTGCTACGACCGGTTGAATCCCACCCCTGCCCTCATCATGTAACTAGAGACACCAGCGAAGCGTTGAACTCCAACGAAGATGTTTCCCAGAATGTGGCGATAGAAAGGGTCTTTTAAGTCAACTTCTTCCAGAACGACCTCATTGGAAGTCAACTTGGGAAGACGCCCAAGGAACTCGGCAATGAGGGGGGGGTTGAAGCCTCCGGCTGGAACAGCCCACCACCTGTCTGCTGACTCATGACAACCTGAAGGGCATTTCTTAACTATGTCACCTGGAGGGCCTGACTTCGGTTCAGAACCTACATAAACCTCTTCTTCTTCTTCTTTCTTCTTTTTTTTAAAAAATTGTACAACAATGGTTCCCAGGGCTCCTTATATTTATAAATATATCTACATATTTACATGCACACGTACACATTTACAACTCGGCAGGCGGAGCACAGGTAGGCAGATGCGTGACGAGACACGGCTGCACCCAGACTTGTCTTTGACGAACCGTAACTGGGCAGACACGACAAAGCACCACAGAAGGAAACGCGCTGCGCCTAGACCAAACTGAACGCCATTAAAAACACAAGTTTGCTATGAAGCTACTTATTTTGATTGCCAAGTCAACAATGAAGGCATTCCAGAACCAGAACTACCTCCTTCGTTCCCTTCTTCCTCCTTTCTTTTTCTTCCTCAAAAAGGAAAAAAGTAAAACTCAACACCTATCGTATCTTCATTGCACTTTAGGCCCGACCCTAAGGCACCTTCTTGCTGTCTCTCCCAAGGTTGCCTTTCTTCATGACGGCAACCACTTCCCAACCTTGCTACTTCTCAAAAGGGCCAGGTGCCGTGTCCTTGCTTGCGAAGCGGCTTGTACGACCCCTGGAAGAAGCAGATGTT
The DNA here is from genome assembly GCF_049901715.1 of Pseudonaja textilis. Taxonomy (NCBI): domain Eukaryota; kingdom Metazoa; phylum Chordata; class Lepidosauria; order Squamata; family Elapidae; genus Pseudonaja; species Pseudonaja textilis. Next base: position 8,265,140 of record NC_142006.1, read on the forward strand.
GAGATTAAAAACTGTATTTCCTTGGGCATCTGGATCAAGAGAAGGGACTCCTTCTTTCTCGGTCCTCCTCCTTCCAGACTTGTTCCACCCTAGCTACCGCAAGGATCCCATTTGCTCAAGGTGAGCTTCTCAACTTTTCAAAAGCAACCTCTTAATATATCGGGGAATATGCTTCCTCGGAGATTCCCTACCGCCCTTTAAAAAAAAGAAGAACAGTGGACTTGTGCGCTTACTCTAGCTTAGTCCAAATACATTGGATTTCATCAATGTACTCCTTTGGCAGGGGGAGGGGGAAAAAAGCATAGGATGGGGGTCTTTGAAAACAGCAGCACATGGACACCAAGCCCACATCATGATTCCCTCAGATCTCCTCCTCAATCTTGATGTCTGAAGATGCTTGTCCCATTTTCCCATCTAGAGGACTTCTTCGCTGGGCTCCAAGCATTCAACATTATCCTTCAGGACCACTGTTGCGTCAAGCCCAAATCACTGGGAGGCCAAGATTGTAGGCCAAGAAATGCAAACTTGAGGTCCTTCCATGAAAGCTTTGGAGATAGGTCTTGCTTCTTGAGTTGTTTGCCCCTTAAAAAAACCAGATGGTGAAGACCGTTGTCGTCTTCTCCTCGCATTTTCCCAAAAATTCATCACACCAAAGCTTCCTCTTGAGGTCTTACAGTCCCCCACGAGTCTTATTCGTCTTTCTCTTTGTCTAGCAACAGCTCTGGAAGGTAGACATTTCTCGCTGGCAGTTAAGAAGGTGAGATGAGGAGCCTCCTCTTAAATTTTTTCCCCCCTCTTTTGAGCAGCTTGAACACAGAGGCGAGGCAGTGATTGTTCTCTCTTTTCTTCACCGGGTGAACTTCCGCCCTCAAAGGACGAACGGGATGAAAGCCGCTCTTTCAGAAGTTGAGGTGGAGGGACCGGGGAATCTTCCATATTGCGGTGAGAATTGACCATGGTTTGCGTTCAGAGAAAGGGGTGGAATTTTGTTTTTTGTTTTTTGTTTTTTTCCTTGTGACTTAAAAGCCCAAACTGAAGGGATGCACAGAGGGTGGTTCATAATCTTTGGATGTGATAATGGGCCAAAATTCTAGGTTTTGAGGGACAAAGTCCAGCTTCCTTAGCCCATATGCGATATAGGCTGATTTCTCAAAAAAAGAAGGAAAAAAGGAATACCCCACAAAACTTATGGACAGCGCTGTATGTTCTTAAGTTTACACAACCATCTCTCTTCAACTGAGCCGGATTCTTTTTTTGAGGGGGGGACGTATTAATGAAACCTATTGACTTCGACTCACGCTTATTGCTGTCCGCTTTGCACCATTTGAAGTCCTGCCGTTCAGGATTTAAATCTTTGGGGAAATAGAAGATTCATATTTTTTTTTTCCTGGGGATTTTTTTGTTTTTGTTTTTGGTTCCCTCCTCTGTTCTTTTTTTTTTCCTCTTTTTTTTTCCTTTTTTTGCTTTTGGATTTTTAAAAACAGTACAAAAATAAAGGATTTGCACAACGAGGGCTTAAAAGTGACTGGCTGCATTTCAATGGGTGGGTGGGTGTTGTTGTTGTGTGGCCAGTGACGTCTTCCAACTCAAAACAAAAACAAACAAACGAAAAAGCTTCAAAACCCACCAGATTGTTTCAGTCTAAAATTTGTAAAACTTTCGTGTGTGCGCCGGGGGTTGTTTTCTTTCTTCTTCCTTTTTTTTATCAAAATCGAATCCATGCAGAACAGAACAGCTGGGCAAGTGCCCCCCTCCTTTCTTTCCATTTTACCTTTTTTTTAAAAAAAGAAAAAAATATATATATAACACCGTCAAGTTCCAAAATAAAACTCAAGTAAATTCCTTTGTCTCTGTGTGTGTGTGTGTGTGTGCGTGCGTGCGTGTGTGTGCGTGCGTGGATGTTCACGTTTAGAAAACTGCACCATTTCCAAAAAAAACACCCCTTTTTCTTTTTTTTTGCAGTGAGGGTTTAAAAGACCTCCAGACGATGATGTGTTTCTCCGCACTTAATAATCGTCGAGGGTGGTCTCCAAAAATACGTTTCGGACATCCAATATTGAAGCCAATTCCAAAATGTGCTTTTGGAGGTGTGGGTTTTCCACGGTTTCATCCCTGGGCAGCTGCGGGTACGATTCGGGATAATTCCTCGTTTCCTGCTGGAAGAGGGAAAAGGAAGGGAAAAATAAGAAAACGGCCACAAAAGGCAACAGAGCCGCTTCTGAAAAGGACATTGGAGCGCAGAATACAAAATTACAGCCGGAACAAAACGGCAATACGAAAGGATAGTGGTATCGCTGTGGCTTCGAAACGCTTCGAATTTGGTACTTCATACATTTTGACATGAACTTTTTGTCCCGATACGCATCATATTTTGGGGGTACTTAATGCAGAAGTGTGTTACGTTATTCCTAATAGGAAAAAAATTGTCTGGTATTCATCAGTTTTAGTACTCATTGTGCCCCCTGCCCAATTAGGATCAATTAACAATGAGTATTGAGGTACAATGAAACATTTTAAGTCTCCAATAAAATTGAGCTGAAACTCAGGGGGAAGTATTTGAAATAGGCAACTCTGCAAACCCTTCAGCCCCTGCCCAGTTTGACAGGAAGAAAGGGAGGAAGGGAGGAGAAAAGGAAGGAAGCAGAGAAGAAGGAGAGAAGGGAGGGAGAAAAGGAAGGAAGGAAGATTGATTGATTGCCATACCCGGAAGATTTTGTGCATTCTCATGGTGGCTGAGCAGAAAATAAACCTCGTTAGAAGCAAGCGCAGGAATTCATCTCCAAAAAACTGGAGGAAGGCCTGGTCTATAATGAGAGGGAAAAGAAACAGAGAAAAGTGAAATTAGAATACAGGTAGTCCTTAATTTTTGACCATTCATTTAGATGGAACCATTTGAAGTGACGATGGTGCTGAAAAAAAAAGTCAATATACAATGTCCTTCAACTTATACTTAACTCCATCTAGTTCAACTTACTTCAACCTGTATCTACATCAGATACCTAACATGATGTACTCCAGCTTATAGCCAACACAATGTACTTCTACCTAACATAATTTATGTCAATTTATCAACTGATATGTTACCTTCACAATGACTCTACCGATCTAACATGAGCAATATATGGTAGCTGCTTTGAGTTTCTTTTGGTTTTTATTTCACCAAGATTCGGAAAGATTTCCCACCCTCTCTACGTTCTCTTGACCGTTCTAGCACACAACATCTCCTCACTTCTTCATCCAAGTCATTCATGGGAACACGGGAGATCAACATCAGAATTCTAAGCCACCGGAGTATGAGTAACCACGTGGCGGTCAAATCAGCTCTTGACCTATCAAACGAACAAACTATCTGGTTTATACATGAGCTGCTAGTCTTCACACACAAGTTGCTAGTGGTTCAGGTGTTTGCCTCTTTCTTTCCTTCCAAAGCATACCTATCGAGCGGGAATGAGTCAAGAGTTGTGCAATATCCCGGTTGATTTTACGAAGGTAATCGTGACATTTGTCCCAGAGTCCTTTGCGCATGCTGGATAATCCGGAGACAAACAGGAATGCCATCAGGGGGTTGTTCAGGAAGAAAGTGAAGAGGCTTCCTCGTTGTGATTGATCTATAAGACAATAAAAACAAATGACTGCATCACACTGCATTCAGCAGAAACAAGCCTTGAGCGTGAGAGAGAGAGAGAGAGCGACAGAGAGAGAGAGACAGAGAGAGAAACAGACACACACAGAGAGAGAGAGAGAGAGAAGTGACTCACAATGACAATTCTGAATTCTCCACCGCTTTTGAGAAGTTCAGAAGAGCAGATATTTTATCCCTTGTGGTTAGGATAATTTATAATAAGAGTTTGGTAGCTTTAATAATGATCCTTTTATATTACTGTCCCGCTATTTGGGGGTGAATTACACAACCACACAAGTCCATTTGCAAATTGGTAGCATGAAAACAAAATTGAATGAATTAATCTGTAAGAATCTTTGGGAATTGTAGGACTTTTCTTTCTCTCTCTCTCTCTCTCTCTCTCTCTCTCTCTCTCCTGGAGACATTCACAGTTTGGTTTGGTACTGTGGCTGTCGTTGCTGTTTTTAAAGGGGAATATCCTGTTTCCGGCCTTACTCTGGACCAGTTCTTCTCAACCTTGGTGGGACCAAGATTGGGGGGAGGGAGGGAGGATGTCAACTCCCCAGAATTCCCAAGCCAGGGAATTCTGGGAGTTGAAAGTCCAGCCATTTTAGAGTCGCCAACTTTGAGAAAACATGGCTCCGTTCTCGACTTAATGAGCACAACCAAGCCCTCCAAATTTCTGCGGCTAAGCGAGGCAGTCGTTCAGTGTGTTTCGCCTTTCTTGCCACTGCTGTTAAGTGAACCCCTACAGTTGTTACGTCAGCAACGTGGTCGTTCCGTGAATGTAACTCTGCTTGTAATGGCAAGTCAAGTAATATATCTATCTATATCTATATATATAGTTTTTTTGTTTTTTTTTTTCCAGCATTCTCCCAGGAGCACCAGAGACGATTTCCCCCTTCGTGACGGAGGAGAACTTACCTCTAAAAGCCAGACGGTGAAGTCTCCAGCTTCTCTCATGCCTTCACAGCTGACCACCAGTTTTCCTGGGTCACAAATTATGTCACCAGACTGGACTTCATGCTGGGAAGGAGGTGGGGAAGGGGAGTCTCTCTCTCTCTCTTTCTCTGAGAGTGACACACCTCTCCACCAGTTACAGTTTATAGGGACTGGAAAAACGGGTGGGAAAATTAATTGGTATCGAGCGCCTTTCAAACCAGTCAATTTAGTTAGCTCCCAACCAAGACTTGCTAAGGACGTCCCACAGCGAACTGGACTTCCTTGTTTGCCTTTGAAGAGGTTTCGCTTCTCATCCAAGAAGCTTCTTCAGCTCTGACCGGATGATGAGGAAAGGAAGGATTTACATTCCTTGCAGGCAGCTGGTCATTTGCATCCTTTTTAGAGGGTCGTTGAGGCCACTTGGAGGTTTATCTGTGTCCTCAGGATCACCTGAATGGTGGCAAATGGATGTGGAACCTTCTACAAACACAGTCCTTCCAACAGTTCCAAGAAGGCTCCACACCCATTGGCACCACTCAGGTGACCCTGAGGACATAGGCAAACTTCCAAGGGGCCTCAACAACACCCTAAAAGGATGCAAATGATCAGCTGTCTGCAAGGAGTATCAATCCTTCCGTTCCCCCACACCGCCACCATCCAGTCAGAGCTAAGGAAGCTTCTTGGGTGAGAAGTGAAACATCTTAACCAAGAAAAACAAGGAAAAAAAAAGCACCTCTGGGACAACCATGATTCTGGATGATGGAGAATCTCCACAGACACTTGCTAAGAAGCCAGAAATGTTGCCGCTAAGTCAATCCCAACCAACCAAGTCAGCTAAAGCTTGGCTTGAAAGAAAACAGCTGTGAAAATCCACACCCAGTGCAACCCTCTGCACAGGTAATCTTTTGTTTCAATGACGTCGTAACTTTGCACGGTCACTAAAGGAACTGTTGTAAGTCAAGGACTACCTTTAATGAGGACTTTGCTTTTTTTTTTTTTCCCCCAGCAAGTTTTGATAAGAGGGCCTCTGCGGTTTAAATTCCAGCCTGTCTCCAATAAAACTGGAAACTCCTTCTACATTCCAACGAAAAATTTAAGGACTCCCGATTCCAAGATAAAAGCTACATTCCTGGGCTCCATCCAAGTTTCCTTTCCTTCGTTTTTTCTCCTCCTGCCTCACTAAAAGTCTCCAAGAATTGTGCAATGGGCAAAGACTTTTGCTGGCCCTTTATGGTGTTGGGCAGGTGTGAAATTCTTATTTTTAAGCCTACCGACTGGACGGATGTTATCTGAAGCGACTGGCTTCCCGGCTTCGTTGCCTGACTCAGTAACATCATCCGTGCGCTTACAGGCAGTCCTTCACTTACAACCGTCACTGAGCCCATGCCTGATTTTTAACGACCTTTTTAATAGCGGTCGGTAAGCAAACACAGCGGCTGTTAAGCAAATTCGTTGTCCACGATGGATTTCTTCTTTTTTTTTTTTTTTGCCAGAAAATGGAAATACAGGTAGCCCTCGGCTTACGACTACAATGGAGCCAACAACTGTTGCTAAGCAAAACAGTTATTAAGGGAATCTTCTCCCATTTTACAACAATCTACAGTCGTTAAGTGGATCCCGGCAGCTGTTAGGTTAATAACCCGGTTGTTAAACGAATCTGACTTGGCTGGTCGGAAGGTCGCAAAAGGGGGAAATCACGTAATCCCCGGGACACTGCGGACTCGTCGTAAATACAAGTCTGTGGCCAAGCGTCTGAATTTGGATCCCGTGACGGGGGCAGCTGCAACGGCCGTAAGTCTGAAAAGTCCCCCCTCCTTTTTCCCCCGTAACTTCAAACAGCCTGCTAAATGAACTGTCGTAAGTCGAGGACCACCTGCAAACCATCTCGCCATCCCATGACTGCCTACCTTGCAACGCTTTCGGATACGTGGTGGGAGAAAGCAAGCAGACCAGCGGCTGCCCGAACAAATTGGTGAAATTCTAGAAGGAAAACAGGAAAAGGCACCTCAGAGACAGTTTTGCTCCATAATAATAATAATAATAATAACAACTACATCATCATCCTGGACTTAATATTCAGATCCTTGGGAAGGACTCAATAGGTAAGACAAAACATGCCCAAACCCAGTCTGAACACGAGAAGCCTGTGTTTACGTTTGTGCATCAGGAAATCATATGGACGACACCACGGGATATTTTCCCCGGCGTGGAAGGCCCTGCTGGGAAGCAAAACTGTTTTTTCTTGCCAAGAAATGTTATTTTTCTTCTTTTCTTCTTCTTAGCATATTCCTCACGGCGGGAACGATAGAGGTGGACGCTGTGAATATTTAGCAGGTGGTAAACCCCCGGAATGGTGGGGGTGGGGGGGGGAGAGAGGAGAGAGGTAGTCCCCGACTTATGACCCCAATGGAGCCCAGAATTTATGTCGCTCAGCAAAGAGGGTTGTTTGGGCTGGTTGTGCCCGCATTTTACGACCTTTCTGGCCACGGCTGTCTGCAGTTGTTAAGTGAGTCGCACGGTTGTTAAAACCGAATCGGACTTGGCTGGTCAGAAGGTCACAAAGGGGGAGACACACACCACACACACACACACCGAGGGACACTGCAACCATCGTAAGTACATGTCAGTTGCCCAGTGTCGCAGTGGCCGAACTTTGATCACGAGGGGTCAGACCAATATGTTTCCTTAAACTAATCCCTCCTAAAAAATGATATAATGAAAACCAGCAGAGATAATCTGAGTAATATTCATCTCCTCGGCCTGGCTCCTCTTTCTTCCTCTCTTTCTCTTTTTTCTCTTTCTCTATCTTCTCTTTCTTCTTTTTCTCTTCTCTTTCTCTCTTTTCTCTTTCTCTTATTCTTTTCTCTCTCTTCTTTCTTTATCTCTCTTTTCTCTCTTTCTTTCGCCCTTTTTATTATTCTTCTTTCTCTCTTTTCTCTTTCTCTTTTCTTTCTCTTCTCTCTCTGCCTTTCTTTCTTTCTCTTTTCTTTCTCTCTCCCCCTTTCTTATTCTTCTCTTTATTCTTTCTCTCTTCCTTCCTTTCTTTCTTTCTTCCTTATTCTTCTCTTTTTTTTCTTCCTTTCTCTCTCTCTCTCTCTCTCTCTCTCTCTCTCTCCCTTTCTTCCCAGTCTTTTAGCAATGTGCCGATTAAGCAAAGCGCTCCTGACCGAGACGGAAGTAGCTCAAGCAGATTTATGAGCTGAAGGGGGAGGGGGGGGAAGCGGAGGGAATTCCTGTCTGCAGGTCTGTGCAAAATAGCAGCCGGGGCAGAGTTGCTGGCCTTAGCAAAAAGGGAGAAAATATGAATGGAGTGGTGGAAATAAATAAACGTCGTCTGCCAGAAAGTGCTCCGTAGAGCTGGCCAGCTGAGTGGGCCAGGTTTTCTGATTCCGCAACGGCCCATCCCTCAGAGCAAGCCTTGTGGATCACAAGAGGTGGGTTCCCACGACCAAACAAACTTCCAAAGGAAGGGTAGCTGCAAGGCAGACTCCCCTGCGGCCCTCGATGCTTTGATCCATAAGGAACGTTGGAAAACCAAGAACAGCCTTTTGCTTATACTCCACCTTTATCGTTTCTTTATAAATAAAGCGGTGGATGTAGCTGAGGCTCCTTCCGCCTCTTATTTTCCCCACAACGGCCCTGTGAAGTGGGTTGGACTGAGAGAAAGAGGAATTGGCCCAAACTCACCCAGCTGGCTTCCGTGCCTATGATGGAACTAGACCTCATGCCACCCAAGTCTCTTTTTTCTGGATTATTGCTCCAAAAGAGATGCTTTGTGCAGAACCCGAACTCAAGTTCAGGTTTTCTCTTCTACAACCCTTTAGATTTTGGGAGGGAAATAGATTTACAGTTTACTCTTCCTTTGGCAACTTAAGGGCTAGATCCAAGAAAGAAAATCTTTCTCCAATGTTAAGCTAATTTCCTTCTCTTGGCCTCTTCATGCCATTCCGTACGTAATCCCAGGATTATCCCTGGTTGATACACTCAAGAGGACTAGTCACTCTTAAACAGGCTTACCTTGTAGGCAACGCTGTTCGAGGAATCCACTATGACGAACAGAGGTTTCCTGGTGAAAGGGTAGAGATCACCAGGGTGCAAGCTGGAAAAAAAAAAAGGGGTGGTGGTGGAATCCAGAATGTGTAATATATATATAATTTTTCAAAGGAGAGAAAGAGAGGGAGGGAGGGAGGAAGGAAGGAAGGAAGGAAAAAGGAAGAAGTAGCAAGGGGAAGGAGAGAAAGAGGGAGGGAGGGAGGGAGGAAGGAAGCCATTGGAGGAAAGTCAAATTCCAGTGTCCACCCTGAAGCTGGCCTGACCAAGGGCCCTTTGAGACTTCAGAGCTAACGCAATGGAGCTGAGGGATAGGGAGGGGGAAATAGGAGATAGTTGGGGGTATTGTAGCCAAAGCAAAATATTTTCTCTTGGGAACCAAGGACATTCCTGCAGGTGCTCAGAAGGAGGGGTTTGATGTCACCTAGCAACTGGACAGTATCCCGATTGGGCCACGTGACTGGCTGTTTTGGGGAAATGACACACTGTTACTTTTGATCGGGTGAAAAAACTGCGGGAATATTCAGAGTCGGGTTTTCCACCAGCCTGTGCCAATAGGAGGTATCCAATAGACCTATTCTTTGACGAAATGGCCTGCCTCAGAGTTTTGTTTGCTTCGGGGGTGTTGGAACCCTGACATCCGGTCCTAAGTGCAGGACTGCCTATATATGATTTTTTTTGTCTACACCTATCGGTCTCTAGAGGGCCGAGGAACAAGCCACTCACCAATGCATTTCCTTGTACAACTGGTTCCGTTTGTGGATTCCGTCCCCGTTTATGATATCCCGGTTGCTATTTGTCAGGACGCCCCCAAAATCGTAGGGACCTGCAGGGAGCAAGTGGGAGGTAAGGACAGCAGCTGGCTTGGCAGTGAGATAAACACAGAACACAGGGACCCCCAAAAATCCCAGGAGGAAGAATTCCGACAGTAGTTGAAAGAGCATACAGATGACTAGCTGGACAATAAACCTTGGCTTGAAACCATCCATCTTAAGGCTGCCAAGTTTGAGAAGCATGGAGCTATTTGGAAGTTAAGAGGTTGAAGGAAGGAATATGTGGGTTGCGGTTAGTCCTCAACGTACAGCAGTTCATTTAGTGGCCATCCAAAGTTACAACAGCACTGCAAAAATGTGACCTACAACTGTTTTTCACAGCGACCACCCTGTGATCCTGTGATCAAAATCCGGACATGTGGCAACTGGCATGTACTCAACGTCAGTTGCAATGTCCCGGGGGGGGGGGGTCATGGGATCCCCTTTTGTGACCTCCATGGGGAAGCCAGGGTCGTTTAACGACTGGTGACTTAACATATCACCTGCAGTAGTTCACTTAAGAAACCGTCGTAAAAACATGGCAAAATTCACTTAAGAAATATCTCGCTTAGCAGCAGAGATTTGGGGCTCTGCTGTGGCCGTAAGTTGAGGACTGCCTCTTAAGGTAATGAAGATTTAACAGCTGAGCAACTGCTGTAAATGCTGATGCAATGAGGATGAGCCAGCAGGGCTACTGCCACTTTAAGAAGCTGTCTATATAAAGGAGGCCATGAGAGGGCGTCTTCTCTTCGTGTTCTCTCTCCATAGTAGTTCTCCGTGTAGAGTTGAAGATTGATTGCTTGCCAGGTATTTACCTAACACGTGTATGTATGTATATAGCAGTCTTGCATATAAACCACTGTTAAAAGCTGACACTGCCTCTATGTTTCGAATAACCCTAACGGAGACAAACCTTGTTCACGCCCAACCAAGTTGGGTGGGAAAGACGACTGTAAATCAGCGTTAGATGCTGCACTATATGCCCCATTCTCCATTGGAGGGTCTGATTGGGAACTCCTCACACAGAGAGAGCAAGGCGATTGCAAAGAATTGGCACTGGCTTGAAGGCATCTCATCAGTCACTCAATGCACCCTTTTAAATTGAGAGCCAAAGCCACGTTATCCGTAACGGCTTTTGGTCGTCCAGAAGTCCAAGAATTACTCTGGTCAGATGGACCTCCTGCGTTGGATATGTTCCTTCATGCATCTCAAACCAGGACATAGTTCATTGGAGTGTTTCTACAGACCAAGGCTTGCTGTGACGTGCCGTGTCTTAATCACGGTCTACAGAGACCAAAGTGAGCAGAAACTTCTGCAATACTTGGGTTTTATGAGATGGCGCCGAAAGCTTTGGATGGCCTTGAGCTGCAGTTCCCATTCTACTTAAAAGGTAGACATCTCAAGGGCTTTCCCAAAGTTAGAGGTAGAGGTTGGTCTATCAACTACCAGAGACAATGAGATCACAAAACACAGACCACAAAAGAACAGAATAACGGAGTTGGAAGCAACATTAAAGCTCTTCTAGCCCAACCCCTTCCTCTAGCAAGAGATAGAAGCGACCCAGCACCAAAACACACGCCGCAAACCCCGTAAACAGCTTTTCCAAAGCTCTTTCGGGGCGGGCGGGACCCGCAACCTTTACCTCTATCGTTTTGTAGGGTTTTGTTGGGAGAAATGATTGAGAAAGACTCTGGAAAAGTTGTATGATTCATGCAAGGCAGATGTCATAAGCATGCATTTTATAAAGGAATGCAAATCTCAAAATGGATGGGATGAAGGGTGGGTGCGACGTCAATGCCAAGGGAGCCCTTGGTTGGGGACAGATCCGGTCCCGCCAGATCCTTAATTTCTCTCCAAGGATTTAGCAGCAATTTTTTTTAAAAAAGTGGGAGGAAGAGGAGGAGGAGGAGGAGCTGGGAGGGGGAGGGGGCAAGCAACAGATAGTCCTTTGATCAAGGAAGGACACAGAAGTGAGGACCGGAGGACGGAAACTATCGCGGTCGTGAGAAAGGCTTGAACTGTCATGACCAACAAGGAAAACAGCCACCATGTCACCCCAAGACCAGGTTGGAAAGCTCCTAAAGACCAGGTGTTCCCCAGGCCAGGTAAAGCAAAAAAAAAAACCATCGGGATTTCTGATAGGTTAGGTGGTATGACCCACAACAGTCCATAAGAGCATCTCTGCTTCACCACACTCTACCAGGTGTTCGCCATAAGGAGCCCCAAAGCATCTCAGGGGCTTCTTCGACCCTTCTTCTCCAGAGGGACACGTCCCTGAGTGACATGGCCCATTGGCGGTAGGGCGGGAAGGGTTCCAGCTGAGGTCTCCACCCCACGAAAGGACCAGACTTGGGGTCACAATCTTCTGGGCCCAAAGAGTGGAAGGCCTGCCCTCCCCACCCCCCCCAAGACCCAACGAAGGGAAAGGTCCACTTCTCCGGAGAGCAGGCTTAGGGTTAAGCATGGAGGCCGCCTTGCTGCCCTTAAACTGGAAAGAGAATTCAAGCCCTGTTCACGACAGGAAGCATTCCTTTATTTGTACCTTCACTATCCGAACGACCTGAAGGGAAGACTCCGGTGGCTGACAAGTAGATCAACAGCACGCTGTTGGCAGGCAGCTCCTGAAGAGGGGACCAGGAGAGAGAGAGAGGAGGGAGGGAGGGAAGGGGAAAGATGGATGGAAAATATTTCGAGAGGAAGGAAGGAAGGAAGGAAGGAAGGAAGGAAGGAAGGAAGGAAGGAAGGAGGGAGGGAGGGAGGGAGGGAGGGGAAGGAAGGAAGGAGGAAGGAAGAAGGAAGGAAGGAAGGAAGGAAGGAAGGAAGGAAGGAGGGAGGGAGGGAGGGAGGGGAAGGAAGGAAGGAAGGAAGGAAGGAAGGTAGGAGAAACAATGGATAGAAACATATTTGAGAGGAAGGGACGGATGGGAGGAGGGAGGGAAGAAAGAGAGGCGGAAGGAAGGAATGAAGGAACGAACGAAGGGAGGGAGGAAAGAGGCAAAAGGGAGGGAGGGAGGAAAGGAGAAAAGATGGATAGAAAAATATTTGAAGAAAGAAGGGAGGGAGGAAGGGGAGGGAAGTCAAGAAGACGTATTTGGGAAAAGAGACATGTTTGAAGATCTGTTGTCACAGGTTGACCCAAAACCCAAACAGATCAATCTAGGGGAGAACAAACTACACCAACCCCCCAAGCTAATTCTCTTAAGTCAAGCAAATTCCTTCTGGAAAACAAGGTGAAACCCTCATGGAGTTTTACTCATATTCACAGAGGAAAACATCTGCAGCTCGGGGTTGAACTGTGCGGTCCCCGGTGTTCTCTTGAGCCTGGCTGTTTTCTAGCAGACGTTTCATGACCCAAGGAGGTAACCTCATCAGTCTGCCTTGTTCCCTATGCAGGGTCACCATCACCTCCCCTGGACAACATCTTGACCTCACTGAGCTTATTACTGCCTCCAGGGAGGGACAGGTGAGATTGAAGCTCCTATCGGAGGATGGGACCAGCCTCACCTCTGCTTCACAAACCTTAAATGACGCTGCAAGGAACGTGTAGAGCTGGCTGAAAGTTGGCTTGTACAACAAGTATTTGTGAGGGTTTTCTCTTCTGGCTGGTTTTTCGGTGCTTTCCTGAGGAAGAAAAAAAACACACCTCCTTAAAGAAGTTCCGTGTGTGTGTGTGTTTGTGTATGTGCCTATATGTTTGTTTGTTTGCTTGCTTATATAATATATATTATGCAATATATATATACATGTTTATAGTATATATATGTTTATATATGTGTGTGTGTGTATACACAATACACACACACACACACACACACACAATTTTTCAAAGGAGAGAAAGAGAGGAAGGAAGGAAGGAAGGAAGGAAGGAAAGAAGGAAGGAGGAAGGAAGGAAGGAAGGAAGGAAGGAAGGAAGGAAGGAAAAAGGAAGAAGGAAGGAAGGAAGGAAGGAAGGAAGGAAAAAGTGGGAAGTAAGGGGAAGGAGAGAGAAGGAAGGAAGGAAGGAAGGAAGGAAGGAAGGAAGGAAGGAAGGAAGGAAGGAAGGAAGGAAAAGAGGGAGGAAGAAGGAAGGAAGAAGTAAAGGGAAGGAGGGAAAGAGAGGGAGGGGGATTGAACCCATTTTGGGGTCATTTTTATTGTGTTAACCTCAACAGAGCAAAACCTAATGGCTCCAGGGAGCTCCAGCCAGCATTCGGAAGACCTAAATTCAAATGTTGCCCCCAAGTTAAGGAATCTCTCTGAGTAATTCTGGGCTGGCAACGCTCCCTTTCTCCTCCCCCGACCTGCCGTAACCTTGGAGCATCCCTGGAGGAAGGGCGGGAGGCGTACCTCAGACTTGAAGGCCGGATCTTGGAGAGGAATACCTACAAGCCTCGGGGACGAGCGCTCTGAAGCGCCTGCCACAACGGCTGACCCACAATTCCAAGGAAAACCAGAAGAAGCGTGACCCTATTAGGCAGGACAGACTTGCCTGTAGCCCTGGCTTGTTCATCTGTGTCGCAAGGTTCATGGGCTCCCTCTCCAGCGCCTGAAGCATGCGGAACATGTCGATGGTCAGCTCACTGAACTTCACCTGCCAAAGAACCAGGTGGGCATTTTAAACCAGGTTGGAGATGGCTTGGAGTAAGGTTCAAAACAAGGCAGGCTCTCATCCCACCAATGCAGCTGACAGGGAGTGGGAGTGTGGCTCCGTTGGCTGTGGAGGAAACTGGGGAAGGGCAAAGTCCGGCTGGGCAGAGCAGGGGAGAGGTAGAACAAGGGAGAGGTAGAACAAGGGAGAGGGAGTTCAGAGGAAGACCCAGACGCACCACCCTCTTCATCCTAGGGCACGCAGGGAGGAACGGAGAAGGGAGCAACGTGGGTTGCCTGGCTTACAGGGGAGGAAAGGGCCCTGATTCCCTTCATTAGCCACACCTGGGAAGAGAGTTTAAAAGAGAGGCATGCTGAGTGCGGCGTCTGCTAGGAGCAAACGTGAGTTTATCTTGTGTTGACTTTGGTTATCTGCGTTCCGGGCATCCTCCCAACCATGTGGAGTTATTGCCGTTCCTTCACATCTGGAATTCCTGCCAGGCTAATGACTTCACCTTGCCTTGATCGGGCTTATCGTTACACTTTTTGTGGGCCACTTTTTGGACTTGATTCTCTGCAGCCAAAGGCTGTTCCTGGGAGAGTTTTGTCCCTTTGTTTCAACTTCAAACGGTCACTAAATGGAACGGTTGTAAGTCAAGAACCACCTATATACCAGCCGACGTCCACTCTGTCAGGGCGACGTGCGGTGACACGCAAGCGCCAAGGCGGGGGGGGGGGGGGGGAGAGACCCACCTGATTGTTGCAATTGCCGATAATGAGGGCGTCGGCCAGCGTTAACTGCCCCACAATCATGCCTTGTTCCAGCAAAGGGGCTCCTGTTTCCGACAGGCGGTTGGACAAGATGACCAGAGTGTTGTCATCATTCAAGACCATGACTGGGTCTGCCTGGAGAGAAGATCGAGATGATGAAGGGTCTGGAGAACCAACCCCAGCCGATGAAGCTTAAGAGATAACATGTGATAACGGCATAAAAATCAGCAAGGCCAATGGTTCTTTCCATATAAGTAGTCCTCGTCTTACAGCCACAATTGAGCCCCTGTCGACCGCCAGCCCCTCCAGCAGAGGCGGAGGAGGCGTGGGAGTCAGGAGGAGGAACAGCCGGGCTCAGTGCCTGACGTGCAGATGCACAGAAGGCAGAGGAGAGGAGAGCAGTGGAATTCTATGAGCCGGTCCTTGGGACGGCTTGAGAAACACATCCGAAAAAGATCCTTCCTTTTCTTTTCTTTGCTTAAAAGATGGAACGATCTGGTGGGAGGGAAATAGCCTCTTTGGGGTGTGGATGAGCAGGAATTTTTGTTAGATCTCTGCAGATCTTACCTCAATGAAAGCGGCCACTTCTTGCAGGACAAGATTCCACTCGACTTGATCCTCGGTGTTGAAACGGTGGGTGTAGTCTTCGATCTCATCCGAGAGTTCCTGGGGGGGAAAAAACCAGACATTCCTTGCAAAGGTCTTCTCTTAAGACCACCACCGGCTACAACCTTGAGCGTCACACCAAGGGGAGACTTGCCTTGACAAGATCCTTGACTACAACCATTTTGTTGAGTAAGAGACAAACCACGATGAACCGGGCGTAATAACGTAGTTTCTTAACCACCAGCTCAGGCCTGCGAAAAGAGGAAAGCCGATGGGAGGACAACTATTCGGCAAAAAAAGAAAATATCTTGCTTCTTGGGAGAGGAAGGTTGAGGGACACCATATTTAGGCTGACTTTCTTCTTCTCAAAAGTCCTAACTGATGATCTAACTTTCTCCTTCTTTTTCTCTCTCATTTTGAGTAGAGATAGATGGATGGATGGATGGATGGATGGGTGGATGGATGGATGGATGGATGGATGAGGCAAAGCAAATCCCGTGGGGAGAAGGAACTTTCGCTAAGTCCCCGAGATCCAGCCTCAACTGCTGATGGACTTTCCAAAGCCCATCCCCAGAAGAACTTGTCACACCACCCTGTCCCCACCAACAGGAGCCACACAACGGACAACGCAACATTTCTGGCTTTTTGAAGAATTAAAGAAAACTCACAAGCCTGACCTGTCTTCCTTATTGACTTGGGAGTAGTAAGATCTCTGCCGTATCGCAGAATAGAAGGAGAAAGCTTCGTTCAGATAGCTGGTTTCAGAGGTGCGAAGGCTGTGGAGAAAAGAGGCGTTGAGATAAGAAGCTCTCTGCTTCGACTTCAAACGATTTTTTCCTCCGGCACAATCCTGAGAGTCTTATTCCTTTCTATTCTGATCAGGTAATAGAGTTGGAAGGGACCTTGGAGGTCTTCTAGTCCAACCCCCTGTTCAAGCTATACCACAAATGGCTGTCCAGTCTCTTCTTTAAAAACCTCCAGTGTTGGAGCACCCACAATTTCAAGAGACAAACAATTCCGCGGCTTAATTATCCTCCCTATCAGGAAATTCCTCCTTAGTTCTTAGGTTGCTTCTCTCCTCAGTTAGTTTCCTTCTTACTCTGCCTTCAGGTTCTTTGGAGGAGACGTACCAGGTAGTCTACTAGATATCCAAGGTGTCCACCAGAAAGGTGAAGGGGCTAAAAACGAACCACTACAAGAGAGCCCGCCAAGCCATGCGGCTTCCAGGGCAACATCAGGAGAAGACCTCCATAGGTGTCTTCCAACTGGACGTTCTTCTCAGTTGGACTCCAACCTTTAGCGTGTCCAGCCCAGAAGGCAGGTTTTGGAGAAGTCCAACACTTCCAGAAACGCTCACGTCGAGGACGACTATCCCAGAAGAAACTACATCACTAGAGTCTTTCTTTTTTTTAACCTTATCTGACCAAAGAAGCTTTAACTCACCGTAGAAAAGTCATGTATATCATGGTGGAATGAAGAGCCTCCAACAAATAATGAGACTCCTAGATTTTAATCTGTTTGAAAGCATGCTCGCAAAATTGTGGGGATTCAACTACAGGTAGTCCTTGACTTACGGCGGTTGGTTTCACGACCGTTCAAATTGCCGAAAGGGAATCCCTGCTTTTTGTTAGCTTTGACCCTTCCCACCCAACCTTCCCTTTCACACGTGCAGTTACTTACTAGTAGTGGTAATAAAGCTGCCCAATCTTGGAGGCTATCTCTCCGATCTGCCAGCGCTTCAGGCCGTACCGATTGTCCAGAACTTGTCTTCACCCCAAGAAAAGGAAAGCGCAGGTCAGACACTTCAATACACAACCTCTGCACTTCATAGTCTTTCAGGTTTTACTTCCCAAACTAACAGAATATCAGAGTGACAGAGCTGGAAGGGGCCTTGGAGGTCTTCTAGTCCAACCTTCTTCTCAGGCAGGCAACCCTACATCGTTTCAGACAAATGGTTGTTCCCATCTCGTCTTAAAAACCTTCCAGTGTTGGAGCATCCACAACTTCTGGAGGCAAGTGGTTCCACAGATGAATTGGTGCACTTGCACCAAGGCAAATTCTTTGTGTGTCCAAACACACTTGGCCAATAAAGGATTCTATTCTCCCTGTCAGGAAATTCCTCCTTAGCTCTAGGTTGCGTCTCTCCTTGATTAGTTTCCACCCGTTGCTTCTTGTCCTGCCTCTCAGGGGCTTTGGAGAAGAGCTTGACTCCCTCTTCTTTGGGGCAGCCCCTCAGATACTGGAAGGCTGCTATCATGTCTCCCCTAGTCCTTCTTTTCCTCAAACTAGAGCTATTCAATTCCTTCAACTGTTCTTGTAGGCTGTAGCCTCCATTCCCCAGTAAAGTGTCACTAAAGGTGTCACCTAGTTTGGACGATCTTTGCAAGGAAACCACCACGCTCAGAGAGCACCAAAGAGGATGACCTCCCCCTCCCTCTCCTCCTTCCCCTCCCCCCCAAAACTGGGGACAGTTCTCTTACCGATGCTGCTGCTGGAATTTCCAGAGCTTGGTGTAAACATCAAAGGTCCTGCCGAAATAAGATTGCCACTGCTTCTGCCCGTATTGGGGCAAATCTCTGTAAGATAACAATTTTTTTTTTAAAAAAATTCAGTTTATCCACCAGGAAGAAGAGGAGAAGTGACAGTCGGAGGGGCATCCTCGGGGAGGCTTCCGTTATATTCCTCTTTCCATGCCTTAAAGAACCTGGCCCAACAGGGGCTACCTAGAGAAGTGGACAGCCAGGCCCTGCAATTTTGCATCCCCGAGGGAGGCCAGCGGGAGCCAACGCAGCTCCCTCCACGGGTGTGCAGTGAGACCCAAAGTCAAGAAACGACTCACCTTAAGCCATTGAAAAGCTGTTTCGATTTATCCAGTAGGTAGCAGAAATCGGTGACCGTTTTCCGCTCGCCTTGAGGAATGTCCTCATCTATCCCACACATGGACATGGTTTCCATTCGAGATAGACTCTGTCCTTGGGGGTGGGGGGGTAGGGGGGAGAATGTGGAGGGGAGGGAAATAAAATAAAAGAGATTTAGAGACAGGGATAGAATGTTCTTTATTGGCCACGTGTAGATTGGACACCCCAGGAATTTGTCCCTGATGCATAGGCTCTTGGTGTACATAAAAAAATAAAATGCATTCATTAAGAATCGTAAGAGACAACGCTTAGTGATAGTCACAGGTTATTCATAAGCAATCAAATCATACCAGGGAACTCAATAAAAACAATATAAATTGCAATCTACAGGTCGGACCTGCGACCCCAGTGGAGCCCCAAATTTAAGCGAGACGTTTGTTAAGTGTTAAAAGTCTTTTAGTCCAACCTTATACAGGGTAGTCCTGGACTTACAGCACTTTGTTGAGTGACCTTAGAGAAGTGACAATGGCAGTGTGGGGGGAAAAATGTGAGTTATGACTGTTTTTCACGCTTACAAAGGGTTGCAGTATCTTCGTGGTCAGGCGATCACGAACACGATCACGATCAGCGAATACCTCACGGCGAACGTATTTTCGAAAGGCGCCAGGTTTTAAATCAGGCAGGGTAACGTAGATGGCCCTGCAATTTCCATGACCATCAACCCAACCCCCGATCTCTTAAAACATTTGTTAAAAAGACCTCCGTGTCTGCAAGCGAATTTTAGTATTTAATTTTAGCAAAACTCTTTGACCTCCCTCCCTGGAAAAGCCTTCCAGCTGTACGTTCACATTTTTGCCCCGTAAACATGTCGCCCGGGATATATTCTGGTGATTGTGATGGATTCCTTCGGGCCAAACAGTCTCCTGGGTGCAGAGCTTTCGCCCAATCTTAGCTGAGATGAGAAATCACTTCGTTATTCCAGAGAGAGCAGGGAATCAGGCAAGGAATGAAACCAAGATCACCTTGCTTGCTTGTAATTCTGGGGCTTTCTGAATCGTTGGGAGCACCAGGCAGGTGTACCTGTCTACACAGAATTGGGATCTGCAGAGACCAGCTGGCGGTTTTTAGAGCTTAAACTTTAGCCACCTAAATGTTGGGCTCAGTGGTGGTCCTACCTGAAGGGTCACCTGTACACCTTCCCATCACCCCTGCATTTAGCTCTACTTGGAAGTAGTAGTTCTCAATCAGCCTCCTGGATCTTCAGGTCTTATGCACAGAAAGGTGAAGACAAGGTATAAAAATAAACCTCACAGGATTGAGCAAGCAAGTAAACAA
The DNA here is from genome assembly GCF_049901715.1 of Pseudonaja textilis. NCBI lineage: Eukaryota > Metazoa > Chordata > Lepidosauria > Squamata > Elapidae > Pseudonaja > Pseudonaja textilis. The sequence goes on from NC_142006.1 coordinate 8,284,702, forward strand.
GGTGGCATGAACGAGGTATGGAAGAGGAAACAGATGGAGAGAGAGAGAAAGGCAGAATACACAGGACTGAAAAACTGAGCAAGCTGAGAAAATGCCAGTCTGGCTTTCAAAAGGATAAAAACAAATTTGAGGAGTGGGAAGGAGAGGAGAGAGAGAAGCAGACAGGCTAAAAATACCCCAGATGCAGCCAAGGAAGTGGGAGAACGATGAAAAAAAAAAAAGAAAAGGTAGAAATTGGGCTTTTTTTTTGTTTTTCCCCTCCCTTCACAGAGGAAGGATTTTGCAGAGCGATGGTTAAAGAAAGATGCGGAACTGCATATAAGACCCATTAGCGGCAAACATTTTGATCCACATTTGGAAGCTTGCTTATATAGAAGGGCTCGCGGAGGTGATCAAAAATATATTTTTTAAAAAAGGCAAGGAATTAATCAAAAGGCATTTCTGCCCGTGTTTACATCATCAAACTTTAAAAACTGACTTTTTCTTTTTTAAAAAAAAGAAGAGATTGGACAGCCATTTGTCCGGAATGGAGGAGGAGGAGGAAGAGAGGAGGAGGAAGAGGAGGGGGAAGGAAGGAAGGAAGGAAGGAAGGAAGGAAGGAAGGAAGGAAGGAAGGAAGGAAGGAAGGAAGGAAGGAAGGAAGGAAGGAAGGAAGGAAGGGAGGAGGAGGAAGGGCCCTTATTTTTCAAAAACCTTCCCCAAATCCAAACAATAACCTTCTCCCATGTGTGTTCTCCCCAGATCAGCAGATACACGGATCAGCTGCGTCCCTCCAGGGACCGAGTTCTCAAATTGCTGTTAACAAGCAATTAGGGCTTGAAAAGCAGGGGAGTGCCACATGGGTTGATTGGAGGCCGGGTTTTGCCCGCTGCGCCAAGGGGACGCAACTTCGACACCGGAGCCGGGAACGCAAGATTTGAACCCCTCCCGCCTTGACGGCAAGAGCGGCTCAGTCCAGAAAGGACCGATCTCAAATCAGCTATAAGAGGCGGGTGGATGGATGGATGGATTTGAGACGGCTTGGCCAGCAATGAAACGTCTTTTGTGACTTACAGGCGGCAAACGGCTGTGGGAAGGCAGCACTTGAGCGTCAACAGGAAGCTCCCCAGAGCACAGGTCGTCCTTGACTTACGACCGTAATCCCACCCCCAAATTCCTTCTACTAAGCGAGACAGTTGTTAAGCGAGTTTTGCTTTCTGCTCCCAATTCTGGTCCTAAGTCAAAAACCTACCTTCTGTCAGTGGGTTAACAGCCCGGATGGGGTGCTGACGCCTTCATCGCCCCCCGGATTTCATAATTGACCTGTCTTATTATTATTTTTTTTAATCCAGTTTATAACCACAAAAAAAGGAGGAAAGAAAATTGGTGGAGAAGGAATCATAAAGGGACCAAAAGGAACTGACTTCCAACTTTCCTTCGGTATAGATACAGATAAATCATAAAGTAGCCACTGAGTTACTTTTTGTCCTCTTAAGCAACAACACAGGAACTTAATTTTAAATATATATGAATTAAAAGAATCAAAACAACGCTCGAATCATGTAACAAAATAACCTCTTCCTCCAAGCTGAAACAAACATTTTAAAAATTCTCTTCTCTTTCTCTCCTCCTTTCTTCTCTTCTCTCCTTTTCTCTTCTCTTTTCCCCTTTATTCCATTCAATTCTCCAGGTAGCCAAGGAGGGATATATGAATCCATTAGGAGAGATTAATACTCTCCTAATCCAAGGAATAAATTGGCCACGGGCAGGTTAGCTGACAGACTAAAAGAACCTTACGGGCCCACCTGCTTTGATGGCCCCCAAAATAAACAGGAATCTCACTGAACAATGGGGCCTCTGCCTATGGCAGGAACAAAAAGCCTTCTTCATGGATCTTTTTCTGGTTTAATTAGCAGGCAAATTACTTCCCCAAGTTCCAGCCAAGATTTGGACAGTGATAAGGTTTCTTATATAGAAAAAAAATATACACCAGGTTTTGATCCAGTGAAGCTCCTTGGCTAAAATTAGAAAAGGTCTAATTAAAAGTATAATTTTAAGGTCTAAATAAAAGTATAATTAAAACATTCTCTCTCTCTTTTTTTCCCCTGTCTTCTCCAGCAGTTTTAATTGCTTCATTTCTTGGGCTTACCTTTTCATAAACTGCTGGAACATTTTGCCAGAGAGAGCAACCACCTGGCAATTCTGAAGAGAGTTGATGGATGCTTATTTACCCTTTGTAAACTCAGAAACTGTCCCAGAGGAACAGGAAGAGTTTCCAGGACGCTCAGGTTCCATCCTTCACAGCCCTGGTTAAGAAGAGCCCTGGCCAAACCACTAGGCTAGGAGAAGACTTCTCTCTGAGCCACCAGTTCTGCGTGTGGAGGAGGAGGAGGAGGAGGAGGAGGAGGAGGAGGAGGAGGAGGAGGAGGAGGAGGAGGAGGAGGAGGAGGAGGAGGAAGGAAGGAAGGAAGGAAGGAAGGAAGGAAGGAAGGAAGGAAGGAAGGAAGGAAGGAAGGAAGGATGGATGGATTGTGGACTCTTTGGCGTTCTCTGAGCTTTCTTGCTTTCTTGCAGACCTTTCATTACCCCACTAGGTGACATCATCAGTGCTACAAGGGAATGGGATTTATGGAGGAGGACGAGGACTGGGATCCTTGGTGTTCTCTGAGCTTGGTAGTTTTATTGCAGACGTTTCATTGCCCAACTAGGTAATGTCAATCAATGCGAGGAGGGAGTGGGATGGAGGAGGGAGAGGGAGAGGAGGACCTTGGGGTCCTTGGTCCCCTCCGAGCTTGGTGGCTTCCTTCATTTGGGGTACGCTGCCTGGGGAATTCTGGGAGTTGGAAGTCCACCCGTCTTAAAAGCTGCGACAGGTGAAAACACACCGGTCTCTGTTGCCTTGCACGCGAGGCAAACGGGGACAGCGGAGGCTGCCACGCCAAAATACTCTCCCGGGTGAAAGGAATGCAAACCATTAACCTGCCTGGGAGCTTTGCTGGTGGCCCCACGGGAGCTTCTGAGAACCCCAGCCCAGAAGGGACTTCCCGAGAGGATGCGCGACGCCAAGAAGAGACAGGGAAAAAATCTGCCGGGCGGCCATCCCAGAAGGGCCGGGATGGAGACACAAAAGGGGAGAGAAACTCAAGAGAGCCGAGGCTCGGGGCGCACGGGGCAAGAAAGAGCAAAATAAAATCCTCGTTATTTTTAGCCTTTCAAAAGCGGCACAACAAGGGGCGGAAAGAGCGGAAGCCAATTAAGATGGCAAGGACAATGCGAGGTTCAGGCCAACTCTTAGAAACAGCTGACAGGCCTACCTTGAGATGAAGGGGAGGGGGGGAAATATTTTAATTCTATTTATTTTCCACTGGTTTTTTTTTTTTTTTTTTTTTGCCCCCTGGCCTTTCTGATTTGTTTGTAGTGTAGTGGGAGGATCAGAAGGCGATTCTAATCCTACGCTCCAAATATACAGAGCAGTTTGGCCAGGCGCACACGCAGGCAGTGCTTACCCCCAAACAGACGCCCTCTCTGACGCGATTCTACCTTGAAATATAACAGGGGAGGCAGAAGAGTTGGGGGGTGGGGTTGTTTTGGACAATCTGCAGCAGAAACTGGCTGGAAACCCCCACACTGCAACCGAGGGGACTGGAAAAAGTCAAAACCACTGGCTGGATTACCCAGGACGAGGGGTGACTTGATAGCAGCCTCCCAATATCTCAGGGGCTGCCCCAAAGAAGAGGAGGGAGTCAAGCTATTCTCCAAAGCCCCTGAGAGGCAGGAGAAGAAGCAACGGATGGAAACTGATCAAGGAGAGAAGCAACCTAGAACGAAGGAGGAATTCCCTGACCGGGAGGAAAATTAAGCAGTGGAATTGCTTGTCTCTTGAAATCGTGGGTGCTCCAACGTCGGAAGTTTTTAAGAAGAGACTCGGACGGCCATTTTGTCCAGGGTGGTATAGCTTGAACAGGGGGTTGGACTAGAAGACCTCCGAGGCCCCTTCTGACTTTGGTCTCCTGTTCTTCGGCTGCTTTGTCTGCAAAGATCTTTGGATTCAGCTGCCAGCCCAGATTTCCAGGAAGGCCATTTAAGTGGCCTCGGATCCACCCCGTAGTGTGGTTTACACTTCTCTGAACAAATACATCTGTGCTTCCTTTGAAAAGGCCAGTGCCTGAAGGTGTGAATTTGATCGTGCCTCTGGGAAGGTTTTGAAAATAACAAAGAGCAGAGGAGATGTGTGTGTGTGTGTGTGTGTGTGTGTGTGTGTGTGCGTGTGGTTTTCCTTCTTTTGTCTTGCCAAATAAACCAGCTGCATATCCCTTCAAATGTGCAGTATTGTGCAACGTTTTTTTTGTCTTTTGTGGTGGGTTAATTGATGTACAGATGAATTACTTGATACTTGCCAAGGATGGGCCTCAGTTGCTTTCGAGGCTTTCTTCCCTCCATTTTTAAACAGTGCTTTGTTTTTTACTGCAAGAAAAATCCTTTGCCTTCTGGAGGGAAAAAAGCACCTCTGGAATAAGCAATAGAAATTACGTGACGGAGAACTTCCACCAGACACAATCCCCAAACTGTGTTAAACCTTGCAAGTTCCTTTTTTTTCTTTCTTTTTTTTTCAGAAAAGAGGTGGATTTTCCCCTCCTCCAAAGACACCTGAACCTCGCAGCTTTCTTTGCACTTCCAAGTGGCCAACAGCAAAATCTCCATACGTACTACAGTTGCCAACTTTTTAATACTTAGGAGTACCTAAGAAAAGCAGCTGGCCGGAAAGATACAATTACAAAAACGCCATTCCTTTTATTCTGCGTGCGTGATGATATATGATCTGCCCTTAAGCTGGCTCTCTCTCCTTCCACGCCAAGCTAAGACATTCCTCCAGCTCGGGTCAATATAATTTAGACCCAGGATCGTTCTTCAGACAAGGAAACCACTCCAGGATAGAGACTAATCTAATCCTAGGGGAGGCCTTCGAATGAGCTCTTGAGGTTTTTACAGCAAGGGGAAAGGAGAAGGCACTGCAAGAGGTTTATGATTTGCCCTGTTTTAGTGGGCTTTAGCTCCAGTAAATTTACTCTTGGAGTAGATCCATCCCATAAAATAAAATAAAAAACCAATAATCACCAGTTCACAATTCTCCCCTTGAGTGAACATAGATCAATGTATGTTCAACTGGAGATATGTTAGGAGAGACGCAACTAAATACAAACTGTCCCGAGGTCCCTCACTCTGTCAAGGACTTAGGAGTCCTCATTTCAAAAGATCTAAGCCGCAGAGCTCACTGCAACAGCATTGCCAAAAAAGCATTAAGAGTTGTTAAGCTAATTTTGTGGAGCCTCTTCTCTGCTAACATTGAACTGCAAACCAGGGCGTACAAAACCTTTGCCAGACCAATGCTTGAATACAGCTTATCTGCCTGGAATCCACACAGTATAACGGACATTAATACGATTGAGCGACTCCAGAGGTATTTCACGAGAAGAGTGTTGGACCTTATGATTCTTGACTCTTGACGGATGTATCTTTTCTTTTATGTCCACGGAGACCATTTGAACCAAGACAAATTCCTTGTGTGTCCAGTCACACTTGGTCAACAAACCAAATTCAGGCGTGACAGTGGGCGCTCCGTCACTGGAGGTTTTCAAGAAGAGACGGGACTTGTCACTTGTCTGAAATGGTCCAGGGTCTCCTGCTCGGGCAGGGGGTTGGACTAGAAGACCTCCGAGGTCCCTTCCAGTTCTATTCTGATGGATTGAAGGGCTTAGCACTCTTGGCGCCTAGGAGTCTTAAGCTCACCCTTCCAATCCAGAACTTTAAAAAGAGGAGAAACCTCTCCATTGGGGTCCCTCCGACACACTGTCCATGCCGCCTCCTCGCCAAGACATGCTCCAGAGCCAGGCTGGGCTCCCTGGCAGGGCAAGAGCTGTGTCAGTTTGTCCGTCCCCACAATCAGCACCCCTGCCTCGCTCCTGGGGAAGCTGGAGGTTTGCAACCGCCACACGGTGCGAGGGCGACAGAGACTTTGTTGTTCTAATTACCAAGAGCCAACAGGCTAATCATTATTTTCCTCTCGTCACCCACGTGGAAAATTGTTAGAAAGCGTTTTTTAAAATTAGCTAGGCGCCCACAGCTCAACGAAAGCGGGGGGTGAGGAGGATACAGGAAGGCAGGGAAAGAGGCCTTGGTCGGGCGGAGGAGCCTCGGGAGGAGACCTACCTTAGCTCAGGAAAGCCGCTTCCCCGATCGGAGACCCATCAACTCTTAGAGAGACCCATCTGGCGTGCCCGGTTTGTGACGGAGACACACCGGTGTTACCTGGAAGGGACAGAAAGGATGGGCAGTTGGTAAAGACTGGCGAGAAATGCTGTGACGGCTTTATTCACCATCGTTGAGATATATACCACCGCTCAGGAGTAGAAGGGTAAGGGTAAAGGTAAAAGTTCCCCTCCTTGCACATCCGGGGGGCGCTGCTCATCTCCACAACAAAGCCGAAGAGCCAGCGCTGTCCGAAGACGTCTCCGTGGGTCAAGTGGCCGGCAGGACTCAACGCTTTCGAAGGCGCACGGAGGAACACTCTGGCCTTCCCACCAAAGGGGTCCCTATTTTTCTACTTGCATTGTTTACGCGCTTTCGAAACGCTAGGTTGGCAGAAGCTGCTGGGACAAGGAACGGGGAGCTCACTCCGTGACGCGGCGCTAGGGATTCGAACCGCCGAACTGCCGACCTTTCCGATCAACAAGCTCAGCGTCTTTAGCCCCTCAGCCACCGCACTCCCTTCTAGAGAAGGAAGAAGGGATAGAAAAATCTCTCTCTCAAAAAAAAAGAAGAAAGAAAAAAGTGCCGAAGAGAGAAGAAGAAAAAAGAAGTAACGACTTCCAATTTGGGGGGGCTTAAAATCAATAACAAAACTAATACAATCTCAACCTTAGCTTGTAGGTTTCAAGATTGACAAAATGGACGGGAACCAATCCAGGCGAGAAGCAACCTAGAACTTAAGGACAAAAATTCCTGATAGTGAGAAGAATGAATCGGTGGAACAACTGGACTCCGGAAGCTGTAAACCTTGGAAGTTTTTAGGGTTTTAAGAAGAGATTGGACAACCATTTGTCTGAAGTGAGAATTTTTTTTTTTTGATTTTTATCCAATTTATTTTAATAAACTGCTTTTGGGAGTAAAAAAAAAAAAATCCATCTAAAGGTAGTTTTCTGTTTAAGAGACGGGAATAATTTAGTTTATTCAGCAATAAATGGAGCTTGGTTAGGTAGGAATGGGGCCGTATGTTCTGCAATATTGGGACTGTCTGTGAGTCAGCAGCAGGTCAGACAGAGATGACAGTTCCTGTCAGTGAGAACAATTAATCAGGGGAACAACTGGACTCCGGAAGTTGTAAATGCTCCAACACTGGAAGTTTTTAAAAAGATGTTGGATACCATTTGTCTGAAGTAGTGTAGGGTTTCCTGCCTAGGCAGGGGGTTGGACTAGAAGACCTCTAAGGTCCCTTCCAACCCTGTTATTCTATTCTATTCTATTCTATTCTAATTCTATTCTTATTCTATTCTAAAATCATTCGAAACCTCCAAACCTAAAATCAAAGTTTCATTTTTCTCTCCCCAACCCCCAGAGATCCGGGCAAAGAGTGTAGAAGCGGAAACAAAACTAGGATAAATCCATTAATAAAACGGTCCATTTCACCATCTCTGTTCGAAGTTTAGCGCCGAAGTGAGTTAACCAAGCCAGGATCCCTCTCCTACCAGGACTGTCACAATAACCCTTGAAGAGGCTGAGGGGATAGTCGCAGAGGAACCAACTGCCAGCAGCAACAGGCTCCGATAGTTAAGGAGGCAGGTTGTCACATCCTGTCACATCCCCCAGACAGGCAGAGGAACACCTGGGAACAGGAAACCTGAGAATTACCTTTCTCCCGCAAGCAACCCCTGGGGGAGTGGGGGTTGTAGGAAGCTTCAGGACAAAGAAAAGGTGGCCCCCCCATCCGTGATGGAAAGCCGGGAAAAGCAGCCAGTTCTCTCTCTTCTGCACATCAGGTGGCGGCGTGCCAATTTCGCTCCGATACCCAGCCAAGTCCTGCCCCGTTACCTCAAGGAGTCAGGAAATGCATTTCTACTACTGCAGCCAAGTTCCTGGAGAGCATCTACGTCTAGCGTGTACGGACGAAAAAGAGAAAGAAAAAAACCCTTCTGGGAGTAATAGAACCTCTTAGGAAAAACAACTAGACCTGTTTGGTGACGGAAAAGGGCCGGTTGCAACCAAATTGGGCCCCTTTCCTTCTAGCTAGGACGATCGAGCGAGGTTATGGCTGGAGTAGAGTCAGAGTAAGAGAGAAGGGGAAATGGCAAATCTAGACAGCATACCAAAAAGCAGAGGCGTCCCCCTGCCAACAGAAGGGCGTAGAGCCAAGGCTTTCCCGGTTGCAATGTGTGGCTGGGAAAGTTGGACCATAAGGAAGGCTGAGCGCCAAAGAATGGAGGCCTTTGAACTCTGGGGCTGGAGGAGAAGAGTCCTGCGAGGCCCTTGGACAGCAAGGCCATCCAACCGGTCAGTCCTAGAGGAGATCCACCTTGGCTGCTCTTTAGAAGGCCAGGTCCTGAAGATGGAACTCAAAGACTTTGGCCACATCATGAGAAGGAAGGAAGGACTTACTGGAGAAGAGCTAAATGCTGGGAACGGTTGAGGGCAGAAGAAGAGGGCAGAAGGAGGGGGCTGGATGGAGTCCCTGAAGCAGTTGGCATGAGCTTAAATGGACTCCGGAAGATGGTGGAGGACAGGAAGGCCTGGAGGAACGTTGTCCATTTGGTCGCGATGGGTCGGACACAACTTCACAACGAACAACAACAAGAAAAGTGGAGGAAGACAGAGAAATGCCTTTCAAATACCCCAAAGCCAACTCTGGGTTTGCATTCTCCACCCCAAGCAGGAACTAGGACGACACTTTGTGGAGATCCACCAAAAAAGAAAGACATCGTAAAGTCCAACAGCTTCAATCAAGCTCTGGCATCTAATCGGAAGCCCTTAAAACCCCCATAAAAACTCAACGAGCGCATTCAAAGTCTTGATGGGTAAATTCACTCCAGAATTATCTGACTTCAACTTTAGCCTGTTATGCCTCTCAGTCTCTTCTTAGATGTCTTAAGCAACTTGATTCTCAATCCTTTATGTCACCATGGGAGGGACAGATAGATAGGCAGAGGCAGATATACTGATAGATGAGAGAGAGAGAGAGAGAGAGAGAGAGAGAGAGAGAGAGAGAGAGAGAGATTTGTACACACATATACATACATACACAGAAAACATAGAACCATACTGGAGTAAAAATATCCTATAAATAGAGTGACACCATTAGTTTATGGGAGATCTTGCTTGTTCTAATCCTCTGGAAACATAAATATATTCATGTGTATATCTATATATATATATATATAAAAGCAAAAGACCCCGAACCGTAAAGCCTACAAACTTGAAATTTGGCCCGTACGTTCCTCTTGGCTTCTAGGTGCTCACTAAGAAAGGATTTTTCGAAATGACCATCGGAGCATTTAGAGTATTTCCTATATTATTATTAACACGCTCCTACGCCAAGGAGTTCTACTCCCCCTCCCCGCCTGAGAAGAAAACTCTTCCAAATGCAAAACACAAGTAGAGGAAGGGAATTCTTACTTGAACCAAGGGTGGGGCTAGAAAGCCTTCAAGGCCCCTTCCCAGACTTCTCCTGTAACGAATGAAGACAAGGCTTCACCAGTCCCAGACCACAAATCAGATGAAAACTGAGTTTCATCAAGGTCACCTTTACCATAACTGCCTCTTTCTGTGGAAAAGCACTTCTTAAATAACCATAACCTTCCTAGGAAGCGTTGCCTCCGTGAAGGACTAACCAGACAGGAAAAACATTTAAGAAAAAGTGCCTGGTATCTAGCAGCATCTCTGATCAACTGAAGACCATTCCTAGGAAATACAGGTAGTCCTCGAGTTACAACAAGTGGGCCTCCAAACGGTCACTGAACGAACTGTTGTAAGTTGAGGGCTACCTGTACAGACAGGCAATTCTATTCTAGGGCAGGAACAGGAGAGAGGGGGGAAAAAAAAGAGGAAAGTCCCAAGCTATAAATATCCTTTGGGAATAAGCTGGTAGTAACAAGAATTCAAAGGGAAAAAATGAAAACAGAAACCCGAAGTCTTCGGAGGAACTTCGACACCTTGGCGAGATCCGCTTGTTAAAAGCAAGAAGGGGCGTTAGGTGTGTTTTTGCTTTGATTGCTTTGATTAATTCTCACACTTGGGAGAAATTAGAAGGCTGCAGGAAAAAAAAAAATCTGTCTCTCCCACTTCCCCCCCACACACACAAAGCAAACCTCATACAACTCCCAGGTATGTGTGTATGAATCACACACATCCACCGATCTGCTGCAACATTAATGGGGAGACACAACATTTGTGTAGTGGGAAAGAACCAATAACCAATTGATCGTTATTTAACTGGGAAGAAGGTCTGCAGATTGTGATTCTGGAATTGGGGTGGGGGGGTGGGGGGGAGAGAAGCCAGCAACAGGGCAGAGGGAGAAGCCAGAACACAAATGTACTACTAGACAAACACAATCCGTAAAACGCTTCAACTGTACATCGCCCAAGGGCTCAAAGGCGCTCTGCAGAACGAGAAACTAAAACACCCCCACAATTTTAGGACTCCAGAATGCTGAGGGGGTTTCTCTCGGGGGGGGGGGGAGCTTCCCCCATTCACACACGCACACAGACACACACAAATGCAAAATAAAAAATAAATAAAATGAAAGTCCAGGCGAGGGAAGGGGTTGAACGTCACCGTTTCTGGTGCCGTCTATTGTCTGATCGACCCTTGTGGAACATCTTCAAGCCATCCTTGGGGAGCCCCAACAACACCCCAAATTTCCCAGAATGCTCTGTTTTGCAGACCTTTCTCCCCCTCCACATACAAACACACACACACCATTGTCCACAACCGTTGCTCTGAATAACACAAGCTCCCGTCTCTTCCCATCTCCAGATCACAACAACGGGCTTGGTTCTTGACACCTTTCCCAATCTCACCTGCGTGCTACAACCTTCCCGGTTGCCCTCCAACTCACTCCCGGAGACCTCCCCTCACCCTACATCCCCCCTCCATAATTTCCACCCCTTTCAAGAGAAACAAACACACACACACACACCCGTTTCTCCTCTGCCCCCCCCCAAATCCTCTCCTTGGGTCCTTCCCTTCTTGTCCGGGAGATCCGTGTCCCCAATCTGCTCCCTTGTCCTTTCAGGGTCAGCTCTCTCTACCCACCCACCCATTTCTACTCTGCGTAGACCTCGGCATCTCCAAGGCCAGCCTTCTTCCTCCATCGGCATGGAGGGTGGGGGGCTCGGCTGACACCCAACAGGGATGCAAGGAGAGGATGGAGGAGACCTTAGGCTGTCCTTCCAGATCTTCTCAGGAGACCCTTCTGCCCCGAATCTCCTTCTCTGACCCCCCCCCCTCAAGCCTTGATTGTGCACCAACGAGGCTACTCTCTCTCTCTCTCTGCCTCTCCCCCTTTTAGCATCTCCCCCCTCCCTATTGTCCCCCACCTGAATGGCAAACTCAACCTCCCAACCACCCCTCGGAAAACTGCACCTTCCCTCAAAAGTCTCTCAATCCCCCCCCACCCACAATTGAGATCTTGCAACAGCCCCCTCATTCTGCTTGGAGCCCCCTCCCCTCACCCCTTAAATGGCACCTCCAGCCCCCTCCCCAATGGCAGACTGAACCTCCCCTCTCAATTTTGCCCCAAACTCTCTCGATCCCCCCTCCACCCAGAATTGGGATCCCACAACAACACCAACCCCCATTCAGCTTGGAGGGCCCCCCACACCCTCTACATGGCCCCTCCAGCCCCTCCCCAAATGGCAGGCTCCTCTCCCCAAACCCTCTCAATCCCCCGATCTTGCAACAGCACCCCTCATTCAGTTTGGAGCCCCCCACCCACCCACAAAAGCCCCTAAATGGCAGCTCCAGCCCCCTCCCCAAATGGCAGGCTCAGCCTCCCCTCAATTTTGCCCCAAATTCTCTCGATCCCCCCACCCACCCAGAATGGGGATCCTGCAGCAGCAACACCCCTCATTCTGCTTGGAGCCCCCTCCCCAGAAGCCCCGCCACCCCCTTCAACGGCCCCTCCAGCCCCCTCCCCAAAGGGCAGGCTCAGCCTCTGCCCCAGACCCTCCCCGCGCCCAGACCCCCCAGATCCCTCGACACCCCCCTCCCCAAATCCCTGTCCCCGACCCCTCCCCTCGTTCTCCCCCCACCCACCCACCCCCGCGACCCTCCCCCTGCCCCCATCTTAGGCTGGCAGCAGCCCTACCGAGAGGCCGGGCCGGTTGAGGGCAAGCGCGGGCGGGCGGGCCGGCCCTCTCGGCATCGGCGCTGCCCGGCCGGAGCTGAGGGGACGCGGCGTCGGCTCGCTGGCTCGCCCCAGGTGAGGGAAGGATGGAGCGGCGCCTCCCCCTCAGCCTAACCTGGGCACGGCCTCGTCCGCTCCGCCTCTTCGCCCAGGAGGGCCCGCCATTGGCCGCACGCCCTCAGCGGCGATCCCCGATTGGCCGAGGCGGCTGCCACTCGCGCGGCTCCTGGCTCTCGCCCTCAGCAAGTCCCGGGCGGCCGTCGGGAGGGGGGCAGAGAGAGGAGGGGGAAAAGGAGCCCGAGCGACCCCTGCCGGTCAGAGCGCGGCGTTGCCCCCGCGGGAGGCGCTTCCTGCTTTACCTGCCGGCTGGCGGGCACCGCAAGCGGGGCGCGCGGGGCGGACACAGGCTGGATGCTCGCCCGGCCTTTCGGGGGTGGGGTCCGAGCGCTCTCTAAGGGACAGCAGAAAGCCTTACCCCCCACCCTCCTCCTGTCGCGCGCGTGCATAGGTGCGCGTGCACACACACACGCTCGTACAACACACGCATACATACCTTGTGCATCCCCATCACGGCACGAACGCACCCCTCACCCTCAGGAGAGCCATGTTCTGTGGAGTGCAAATAGGTGCAAGCCCGTGTTTGTGGGTGGGTGTGTATATATCTGTTTGTCTGTCCGTCTATCTACCTATCTATATCTATCTACCTACCTACGCACAAATGCACACATATACATATATCTACCTATCATTTCTCTACCTACCTACCTGCCTATATCTACACAGACACATATATACCTACCTATCATGTCATCTCTCTTACCTACCTACCTATATCTCTGTCTGTCTGTCTGTTTACTTTTATCTGCCTGCCTGCCTGCCTTATCTACCTGTATCTATTATCTATCTATATATCTATCTACCTACACACAACCCCCCCCACATATATACATATATAAAAGTACAACTATAATGACGTGGGAAAATATCCGAACAAAGCTGAATACCATACATATATCTATCTACCTATCATCTACCTCTCTACCTATATCTATCTACACACACACATACATGCATATATACCTACCTACCTACCCACCTATCTCTACCTACCTACCTACCTACCTATATCTCTACCTACCTACCTACTTATATCTCTATCTACTTTTTATTTACCTACCTATCACTATATATAGCCATAAAATACAAATGCACACCTCACAGCAAACTCAAATTCTGTATGTATATATATACCTGTACATAGACAAAGTTGTACAAACCTAACCTGCAAACGTTATTTACATTAAAAACAAACTCAGTCCTCTGAATTGAACTGAATTGACCATGCACAAACACACAAACACAAGCAAACAATATACAAAAACAGACGGAGCTGGGCAAACGGGTAACATCCGCATCTACCAAACAATGCAGTACAACGGGTTCAAGTAGCAAGCAGGCAGGCTTAGGAAACGCATTACATCCTAACAAACGCACTGACACCAAACGCGCGAGTTGTGATTGTTTTGCACACTAATTTTACTTGGGCAAAAATGGCATGGTTTGCAATAAATCACCACCACCATCATCAATGCATCATCTACGCGTTATTAAGAGAGGCTCCTATCCCCTCCTTTAAAAAAAAAAAATTAATTAGCCGGCTGACCATTATAATTGCTCCCTAATTCGATCCCCCAATTGATCAAAAGCGCCTAACGATCCGTTGGCAAACGCGGATTGAAAATTTCACTCTCCCAAGGACTAAACCATTCCAACAAGGGGGGGAGAGAAAAACGCAACTCTTCTCCCCCCCCTTAGCTTTGCTTTCATGGTTTGATCCGCACCGCGGGCTTCCTGTCCCTTCCCGGCTTCCGTCCTTTCCTTTCTCGTCGGCAATAGCAGGTCCCCGTTTGCTGTCATGGTAAGAAATTGCCGACGGGACGATCGGTCCGAATCCGGTTCCATCGGTTCCGAGAAGGGGGGTTTGGGGCCGGGGTTTACGTGGGGTTGGCGGGGGGAAAAGCTGCTTGAGCTGGGCCGCCCCATATGAGGAATGGGAGGGCGGCGGGAGGGCAGCTATGGGGCGGAGAGTTGAATAGGCCGCGCTGGGGCATAGAAGAAGCGAGGGCTTTGCAATGGGGGTGTGTGGGGGGGACATAAAGTGGGAAGAGAAAGAAATGCTTCCGGGTTGTGAGCCCTTCGCTTAGTGGGCTTTGTAGTCCCCTTCGTTGCCTTGGATTAGAAGCGGGTCCCAGGAAGAGCAAATGCCTTAGGGGCAGGACCCAACCTTTTAGGCAACGTGGTGTTCCCGTAGAGTATACCTTAACCAGGCAAGGTTTGGGGAATTCTGGGAGATGAAGTCCATAAGGTGTCCAAGTTGCTAAGGGAGATTCTGGCCATAAAACCACTGGAGGCACAGGTTGCACTTTTTGGGGGCTGCCCCCCTCCCCAAAAGAAGCGTGTTTGGGGCTTTCTAGGAATGCCAATTTTAAAAGGTGTTTGTCCCAATGTGGCTTTTCCCAAGTGGAGAAATGGGGACAACGGACGTTGTTGGTGCTTGATGGCACCAGGATGGAATGCGGGTGTGCAAACATGGCTGTGCAAACAGCGGCCGATGTTGGTCCAGATGTACCCGTGGCCTGATCCATCACAATCTCCATTCGTTTTGATGTTTGCAATACTGGGAATAAATTTGGGGTTTTTCCGTATTTGTTACTGTGTGTTGTGCACCAAAATAACAGGCTCCTCTTTGTAACCTTAAATTGCTTAAATAAAGTGACTTGAATCCCACATAATAACCAAAGTTGGTCAGATAACGCGCTTCTTTCTCCCTTTTTAAAAATTATTCCTAGTGTGGGAATAATTATTCCTAGTTGCTTTATTTTTTTGTTTATTGCAAAAGCAGTGTTTATAAAGCTGTCCACCTTTTGCTCTGTGATGCTAGATGTCCTTCTGCTCCTAGGCCAAGATCAAAGCCCGTGACTTGCGGGGGAAGAAGAAGGAAGAGCTGTTGAAACAGCTAGATGACCTCAAGGTGGAATTGTCTCAGCTCCGCGTTGCCAAGGTGACTGGCGGAGCAGCTTCCAAACTCTCCAAAATGTGAGTTTTTTCCCCTGTGCTTCTCCGGACTCTCTATTGGGGTTGAAAATGAAGACCCCCCAAAAAAACTGTGATGGAATAAACCAGCATTGTTTGTTGCTCGTCTGATCCGATCCTGAATTCCCTCCTGTGATTTATTCATATATATTCTTTTTTTAAATTTCCAGCCGGGTGGTTCGCAAATCCATTGCCAGAGTGCTGACCGTCATTAACCAGACCCAGAAAGAAAACCTCAGAAAATTCTACAAAGTGAGTCAGAAGCATTAATTCCTTCCTCTTTTTGTCGAGATTCCTTTGGGTGGGAAGCCTTATGCCCCAAGAGTGACCAGTTGGGGTTCCTTTGCGGACTGCGATATAAATACGAGGCTGGTTTAGCCACGGAGAGCGGGAGGTTTAATGGCTCAGTGGTTAAAGACACACAGCTGGTCAGCTGGAAATCTTGACAGCTCGGGTTCGAGACCGGAGTGTTGCGTGATAGGAGTGAATTCCCGTTCTTTGCTCCAGCTCCTGCCCACTCAGCAGTTCGAAAGCATGCAAATGCGAGGAGATAAACAAGGTGCCACTTTGGCGGGAATGCGATAGCATTCCATGCGCCTCGGTGTATCTTCATGCCGGCTGCATGACCATGGAAAATGTCTTTGGGCAATGATGGCTCCCTCGGCGATGAAATGAGATGAGCACCCCTCCCTAGAGCTGGAAACGATCGGGCAGGACAAACCTTTAAAATATTTTAAGACACCTGAGGGCCGACTCTAGTGGCTTGCAAGGCTATCACCCAACACCGCTTACCATTCCGTGGATGCAGTGTGAATCCGCTCTTGCAAAAGCAGGTTTCCTGCTGGGTAGCTTTTGGCAAGCCAGTTTGGTCAGGCCTCTATCCACCAGGTACATTATGCTCTCAGGGTGCTCCATTGTTTCATTTGCATCACGCTCAAAATTGACAATCGGAAGCCAATTTCTCCTGATCTCAGAGGTGTCAGGTGCAATGTTGGTGCAATGTTGCAGCGTAGATGATTTATTGGTCAAGAATCTGGTCAGGTAATCTAAATTGGCACTCAGATAAGCATCAGTGGAATTTAGGAGGGGTGGTGCTCTTGTGGAAACACAGTGATTCTAAACCGATGGCGCCCTTAATTCCCCCTCCTAGCTCTGCGTGCTCTTCACCAAAAGGTGGCATACAATATCAAGGGTAGCCATTGATAACCTCTGGGAATTTCCTCCCAGGCGTCGCCATACTCAGCCCCGCACACTGTATTCTGAGCATCCAGCATTTATCAGGCTGTGTTGAACTTCTCTTATTTTTTTTCCCTCCTTGGCCACAGGGCAAGAAGTACAAACCGCTGGACCTGCGTCCGAAGAAGACACGAGCCATGCGGAGGCGGCTCAATAAGCACGAAGAAGGCTTGAAAACCAAAAAGCAGCAACGGAAAGAGCGACTTTATCCTCCTCGCAAATACGCCGTGAAGGCCTGAGCCGGTCACTTCGCTATTGACTTGTCAGAGAAGAACTGGCCCATTAAAAAGTGTTTTTTTTCCAACAAAAAGATGAGACTGGTGGTGGTATTTTTTGGGGAGCCCCCGCTGGGCTTGGGGATCAGTAGGGGTCTCTAGCTTTGACGGGTTACTTACCTGCGTGGGCTAAGATGGGTAGGAAGAATTTCTCCCTTCTCCCGTCATGTTATTAAAAGTCACGGTCCCCCACTGAAAAATAAGCAGAGGGGGTCTTTGACGTAATGGCCACAGTTGCAGGGATGACCCTTTTCGCACAACTTCCCTGTGGTCACATGATCTCAATGTCAGGATTCCGGCAGTTGCCCCAATTAAATCCTGAGTCTCGAGCCAAACTTCCAAAACTTCAAAGGGGTTTATTGGGAGTTAACATGTCCGGCACCGCCTGGGTGTAGCTGACTCTGAGACACATTGTCACCCTTGACCCTGGTTTTTCCCCGCCACCCCCTGGGTGTATCCTAATTCATATTCTCCAATGGGACACCTCCATAGCCCAGAGTCATCCATCAGGCTCTCCAGTGAGATATTTGCACAGCAGAAACGTCAGTCACCTATTTACTATCTTTGAAAAACTATAACTGCAAGGGATCGCTTTTAAACCACTGTAGCACGAAACGTACAATGGGGCAAATCTCGCTTAACAGGGCTCCGCTAGTAGGTTGAGGACTACCTGTATAGCAAGATTCAGGGTTGAGGGAAAGCCCCCCCCTAAAAAAAATACAGAACCTGGTTAATCTCCATAATTTGTTTCCCACCTTTAGGGGTATGGATGAGTTGGGTAGTCAAGGAGAATCCAATAATGGTTAAAAGCCTTGAGATCTTGGCCGATCCATTGAAGGGAAGGGTGGCAGGCGCATTTCATTCTCACCTTTATAGGTTTTTAGGGTGGGGGGGAAACTGCCTTGTGAAGCATCTTGACAAGACAACATTCCATCTGAAACAAGCAGGACCTTCAAAGTTAATATTCAACATCCTCGGAGTGAACACTCCGTCCCCGTTCCTAGCTCGGCTCTTTCAACCTCTAGACCAAACTGGAAATAATTGCCATTCTCCCGGTTCTTTTCTGGTTCTTCGTTGCCCCTCATGGTTTCCTCCTCTTTCTTCTCTTCCACCTTGAGCTCCTATTTGCTGACCACAAGCGTGAAGTTCCAACCTGCAGCCGTCGGCCGGTTCTTCCTTCCTGGTTCCTCTTAAGGACAGCATGAAGTGTTTTTCAACCAGTCCCCTTGTTGGTTAGTTAAAAGGAGCCCCAAGGGTGGCGTCCTATCAAAAAGGAAGTTGTGTTGCTAAGTCCTGGCTTTATTAATTAACTAATTATACCTGCCCAAATTTTGCACACCATAGCAAACCAAAGAGGAGAAAAACATGCAAGAAAAGAGGAGAAAAAAAACCAGAGTTAAGCATACAGGTGATTTCTAGCTTCTTTTCAAAGGCTCATTAGATTCTCTTTGTCCCTTATTGGGGTTTATATATATATATATATATCTACCATCCATATTTATTGTACTGGCTGCCCAATTATGCATGCATTGTCCATCTATCCTGCCTTTATGACTTGCATCCTCCCTTGTTTTTACAAGACAAGAGGCTTATCCAACACACCTATTTTCCTTACAACAGCAACCCTCGTGAGATAGGTTGCTCTGAGAATGCCTGGCCCAGCGTCACCCAGCCAGCTTTCATGCCTAAGGCAGGACTAGAACTCACAAGTCTGCTCTTTAGCCTGGTTCCGAGGGCTTATGTTTTAAACGTTATCCCGGGACGTGGCATTTCCTTTCCCTTTGCAAATCTTTCGCAAATTTCCGTTTCCTGATTCAGAGAAGGCAGTCAGGCTGGAGCCCTTTCTGGCTGGCCCCAAAATTTATTGCTGATCTCAACAGGCTAAATGCAGTAGCAGCAGCAGTGAACATAAACGTGAGCCGTACCGTTGATTTCATGTTGCTTTTAAACTCAAAAGTCTCCCCCAAGTCGTGCTGGGCCCTGATCCTGTCTGTTGAGTTTGGACTAGAACCTTTGAGATTTTTTTTTTTTTCCTGCCTGGATTTCAAGTGGAGGGGAGAATTTAAGAATTGAATTTCAGAATTTGGGGTTTTTATTTCTTTCCTTGCAGCAATTATATTCCCGTTAGCTTCGTAATTCTGAAAGTCGAGGGACTTCTGCACCTTTTTTTCCCCCAAGCTCAACTGAATTTATGCTGAGCCCTCACCTTAAATCCCTCCTCCAAGAAAACCCAGAAGATCTCACCTCTTTTGGGGCGGACTCTCGGTCATTGCCCCCATCTCAAAATGATGTCATTGGCTAAACATGACCTTCCTGTAGTTCTTAAAACTCAACAGACACGGTCATTTTCTTTGTGCAGTCAAGTTGCAGGAACTGGGGCCTGGCTAGTCTAGGGAAGAGAAGGACCAGGGGAGACAGGATAGAGTCCTCCAATATTTGAGGGGCTGCCCCAGAGAGGAGGAGGAAGGGGTCAAGCTATTCTCCAAAGCACCCAAAGGCCAGACAAGGAACAATGGATGGAAACTGATCCAGGAGAGATTCAAACCTGGAAACAGAAGGTAGTTTCTGACAGAACAATCAACCCATGGAAGAGAAGTTGTGGGAGCTTCATCCCTGGAAGGAAACTGAACTGCCATCTGTCAGAAGTGGCGTAGGGTCTCCTGCATGGGTGGGAGGAGGAGGAGGAGGAGGAAAGAAGAAGGAGAAGAAGAAGAAAGAAGAAGAAGAAGAAGAAGAAGAAGAAGAAGAAGAAGAAGAAGAAGAAGAAGAAGAAGAAGAAGAAGAAGAAGAAGAAGAAGAAGAAGAAGAAGAAGAAGAAGAAGAAGAAGAAGAAGAAGAAGAAGAAGAAGAAGAAGAAGAAGAAGAAGAAGAAGAAGAAGAAGAAGAAGAAGAAGAAGAAGAAGAAGAAGAAGATTTCTTGCTTTCCCAGGCTGCTCTCTTATGGCAAACGCAGCTGGACATCAGGCTAAGATGACCGCAGGCCATCCATCCATTATTCGATCTGACGTGGGCAAAACCCTGTTTGGCAGGTTCTGGATAACCGTGCATGCAAAGCACTTTCTGCCAGCGAGCTCAGGGAAAGCCCCTCCCATTGGATGCTTGCTGCTAAATATTTCTCCAGGGTTAGGCACAAACAGCAGTCCCCAAAAATGGGATACAAATGATTGTAGGGAGAGAGCATGGAGAGGCAGACCGTTGCAAAAGTAAGAATATCAGCACGGAAGATATTTCCTTTCTGTCCTCCTTCCTGCTTCTTCCTCCTCTTTCCCTCCCTCCCTTCTCTCCTCCTCCTCTTTCTACTCCTCCACCTCCTTCTCATCTGTGCAGATTCTCAACCATCCAGGTCATGATTGTCCCATAAGTGCTTCCCCCACCCCCTCAAAAAAAGGCAACTGGACTTTATGGTTTTTCTTTGAAGACATTTCACTCCTCATCCACCCAGAACATAGAATATCGGGAGTTGGAAGGGCCCTTAGAGATCTTCTAGTCCAACCCTTGCTTGAGCAGGTGACCCAATACCATTCCAGACAAATGGTTGTCCAGTCCTCTTTTTAAAACCTCCAGTGACGGAGCGCCCACAATTTCTGAAGGCAAGTCCTTCCACGGATTGATTGTTCTTCCCTTGTCAGGAAAATGTCTCCCTAGTTCTAAGTAGCTTCTCTCCTCCTAGTTTCCATCCTTCTAGTTTCCATGCTTCTAGTCCTGCCTTCAGGGGCTTTGCAGAATAGGCTGAGCCCCCCCGCTTCTTTGGGGCAGCCCCTTAAATATTGGAAGACCGCTTTCATGTCACCCTTGGTCCTTCTTTTCACTAGACTAGAGACTACAGTTCCTGCAACCGTATTTCAATGTTGCAATAGACTCTTATCTCCAAAACTGCCTCTTACTTCATTCTTTTGTCATTCTCTTTGCTTTTCCCTCTGGGCTTTTACCTTTAGGACAGGTATGCAAAAGAGGGAAGGTAATCTGTCCATTGTTGAAACTCATTTCACATTTGCATGGAGCTATCTCTCGGGCTAAGAGAGCCAGGGAGCAGAAACAGTCCGTGGGAAAAACATCCAGCCGTCTTGTCCCACAAGGGAAACTGAGGAATGTCATAGATGGAGCAGCCCAGCCTGGCTAGAGAAAACCTTCGTGCTGGTGAGTGAACAGGGCCTCTTCGGGCAGGTTCCTCTTCCAAGAGTGATGGGAGGAGCACCTCAACCTCCTTCACTTGGCGATCGGTTCTCTCTCTTATCAGGAAACCAAGTTATAGGATCTCTGACTTTGGAACTTGCATGCAGGGAGATCTGGGTTTTCCACGCTAAGAACTATGGCTTCAAGAAGATCCATTCTTCTTACCAAGTTTAGCTTTGATGTTGAGAACCCGACAGTCCCTGGGCTAAGCTAGAAAACGTGGATTGGCTTCACCCTCCGCCTGCATTAAAAGCAGTTTGGGGTCCCTTTCCAAAGAATAAGGGAAATTGAAATAACAGGCTCCCAAGACTGCCCGTTTAAAGGAAAAAGGAACAATTAAATAACAATTTGCCCAGTTAGGGAAGCCTGTGTTCCGATACAGGTAGCCCTTGAATTACAGCCTTTTTGAACGCAAAATTTCCATTGCTAAGCTAAGTATTTTGATCACATGACCACGGGGAATGCTGCAACGGTCATAAGTGTGAAAAGTGGCCGTGTCACTTGTTTTTTCAGTGCCGTTGTAATTTGGTAAATGGTCGCTAAATGAACTGTTGTAAGTCAAGGGCTATTTGTAGGCCTACAAGTGTGCCTGCCATCCACCTGTCTTCAGAGGTCTTGTCTAAAAGGATGAGCCAGAGAGAGGATGGAACGGTCCTTGGGATGTGGCCATCTATGCTTCCTAGTTTCCCCCTAACTGTTGGCTATGTTGGCCAGAAGAGTCGGTCAGTTTTCGTTTGGTAAGATTTGGAAATGGCCCACCTGTCTGTGGAGGTTCTCCAAGTCATGGTTGTCCCCAAGGTGATTTTTTCTTTTTCTGGAGGCAACTGGTCTTTCTGGGGTTTTGTTTTCGTTTGAAGACGTTTCACTTCTCATCCAAGAAGCTTCTTCAGCTCTGACCGGATGGTGGGGAACAGAAGGATTGATACTCCTTGCAGACAGCTGGTCATTTGCATCCTTTCGGGAGGTTCGTTGAGGCCACTTGGAGGTTTATCTGTGTCCTCAAGGTCACCGAAGCGATGAAAATGGTTCCTGTAGACTGCAATTTTCTCTAAATCCATTGCTACTCCCACGCCATTCGAAGGGTGTTCACCTCAAATTGTATAGATAAAAGTCTACAGGCAACTGGACTTTCTGGTTCTTGAAGCTGTTTCACTTCTCATCCAAGTCCTCACGGTGAGCTGTGTTGGTGGTGTGTGTGTGTGTGTGTGTGTGTGCGTGCACGAAGGGCGGCTCAGCCAATCTCGTTGTACACATGTTGTACTCTGACAATAAAGGTAATAATATTCTCTGACAGGATGGTGAGGAATGGAACTGACCTGAATGATGGAGAATCCCGACAGACTTTTAGCCATGCAATTTGGGATGGACACCCTTTGAATGGTGTGGGAGTAAGGATGGATTTCGAGAGGGGGGGGAAATTGCAGACTACGGGAACCAGCTGACCCCGAGGACACAGACAAACCTCCAAGTGGCCTCAGTGACCCTCTAAAACGATGCAAACGACCAGCTGTCTGCAAGGAGTATAAACCTTTCTGTTCCCCACCATCCAGTCAGAGCTGAGGATGAGAAGTGAAACATCTTTTGGGATGAGAAGTGAAACATGGTCAAAAGGAGAAAAAAAACTGTCAAAAAAAGTCCAGTTGTCTCCTGAAAAAAGCATCTCTGCATAGGTGGGGATGTGAAACAAGCCAGGTCTGGTTAGTACATGGATGAGACAACCAGATCACCCTACATTGGGGAAGTCGACGTGACTTCAGGAAGGTCAACAAAGCCCCAAATTACAAAAATTTTGCACGCACGGGTCCCAACTTCGCAGGAACTAAACGGGAAAGGAAGTTGACCATCCTTTTTGAGTTTTCAGACTATTTTCACTTCTTCCTCCCTCCGGCTTCTACTGGCTGGCTGAGGCCATCGCTCTCACGCTATTGCCGTGGAAAACAGACCGTGCTCAATCCCTCCTCCTGACTTCCAAGATTTCAGGGGTGTGTGTGTGTGTGTGTGTGTGTGTGTGTGTGTGTGTGTGTGAAAAAAAAGTGGGGGGGCTTCTGCCTGCTGTGGGAATGTCTTCATCGTCCTGTTTGGGCCACAACACAATCCTTGGCTCTCTTCCTAAACACCCTTTTTGCCTCTCTGGCTGACCTGAGCTTGGTTGGTCAGTCAGTCAGCCTTGCAAGCACGTCCAACCCACCCAGTTCCTGTGCAGCCGGGAGGCAGCCAATGGAGAGAGCTGTTGGCCAAGGAGATGGGTGTGTGTGCGTGCGTGTGTGTGTGAGTGTGTGGAAGTAGAGCCTCTCTTGCAACACACAAGAGCTGTGAGCCAGCCCGCAGGCCGCTGGCCAAAGCTTAGCAGCAGAGCGCAACTGAGATAAGAGCTCCAGCGGGCGGGTGCGGATGGAGAAGGAAGCGTGAGGAAGGAGAGAGAGGCAGTCTCCTCCCCAGTGGGCTGTTTCCCTTCTTCCTTCCTTCCTTCCTTTCTTTCTCTTGCACCCGCACCAAAAGCAGGTGACGGGGCTTTCCCAAGCTGCTGGAGAACCCAAGCCCTGAGCGATGGGACGGGAGATGCTCCCGGGCAGAAGGATGGTGAAGCTCTCCAACTCAGACGCTTGGTACAGTAAATGTCCCCTTTTCTGGGGGGGGGGGAGGGTCAGGGAGGGGGAGGGGAAGCTTCGAGGTGCAAAGGCTGCAGGTCACGTTGGAGGGGGAGGTGGCACTTTGGGGAATGGAGCCTTTGTGTGTGGGGGAGGGGTGTCTTCGGTTCTTTGCTTGCAGGTGTCACCTCGCCCAGCTAGGTAGAAGCATCAGTGCTGGTAAGGGGTGGCTTTGCTCTCTGGTTAGATACAGGGCTCAGTCAGCTTGGTGGTTTGCTTGCAGATGTTTCCTGACCCAACTAGCCTCAACGGTGCTAGAAAGGAATGGTGTGTGTGTGAAGAGGAGGAGAAAAAGGAGGAAGAGGAGGAGGAAGAGGAGGAGGGAGGGATGGTGGGGTCCTTAGCACTCTATGAGCCTGGTTGGTTTCTTGCAGGCGTTTCATGACCCAGCTAGGTAACATCATCAGTGCTAGAAGGGAATGGGAGGAGGAGGAGGAGGAGGAGGAGGAGGAGGACTGTGGGATCCTTGGCGCTCTCTGCACTTGGCGGTTTCCTTGCAGACGTTTCGTGCTCCAATTAGGGAACATCACCAGTGATAATCAGTGGTGGCATCAGCACTGATGATGTTGCTTAGTTGGGTAATGAAACACCTGCAAGGAAACCGCCAACCTCAGAGAGCACCAAGAACCCCACAGTCCTCCTCTTCCTCCTCTTCTCCACACACACCACGTCCTTCTAGCACTGATGATGTTACCCAGTTGGGTAATGAAACATCCGCAAGGAAACTACCAAGCTCAGAGAGAACCAAGGACCCCACAGTCTTTCTCCTCCTCTTCCTCCTCCTCCTCCTCCTCCCTGCAAATCCCACTCCCTTCTAGTACTGATGATGCTACCTAGTTGGGTAATGAAACGTTTGCAAAGAAACCAAACCACCAAGCTCAGAGAGCACCCAGGATCCCACAGTCATTGTCCTCCTCCTCCCTGCAAACCCCTACTTCTTCTAGTACTGATGATGTACCCTAGTGGGGTAATGAAACATCTGCAAGGAAAATCACCAAGCCCAGACAGCACCAAGAGCGCCCACAGTTCAGCCCCGAGCGACAAATATTCTGCTGGTTATCATTCACATGTGGCAGGCATTTTTTTTGACCAAGAAATATCTTCACCTAGCTATAGATGCACCTGTAGCTAAAGGGTGTTGACGCCCTTTGGAGCCGTGTAATTTCACAATAAGCTGGGAAATAAATAACGCACGAAGCTTTTTCAGTTATGGGGAGAGGCAGGTGTTGTCATCCCATTAGTTGATACAACCACTGCCGAAAATGGATCCTTCAGCGCCTCTTCGCAACTGGCCGAAATGGGTTTTTCAGAACGGGGCATGCTGCTGATAACAAACGCTGAACTTTGCACACACACACACCCACACACACTTCTTTGCTTTGCAAATGAATTTCCCCAGAGAAACTAGTGCTTTAGAGTCACAAGAGGCTGAGAACATTTTTCACGTAAGGACTAACTACCAGCGTTCCAACGTTGGAGGAGCTGCCCCCAAAGAAGAAGGAGTCTATTTTCCAAAACATTTGAGGACAGGACAAGAAGCAATGAATGGAAACTGATCAAGGAGAGAAGCAACCTGAAACTAAGCAGAAACTTCCTGTCACTGGGAACAATTAGCCAGTGGGACAACTTGCCTTCAGATGTTGTGGATTGTAGAGTTGTAATTGCAGGAATGTTCCAATCTCGGAGGGCAAACCTCAGATCAAGAACGTTTCCAAGCAAATACAACTCAGGCAAACAAAGTCACTAATCTAAAGGAGGATTAGGGAGAGGAAGTCAACCTATGTTAAGACTTTAACTAGAGATAATTAATTGTGTTAATTACTATGCTAAACAGTAAGGAAAGTTAAGCAGTAACCAAAGTTAACCAATGTTGGAGGATAACTAAAAATGTGTATAAATGCAAGACTAGACTCCAATAAAGTTGATCGTGATTCAGTTGACCATGATCAAACAACTCGACTGCCTCGTCATGGCAACAGGGGATGCTCCATCCCTGGAGGTTTTCAAGAAGACATTGGACAGCCGTTTGCCCACGATGGATCTAGGGTCTCCTGCCTCAGCTGGGGCTTGGACTAGAAGGTCCAAGTTCCCTTCCAACTTTGTTATTCTGAGAAAGTTCTAACCTGTATTCCCGTTAGGAACATTCCTGCGCATGTAGAGCGTTCCGGAGTAAGCTTGTCTTTTGCTCTGCGCTTTCTTTCTCCCTTTTGCAAATAAATAAATAAATTCAGCTTAAAATGGACCTCATCCCTCGTGCCTGGGAAAAAAAAAACCCCAACCCTCACTGCTTTGCCGAGCCTGTTCAAAGCAGAAGGACAGAGCCAGGAAAGATCAGTTGGCGACCCAGCTTTTCAGATAGTTTCTTTTCGTTTTTCTTTCTTTCTTTCCCCCTGCCTCTTCGTGGCAATGACTCATTTCCGATTCCGACCGGCGAAGAAACGGAGGGGGAGATTTGCTAGGAAGCGAGTTTAGCAAAACAGGCTCCCATCATCGAACTCTGAACCCGTCTGCAAATCATGCTGGGAATGTTCACCTCTTGCAACACCTACTGGCCTTCGTTTTAGGAAAGGGGCTCCCTATTTAAGAACCCCGAACCCAGCAGCGTTGCAAAACTTGCCCCCTGCAAAGCAGGTGAAAGGAAGAAAAGTCAGAAGCCGTGGGAGATGAAAATGAGGAGGAATATATATTTTTATTTTTTGCCTTAAGTGAGATAAAATTACGGAGGCATTTGCAAGAGAAAGCTTGAACAAGCAATTGGGGAAAATAAACACCACTAAACCAGCAGAAATCCTTTGGAGCAATTGCAATCTTGCAAGCGAAATACAGGGAGTCTTGACTGACGACTAAAACTGAACCCGAAATTTCTGTCGTTAAGCCAGACAGGGGTTAAGTGAATTTTGCCGTTCTTGACACAAGTCCTTAAGGGAAGCATTGCCCTCGATAAGTGAGTCGCCCGTTGTTAAGCAAATCTGGTCCCCCCCCGCCCCCCGCCGCTTGAATTTGCTTGTTGGCAGGTCGCTAAAGGGCGTCACTGCAACGGCCATAAGTGTGGATCAGTTGCCAAGCCTCTGAGTGTTGTTCACAGGGACGTGGGGCAAGCTGCAAAGGATGCAACGGCCCGTGGAAAACGGCCATCGGTTGCGTTGGGCAGGGCCGTCGCAACTTTGAACTGTCGTAAGTCGAGGACAAACCCGTAACCTCCCTTTTTTTGTTGTTGTTGTCATTTTGCAAATTTAAAGAGCCGAAATTCAAACTGATTCCTAGTTCCTTTCCTCCTTCCGTACTAAACAGGCAGCTCTGGGACGTTGGCAAACCCGGAATGAAATCCAACTGGTTTGCTGAGTTCTTCAACCCCCAACTCCACCCCAGGAGTGAAAGTTAATAATTATTGGGAGGGGGCAGAGCATTCTCCAGCAGAGATAATTGCCAGATGCAACCTGTGCCGTCTGAGATTGACGTGTGTGCTTTCACAAGCCTTACTAGGGTGACCCAGGTCTGGAGCCAGGTTGCTGTGTTTGTACAAGTCCGCGAAGTTCCCGAGAAATTCATTGCTTACCAAAGCTAGCCGGCTTACAGACCGGGATGAGCAGGGGACAAAAAGGGAACAATTGAAAAGGACACAATCTTGCAGGTTGGGGCTTGCTGAAATGGCAAAACTGGCTTCTCGGAGGAAAGAAAAGAACATCCACGCTTTTGTTTCCATGCTTCTGGATTTTGTGCCCGAGGTGGAAAAGAACTTTGACTTTTGGGTTGTAAGAGATTAGACGAGCTGATAACCTGGCATTGCCCGGGTATTTATTTATTCTAATCCTGTATTAGACAGGAAAAGCCCTGGTTTCGGCGACAATGAACCGGAACAAATGTCATTTCTAATGTTGGATTTTCCCCCTTTACCAGAGAGAGAACCCCCCTTTGTGGAGTACTGTGAAGCCGTTACCATGGCAACTCCACAGCGCCGTGCAGTAGAAGCCATTTTATGGCTGTATGGTAGAAGCCACCTGAAGGCACAACAGGCTGTATCTTAACAAAACACATCATCCCAAGGGGTGTTAGGGATGTCTTACACACACACACACACACACACACACACACACACACAGTATTTGTTTCTAGAGAGCAATCTGTGTACCAAGTTTGGTTAATACTGCTCAAGGCGTTCAAGAGTTATGCTGGAACACACACACACACACACACACGACAAAACTTGGCTCAGTAACTCATGCAGAGGTATAATGGAAGCTCTAGAGGCCGAACACGTCCAGAATGCAGGCAACAGTCCTGGATTTACAGCAGAGACTTAAGCAACCATTCGAAGTTACGATGCCACTGAAAAAAAAAAAAAAGCAACGTTTTTCACACTTAGGACCATTGCGGCTTTCTCATGGTCACATGATCAAAATTCAGAGGCTTGGCAACTGGCATGTACTCACGACGGTTGCAATGTCCCGGGAAGGGTACCTGTGTGTGCTCCCAGAGCTACCCTGGGCTGCAGAAATACAGATGACCAGCAGAGGGCTGAGAAGACCACAGAACGGCCCTCCAGATGTTCACAGCCTAGCTAGGAGGCCTTTCCTTCCCATAGACGGAGAGAGAAAGTCTACCCATAGCCTTCAAGAGGTGTTGCTCTACCACGAGGTACGGCGTAGTGCCAGGCCCTGATTCGTTTGTTTGTCAAACATAGACAAGATAACAAGTATAGGTATCAACATCCACAAGAACAAAGGGAGTAAATACAGAGAAATGGGGTCAGTGGGACAGGGACGGTAGAGGCACGCTGGTGCGCTAATGCACGCCCCCTTCAAGGTCCTCTTAGGAAGGGGGTGAGGTCCATGGTTGACAGCTTGAGGTTGAAGCTACGAGGGGTTGTTGAGGCTGTAAAAACGGAGTCAGGTAGGGCGTTTCAGGCGTTGACCACTCTGTTGGGAGCATCATCACTTGAGACTTTCAAGAAGAGACTGGACTGCCATCTGTCAGAAATGGGGTAGGGTCTCCTTCTTGGGTTGGACTAGATGACCTACAAGGTCCCTTCCAACTCTGATTGTTATCTGTTATCTGTTGCTGAAGTCGTATTTTCTACCGTCGAGTTTGGAGCGGTTCACCTTGAGTTTGCATCAGTTGTTTGACCCTGTATTATTGCAGTTGAGGCTGAAGAAGTCGTTGACGGGCAAGGCGTCATAGCGGGCAATTTTGTGAACTGTTCTTAGGTTAACTTTACTTCATTCTATTTTGTCTTGTTTAAAGTCAAATAGACATTTTATTTTATTTTCCTTATATGTCCTTTGCTCTCTCTCTCTCCAGAAACGTCTCACCAGCAGGAAGAGGTCAAGATGGAAAGCCGAAAGAGTCCCGTCAAAAACCCGCAGAAACTTTCTTGGCTTTCTTCTCCGGTACGAGCTGTGGTTCGTCTTCGGAGGACAGCCCACGCCTTTAAAAAAGGCTATTTGCCCGGGGACAAACTTCTCCAGAGACAGATCTCCTTGGGGAAAGGCAAATTAACAAGCCTCTCCAACCAAGCCTCTTTGAACAGTTCCCAGTATTTCACGTTTGATCCCGCTGACCCGCTCCTGGTGACCAAACCCAAACGGCGTAAGAAGAAATCGAGGAACCCCCGGGTGCTGTATCCCGAAAGCTCCAAGAAATACCTGCCCGCCGAACACGGGAGCAAAGCCAAGAGGTTCCTCCTCTTGTTTGTGGCCATCATTTGCTTCCAGATCCTCAACGCCATTGAGAACCTGGATGATAACCTCCTGAAGTACGACCTGGATGGCTTGGAGAAGACCATGGCTCGGGAGGTTTTCGGGCAGCCCTTGGTCATTGAAAGGGTCATGGGGTTGTTGAAGGATTACCTGGCCACCCACGTCCATAACAAACCTTTGGTTGTCTCTTTCAACGGTCCGAGCGGTGTTGGGAAGAGCCACCTTGGTTGGCTTCTGGCGAAGCACTTCCGCTCGGTGGTGGGAGCCCATTCAGTGCTCCATTATTTCACGGCGCACCACTGCCCCGTCAAAACCTCCATCCACACCTGCCAGTCGGAGTTATCGGACACCATCAGAGACATGGTGGCTCAAGCCGAAGTGGAAGAGTTCATCCCCATGTTTATTCTGGATGAGGTGGAATTCATGCCCCAAACTCTGTTGGAGACCTTGGGCAGGTTCTTTCAGAAGAACCAAACCAACGAATACCTCAATGCCGTCTACATTCTCATCAGCAACCTGGGAGGAGAGGAAATCACCCACCATTTCCTCCAGAACGTGTCCAACGACTCGTCGCGGCCTCAGAAGGACCTGGAAGAGCTTCAGTCCGCTCTTCGGCCCATCCTGAGCCACGTCCACCCTTTCTGGGCAGGGGTGGAGATTGTCCCCTTCGGGTTGTTGGAGAAAGACCACATCTTGAACTGCTTCTACGAGGAGATGATGAGCGAAGGGATTTACCCAAACGCCAGCCACATCCAACGCTTGGCTGGCCAGCTCAGCTATTACAAAAAGGCAGGGAAGGAATTTGGAAGAACTGGCTGCAAACCGGTAGTAGCCAAAGTCAATCTCCTCTAAGGACGGGGGCAGGCAGTCCTTGACTTACGACTTAGTGGCCATTTGAGGTTAGAACGGCGCTGAAAAAAGCGACTTGTGACCCTCTGGGTCACATGACTGTGGTGGTGTCTCTGCGGTCACGTGATCAAAATTCAGACTCATATTTTGTGATGGGCGCGGCGTCCCCGGGGTTGCGTCATCCCCTTTGTCAACCTTCTGACAAGACAACTGTTTTCTTAAAGAGTTTGATATCTAGTTGGGGATAATTGGACATTGGGACCAAGTTGGAGGCATTAAAGGGACCTTTTCTACTTTTGTGTCAACGCCCCGGGTCCCCACAGGTATCAAGGAACACCCCACGTGAGGTTTTTGTGCTGTGCTCACCACCCTCCGTAGTGTCTTTCTATCCGCGGCTGTCAAGCCAGCATAGCGCACCGTCATGCAATATGTGAGGACGCTTTCTGCTGTGGATGTGGGCGTGGTTAAATCGGGATGGGTGGGGCTTCGAGAGTGAGGGAAATAAATCCTCAATCAAACCCTGTCGTTTGTACAAGCCACATTGCCGAGAGCCACAATAAACAGAATGTGATACACGTCAGAGGTTGTCTATTCTTTCTGGAATAGACGCCTCTCCAGGTGTGACCAGTGAACATGGTGGCCATCCTTCCCTGGCACATTCTCCTGCCCTTTCTTTGGCCTTTGGGGGTTTGTTTACCAACTGGGAGACTCCAGTTTGGTATTCCAGCAGAGAAGAGCAACCAGGGTGATCAGGGGACTGGAGGCTAAAACATACGAAGAACGGTTGCAGGAATTTGGGGTCTGTGTAGTTTAATGAAAAGAAGGACCAGGGGGGGACATGATAGCAGCCTTCCAGTATCTGAGGGGCTGCCCCAAAGAAGAGGGAGTCAAGCTCTTCTCCAAAGCACCTTCAGGAGGCAGGACAAGAAGCCACGGGTGGAAACTAACCAAGGAGTAGAAGCAACTTAGAAATCAGGAGAAATGTCCTGAGAGGGAGAAGGATTAATCAGGGGAATGTCTTGCCTTCAGAAGTTGTGGCTGCTCCGTCACTGGAGTCTTTTAAGAAGGGACTGGGCATCCGTTTGTCTGAAATGGGGTAGAATTTCCTGCTTGAGAAGGGTTGGACTAGAAGACCTCCAAGGTCCCTTCCAATTCTGTTATTCTGTTATTTTCTGTTACCTGGGATGAGGTGAGTGAAAAGCTAAGACTCATAGCACCTGTTGGTATTAATCACCCCTGGGAAATCACCCATCTTTTCCCTTGGGAAAAAAAAACTGGCATTCAAAGAAAGGAAAATGAGATTCAGGTGGAGAAGGCAACCAAACCCCGCTAAATTAAATGTCTCCTTTGAAAGTTGAGTTGATGTGAGGAGGCGGGGATCCTAAGGAAGCCCTCCGGCTTCTAGAAGTCATCCCTAGCGCTCCTCTCCCTCTTACCCTCCCGGCCAAGCTTTGCGTTGTCAGCAGGAACATCTGGCTCCTGTTCCAGGCCTGTGTCTCTCTGGAAAGAGAGTGGTTGGGCTTTGCATATGCAAAGAAAGAAGGAAAGAAAGACAGAAGGAAGGAAAGGAAAGTGGAAGGAAGGAAGAAAAGGAAGGAAGGAAGGAAGGAAGGAAGGAAGGAAGGAAGGAAGGAAGGAAGGAAGAAAGAAAGAAAGAAAGAAAGAAAGAAAGAAAGAAAGAAAGAAAGAAAGAAAGGGAGGGGGAGGAGGAAAAGGATGGAAGAAAGGAAGAAAAAGAAAGAAAGAAGGAAGGAAGAGAAAGAAAGAAAGAGAAAGAAAAGAAAGAAAGAAAGAAAGAAAGAAAGAAAGAAAGAAAGAAAGAGAGAGGGAGGAGGGGGAGGAAAAATGGAAGAAAGAAAGAAGGAAAGAAAGAAAGAAGGAAGGAAAGAAAAGTGGAAGGAAGGAAGGAAGAAACAAAAAGAAAGAAAGAAAGAAAGAAAGAAAGAAAGAAAGAAAGAAAGAAAGGAAGAAAGAAAGGAAGGAAGGAAGGAAGGAAGGAAGGAAGGAAGGAAGGAAGGAGGGGAGGGAGGAAGGAAGGAAAGGGAAGGAAGGAAAAATGGAAGAAAGAAAGAAAAAGAAAGGGAAGGAGGGAAAGAGGGATGGAAGAGAGGAAGGAAGGAAAGAAAGAAAGAAAAAGAAATCTTTATCAGGGACATCTTAAAGGCTTCTACAGAGATTGTCCAAGAGGGGGAAAAGTTATGTTGGGTTTCCCAACACCCCCCCAGAATACACCTCTTTCTTTAAACCCAGGCAGTCCAATCCTGCACTCGGGAGGAAAGAAGAAAAAAAAAAATAACCATCTTTTCCCAGATTCCATCTTCATCCCTTCCAAGTCCGTGATAAACTACAGAGCAGTGCAGAATTACATCACCCCCTAGTTCCTCCACCCTAATGAATAATTTCAGGAATGTTTAAAAATTTCCTTTCCCCACTGAGAGTCTCACTGACCCCAAAGTAGCCATTCCCTATAACTCTGAATATTGCATTTGATTTGATTTCTTTTTTATTTTTCCCTCCTTTGGCGAAAACATTCACGCCTTCCTTACGGGCCGTTCTTGGGGGATAAACAACAGTTTGAGAGTGGGTGGATGATTTTAATTGGAAAAACAGAACTGGGGGGGGGTGGGGAAAGGTTTGTCAGGTGCCTTCAAGGCTGTCTGTGATTATGATGATTATTTTCCAATTGCAAAGGACTTCAAAAATTCAAAAAAGATGTGGAGACTCTAGAAAAAGAGTCCGGAGAAGAGCAACAAAGATGATTAAAAGTCCGAAAGCTAAACTCTTATGAGGAACGATTGAAGAACTGGGTATGTCTACTCTAATGAAGAGAAGGACTAGGGTTGACTTTTGGTAGCAGTCTTCCAATATTTGAGGGCTGGCACAGAAAAGGGTGGGTTAATTTACTCTCCAATTTACACGCCAGTAGTTTTTAAGGAGTAGTTTTCAAGAAGAGACTAGACAGCCATTTCTACAGAATGGTATACTGTAGGCTCTCCTGTGGGTCAGGGGGTTGGGCTAGAAGATCTCCAAGACCCCTTCCAGCCCAAGTCATTAGCCTTTCTTCCAAACCATCATCGTTCTTCTCCGTATCTTGGGGACCTCCTAGCTTTGGAGAAAGTCGTCACATCGGACGTCGCCACCACGATGCGTATGACGCTGCCTGCTCCTTCCCTTTGGTAGAGCCCACCTCAATTTGCTTCCTTGCTTCTCCCAAACGTTCATCTGAAGAGAAGAAAGGCTGATGTTATGATGGGTGTAGACAGGTGAGCGATGTATGCAGTCACCTGTGAGTCAGAACGCCTCCCTCCTCAACCAACATTAATGGGCACAAAAGGTATTTATAGCTTGCAAAGTGAAATAAATTGATCGCCACACCTTCCAAGAAGGATGAAACCGTGGCCAGCAGCTCTGTCTTCATAACTCTACCTTCCCCGTCGCAAAAAAACCACAGAAAGGGGTGAGATTTGCTGCCTGTCAAGATCAGCTCCTGGGTTTCTTCTGGGACAAACGTCTCCTCCTATCGAAGATGTCCAGCTTGGTACAAACTGCACCTGTTTTTGGAGGCTCGTCAGCAAGGCGTCCCTTGAGGAAGTCTTCTGCACCCACCTCCGAAAGGTATTCGACATACCCAACGTGGAAAGGCAGGAAGCCAAGCCGGATCCTGTATCCCCCACTGGTGAGGAAGTGTCAACAGCGGAAGAAATCTGATGCCACCAAGAAATGGCTTTTCTTCTTGACAGGAGTGGTTCTTCTGCAGATCTTGATGGAGGAACCTGAAGAAGGCCTGGAAGGCTGTGGAGAGGACCGGTGGCTTGCTGAATCACCCTGTTTCAAGAGCTTCAGGCCTTCCCACAATTCCTCAAGTGACGAAGAAGCACCGGTTGAAGAAACTCCACGTTGGCCTTCGGAGAAGACCCGTTTTTGCAAGATACCACCAACAGAATTTCTCCAACCATGACAAAAAGGTCCAAAGACAATCCATCACCCATCAAAATGCTTTGGCGCTGGTCAAGAAAGAGGAGAAGGTTGCTCAAAGACCTGGGAGAAATATTTGGTAAAGTTTCAAGACGAAAAGGAATCGTTTTTCTGTCTGAAACAGAGGTGGTCTCCAAGATCTAAAGGAGCACATCCAACAGATACTAAGTCACAGAGTCCTGTATTATCCTGCCATTTTGAGATCTGGATCTTAATGGTTCTGCTTGGTGCTGCTGACTTGTTTCTACCCTGTGGTACCCCAGTAGTGGACGACATCTCTTTCCCAGGTTCCTGAAATTGTGTTTCTATGTTTCATGTTGTCCTTTTGGCCATGTTTGAGACGTTACTGCTGGCGCTCGTCAGTCTTTGGATCCATCATCAGCATCTTGGGGAATTGAATGTCTGAACTGGGTTGGGTTTCAGGGAGCATCCACAGGCCTGGCTCTGAACCAGGACTTAGCTGTGCCTGCTAAGAATGAAAAGCATTTGGTTATAAATCAGCTTTCTTTCTTTCTTCCTTCCTTCCTTCCTTCCTTCCTTCCTTCCTTCCTTCCTTCCTTCCTTTCTTTCTTTCTTCCTTCCTTCCTTCCTTCCTTCCTTCCTTCCTTCCTTCCTTCCTTCCTTTCTTTCTTTCCCCCTCTCTCTTTCTCCCTCTCCCTCTCCTTTCCCATTTACTCTTAGAATGTCTGTCTGTCTGTCTTTATCTATTTTTCTTTCTTTATCTCTCCCTCCCTCCCTCTCCCTCTTTTCCATTCACTCTCAGTGTCTTTCCTTCCTTCCTTCCTTCCTTCCTTCCTTCCTTCCTTCTTCCTTCCTTCCTTCCTTCCTTCCTTTCTTTCTTCCCCCTTTCTTCCTCTCCCTCTCCTTTCCCATTCACTCTCAGAATCTTTCTTTGTCCCGCTCCCTCCCTCCCTCCCTCCCTCTTCTCTCTCTCTCTCTCTCTCCTTTCTTGCTTTCTTTTCTGTAGCTTGAGCAACCCATATCATTATGTTTGGCTTTCAAAACAGGGCACGATAAATCCCAGCAAAGTTCAGCCAAGTTCTGTTCCAGATTTGTATTTGTCAATATTGACCCTGGGTGGCTTTGGAAGATTTCAGACTGGCATTTTCCCAGCCCTCTTTGAAAATGGCAAGAATCTGCCTCCCCGTTTTGCCTGCTAGCAGATGTTCCGGTCGTTAGGCCGGAGCCCGTGAAAAACAGAGCTTGCCTTTTAGTGCTCCCGGCTAATTAAGCCAGTGGAAGATTTGTAGAGAATCCGAAGAATGTAGCAAGGGAATTTGAAGGATAAAACTTTGGACAGAACCTGTCATTCATCCTTTGTTCTGATGCGGGTAACATCGGAGTATTTTGTTAATGGGTTGGGGCTCGGTGTGCGATCCAAGCGATGTCCTCGCTGAACCAATCCATCAGAACGGACTTGGAAGGGACCTTGGAGGTCTTCTAGTCCAACCCCTGCTCAAGCAGGAGACACTCCACCATTCTCTTCCCAGCCTCTTCTTAAAAACCTCCAGTGATGGATGCATCCACATCTTCTGAAGGCAAGCTGTTTCATTGGTTGATTGTTCTCCCTCTTTACGAAGTTTCTGCTTAATTTCAGATTCTCACCGTGATTCGTTTCCATTCATGGTTTCCATTCAGGACTGAAAATTAATGGGATGGCTAGAGACCATCCCAAGACCACATGCGCCTGTCCCCCAGAGTATCACGCATGGATCTAGTTCTTATGTCCTGCACCTTTGAAGCAGTTGACATCTATGGGTCCTTCAATCTCTCTTCTGTAGCAGGATGTCTGGAGTATGGAGGGACATGAAAACAGTGGGCCTTTAGTTCAGCCTCCCTTGGTTAATTTTCTTTCAAGCGTTTTGATTTTTCAACCGTTGCTTCTTGCAGTCTCCTAATCACCAGGGGGATTTTTCAACGTTTCTGCTTTCTTAGAAGAAAACGGACAAGATACCCAACTATTGACCCAAGCAAATAAATACTTTCTTTTTTTCTATATTACTTGCTTCCTGAGTTACTGAATGTCTCTCTTGAGCTTATTTTCCTTCCCTTTCAGTGGTTTTTCTTTTTTTTTTAAAAGCCATATTCTAATTTATTGGGAGAGTAATCCTCCAGTTTCCCAGCCGGCGAGGTCAAAATTTGAAATGAAGTCTAAGGGTGGCCAAGATTGAGTTGTGGGCTGAATTAATGCCAAGCTTGTGGGTTGCTGACCTCTTGATCTCCATTGCTGTCTTGGCTCATTTTCGACCCTTTCCATTTTGGCCGGCATCTGATGCTGGTTACTAAAATAACCACCTCCTCCATGGGTTGGACTGACCCCAAAAGCCAGTCCACGAAACAAAACCAATAAGCAAAGGCAAGGTTGACGCGACCACATTGTTATACTTATACACGACTTCTACCCTAACCCTAGAGAATACAGTAACTATTTTTTTGGCTATCGTATTAACTGGGATAAACTTTGACATGGTGGAAAAGATGGTGGCAAGGGAACAACCCAACGGAAGTGATCTGAAGGACCATTTTTTCCTACTTGACCCACCAGAGCAGTGAATGTTAAGGGACTTCTCTCCGAAGAAGGTCCATCTAGTGAGACCAAGAAGAAGGATCTTCTCCATGGTGGTTCCCACCCTGTGGAAGATCATCTTTGAAGAGATAAGAATGGCCCCAACTTTGATTGTCTTTTTTTTAAAAAAAAAAACCTAAAAACGTGGTTTTTCCAATGGACTTGGGGACCCCAGAGCAATGCATGGGGTCCATCAAATGGTTGATTCGATTGTTATCAGCAAAGGGGTGGGGTGTTTATTGAGATATATATATATTATATTGGCATTTTAGCACTTTAATCTGCCCCAGAGTGAGTTGGATGGCCATATCAATTTTCTAAAGGGATAAAAGTGCAATGTGGACAAGCACATTGGGACGAAACGTTGCAAGTACACACTCTATTTTCATCCGGGCCGTGCTAAAATGAGCACGAGTGTGTTGCCTCGTAACACCCGGGGCACATGGCTCAACTTCTCACAAACTTGCAGCCCTGCCAGGGGTGAAAATTAGGCGAGATCTTTGCACGCAAGCCTTCTTCTTCGTTCCCAGGTGTTCCCTCTAAATAGCTAGAGCTATTTCTGCCTCCCACTTCACCGCATAATAATCCTAATTGGAGGCCCGCCGATAAAATTCTCCCCCTTAATGCCCACAGAACAAACACTGCGAGCTCCATAACTCCTAGACGGTCTGCCTCACACTCGTAAGGGCACGGGAGATAAGAGATTTGCATGGGAGAGAAGTACAGTCTGTGGGTTTGGCCCGTTCAACACAGGGTATTTTTTCTTTCTTTCTTAGCTTGTCTGTGGTTTCTAAGGTCAAGGACTAGTTCGAGGGACACCATAAACGCCAGAGTCAGCAAAATCCTCCCCTTCTGCTACCCCTCCTAAGAATGTTCTTGGTTAATGGAGTAAGAGTTGTGCCCTTAGCTGAAGATCTCTGCTGTTGGCCTCCTTGCCTTGTTTCTTGAAGTTTTTTAGGAGAACTGGCATCTTCAGCTTAGCTGCTAGCCAGATTGTAGATTAGAAAGAAAGAAAGAAAAACAGGAGGAGGAGTAAGAGAAGGTCAGTGGAATGCAATCAAATTGTCATCTCCAAGGCTTTGGAGAGTGTGAAGATAACCCTCTGGATGCAGACGGTTCATCTTTGTTTTCCCTTGCTTGTTCAAAGGAAGGGAATTTAAAAACAAAACAAAACCACTCTACAATCCCATCCAGCTTTGAAGGAATAAATAAGAGTTTTGCGAAGGGAAAGCAAAATTTTTATCAGCGACTTCGTTCCCACTCATGGTGTCCTTTCGTTGACCCACTCATAACTCATTCCCTGAAGATCTCATGGCTGGGATTCTTCTTGTATTTCTTCCGTTCGGCGAACAATCGTTGCAGGGTGGATGAGCCTTGGGGGTCCTCCAGGCACAGGGGAGGAGATTCCCCCCCCCCTCCTCAATCTCCCTGAATGTGGAAGATAGGCATTGTGGTCTGAAAGAATCACTCAAACCCCATGAGAGTTTGGGGATGGGATCGTTGGCTAACAAAGGAAATGAGTGGTAGGTGGTCCACAGAGAAATCTCCCCCCCCCCAAAGCAATTAATCCAGGCTGGGCGGGAACACAAGGCTACGCTGCCCACACGGCCCGCGGGAACACAAGGCTTGCGTCGCTTGCATTGCAAACAACATGAGGTAGTGAGGGGAGGGGGGAAAGGGTGGAGGGGGGGAACTTGCCCCACACACCCCACACACCTGGCCTAGCCACTGGGCTGCTTCTGTCTGCTTCTTTCTTCTTCTGCTTTTGGCTGCACACAAGGAAAGCAGCAAAAGTCTTTCTTTCTCTCCCCTCAAACTCCGCCAGAAATGAGTCTTTGAGACCCTGCAAGGCCTCATGCTCCAAGAGGCTGTGCCAGAGAAGACTCATTTCTGGCAGAGTTTGGGGGAGAGAAAGAAAGACTTCTGCTGCTTCTGCTGCTTTCCTTGCATGAAGCCAAAAGTCTCTCTCTCTCTCTCTCTTTCTCTCTCTCCCCCCGCCCCCGAGAACGGAGCTGGAGATGGTATCCTGCAATCCCAAATAAAGAATGATCGATCGGTAGGAAATCGGGGTGGGGAATTTTCCTGCAGACATTTGGGGGGATTTTCCCAGGATCTCTGACCCGCGGGATTTAAAATAATGAGTGGTGGTCCCTGAGGTCCAAATGGTTGGCGACCCCTGGACTACAGGACCTCCAAACTCCCTTCCAACTCTTGTTGTTCTGATTTTTCTGATGCCATTAGCAGCGGCTTCCCCTAATTTCGCTCCCTAAAACACCGTGGGAAACCCAGAAGGAACACACTCAGCAAATGACTCAGAATCAGTTCACTAGTTCTCACTGATGTGTGGGCAGCCAACCAAGCCAGCCAAGCCAACATATTTTGCTCATGTCATTATTTCAGCCCTGGGGGGGTTGGTTGTGGGGGGGAGGAGAAATTGCTTTTGAAATAAAATAGCACACGTGCTAAACTTTTGGGGAGGGTTAAAAATAACGCTGGGTGGGTGGGATTCCATGACACATGTTGTGCATTGACCATACACGATTGATTGATCGATTGACTGTGTGACGGTGATCCATGGGAATGCCGCGACAGTCGTAAGTGTGAAAAACGGTCCTGCAAGTAAGTCATTTTTTTCCCCAGCCCCGTTTAACTTTGAACAGTTACTAAATGAAACGTTTAGAGCGCTGCCTCTCTGATTCTCTTCTGCAGAGACGCAACAATTCCTTCCGTTCAAAGCAACCTTGTCCCTCTGTTTTGTTTTGTCTGGTCTGTTCAACTGTTCAAAAGAACCATACCCTTAATTTGTATTATAGTTCATAAATAATTGCTGGTTTAATCTGTACTGAGATGCATTTTCATGTTCCTTTTGAACAGTTTATAGCCTCTAGTTGTGTGTTCTGGTCACAGTTTCTATCCCATCTAGTACCAGTTGTAGCTACAATGCCCTCCTTGCCCTCATACGTTAGAATCTGAAGCTCTTGATGTAAGTTGCTCGTACTATGAACGTTGGCATACATCATTTGAGTATTGAGTATAGGGTCTTCTTCTTGAGCAAGGGTTGGACTAGAAGACCTCCAAGGTCCCTTCCAACTCAGTTATTAGGGGGTCCTTGGTGCTCTCTGAGCTGGGTTGTTTTCTTGCAGACGTTTCATGACCCAACTAGGTGATATCATCAGTGCTAGTGCATCATTAGCTATTACTGATCCTTGGTGGGATGGAAACGGGCTACTCAATTGACTACTAAGCAGTCATTGACTACTTCAGCTTCAACCACAACAACACACGACCACACAATAGATACAAAGTCAAAGTAAACCGCTCCAAACTCGATTGCAGGAAATACAACTTCAGCAACAGAGAGGTCAAAGCCCGGAACTCACTTCCTGACTCCGTTGTTACATCTTCAAACCCCCAAAACCTTAGACCGTCTACTACAGACCTCGCCCCGTACCTAACAGGTTTTTAAGGGGTGTGTCTAAGAGCACCAACGTGTCTACTGTCCCGCTCTTTCCTTTTTATTCTCGTCCATTTCATGTATTCATAACCATGTTTATACGTGTATGTATGTTATCTAATACATGCTCGACAAAGAAAGAGAAAGGAAGAAAGGAAGAAAAAGAAAGAAAGAAAAAGAAGAAAGAAGGAAGAAGAGGAAGAAAAAAGAAAGAAAGAAAGAAAGAAAGAAAGAAAGAAAGAAAGAAAGAAAGAAAGAAAGAAAGAAAGAAAGAAAGAAAGAAAGCTGATTTATAACCAAATGCTTTTCATTCTTAGCAGGCACAGCTAAGTCCTGGTTCAGAGCCAGGCCTGTGGATGCTCTCCCCAAAGATGGATGCACCTTTTGCACCTTTTGATGGGTCACCTCGCCTGCCCCAGAGGGGCGGTTGCCCCGCACGTCCCTGCCCCAAACTTCTAGGAACCGCTCTGCCTTCTAGCAGGAGGCGAAAAGTTCAGTCTCCTTGCAAGAGAGCTGCACTCGCTGTGTGGCGCCTGTGGTGCCGCTTCCCATTTCTGTAGGGTCAGCAGGCTGGGAAGTGGGCGGGGGGGAAGGGTGCAAAGGGGGGTGGGATTGCATCTCTCTCTCCCCGCCCCCGCCCCCACGGGCCTGGCTGGGCCGGCCGGCCTCTCCTCTCGGCTCCCCTTGTTTTCTTGGCATTGTGGATGTGCATGCAAAGTTTGGAGACCGTCCAGGCAAGTGGGCTGAACAAGAGTGGAAACAGCTTGAAGGAGGAGGGGATGAGAGAGAGAGGGAGAGAGGGAGAGAGAGGAAGGCAGCCTCTGGCTTTGCACACCAACACACACACACACACACACACACACACACACACTCATGCACATCTGCTCTTTCCCGTAGCCTCCGTCAAGGGTTGCCATAGAAACCGGAGTGACATAGAAGAAGGAGAAAAAGAAGGAGAAAGAGTCTCCGGGGCCCAAGGCGGAGGGACAGAGCAGCCAGGAGGAAGAACTTTCAGCCCCGCTGGCGGAGTTGCTCAGGCCCGGAGGACGGGATGGTGGGAAGGGGAGCCCGGCTGGATCCGTGGCGCTCAAGCGCCTAGGCTCCCTCTCTCCCTCTCTCTCTCTCTCTCCACCCCCCCGCACCATGGCGGGGGTGGCAGGACGGCTAAGGCAGCCCGGGAGGTAAGGCCTGTTGTGCGGGGTGTGTGAGTTTGCCTCCTCTTTCTTTCTTTCTTTCTTTCTTTCTTTCTTTTTCTTTCTTTCTTTCTTTCTTTTTTCTTTCTTTCTTTCTTTCTTTCCTTCCTTTCTTTCTTTTCTTTCTTTCTTTCTTTCTTTCTTTCTTTCTTTCTTTCTTTCTTTCTTTCTTTCTTTCTTTCCTTCCTTTCTTTCTTTCTTTCTTTCTTTCTTTCTTTCTTTCTTTCTTTCTTTCTTTCTTTCTCTTTCCTTTCTTTTCTTTCCTTTCTTTCTTTCTTTCTTTCTTTCTTTCTTTCTTTCTTTCCTTTCTTTCTTCCTTCCTTCCTTCCCTTCCTTTCTATTCCTTTCCTTTCTTCCTTTCTTTTTCTGCCATTCTTCCTTCCTACCTTTTTTCTTTTCTTTCCTTTCCTTTTTTCTCTTTTCTTTCCTTTCTTCCCTCCTTCCCTCCCTCTTTCTCTGTCTTATTTTCCTTCTCTTCCTCCTCCCTCCCTCCCTCCGTCTCTTCTCTTCTCTCTCCCCTCCCCTCTTTCTCTTCACTCTCCAACTCCCTAGCAGACTTTTCCCTTGGCTTTGTCGAATTCAACAACTCACTCCTCTTCCGGGGACTTGAGGCCTGCCCACCCCCTCCCTCCCCTCCAAAGGGAAGGGAAGGCAAAGCTAGAAAAGGGGGGGGGGATGGTGGCAACCATGTTTTTGACATCTTTGCCATGAGGCATCCTAGGGGAAGGCAGAGGGCACGGCCCAGGGAAGCCGGAAGGGTACACAGTCGCCTCTCTTTTGTTTTCTGGCTTAGAGGAAGGAAGAGCGGCTGTCTTCCTCTTGGCCCCGTTCTCTCCTGGAAGAGGAACAGAGTATCTGGCGTTTTGTTTTGTTTTAAGTTTGAAAGACCAAACAGTGCCCTTCCTTTGGCAGTAGGCAGAAATGCCTGACAATT
The DNA here is from genome assembly GCF_049901715.1 of Pseudonaja textilis. Taxonomy (NCBI): domain Eukaryota; kingdom Metazoa; phylum Chordata; class Lepidosauria; order Squamata; family Elapidae; genus Pseudonaja; species Pseudonaja textilis. The sequence goes on from NC_142006.1 coordinate 8,327,168, forward strand.
CATAGAAAGATGGAAAGATGAAGAGAGAGAGAGACAGAGAGAGGGAGAGACAGAGATAGAGAGACAGAGAGAGACAGAGAAAGACAGAGGTGCAGAATGCATAGAAATGATACATGGATGGATAGATAGATAGTTTGTTGTTGTTAGTTGCAAAGTCATGAAGTCCAACCCATCAGGACCCCACGGACAACATTCCTCCAGGCTTTCCTGTCCTCTACCATCTTCTGGAGTCCATTGAAGCTCACGCCGACTGCATCAGTGACTCCATCCAGCCACCTCCTTCTCTGCCATCTCCTCCTCCTCCTCCTCCTCCTCCTCCTCCTCCTCCTCCTCCTCCTTCTTCTTCTTCCCTCCATCATTCGCAGCATTAGGCTCTTCTCCAGCGAGTCCTTCCTTCTCATGTGTTGGCCAAAGTCTTTGAGTTTCCTCTTCAGGACCTGGCCTTCTAAAGAGCACCCAGGGTGGATCTCCTCTAGGACCGACCGGTTGGATGGCCTTGCAGTCCAAGGACTCTTCTCCAGCTCCAGAGTTCAAAGGCCTCCATCCTTTGGCGCTCAGCCTTCCTTATGGTCCCACTTTCCCAGCCACGCATTGCCACTGGGAAAACCACAGCCTTGACTATATGCCCTTTTGTTGGCAGGGGGACGTCTCTGCTTTTTAGTATCCTGTCTACATTTGCCATAGCTTTCCTCCTCAGGCAGATCGATAGATATAGGCAGACAGACAGATTCTCACATATATGAGAGAATGAGGCCAGAGTACAATACCTCATGAAATTGAAAAAAGGCTGAAAAACCGACAAGAAAGAGAAAGAAACGCACCAACTTTCCCCAATTACATGATTCCTCCACCTTCGCACCGCCACATAAATCGGGCTACAGCTCCCTTGTTGCCTTCTAGCTGAGGGCAATCACAACTGCACACCTCTGTCTGGGATCCTGGGTCATGAGAGCCCGCGGAGGCTGTGTCGCATTTGACTGAGACCTGCAGGTTGCGTGATGACATCGCACCATTCAAGGAAGGCTCACCAGGGTTGGGACATTGATGCCTTGGTTCGTGAGGCCCAGATAAAGCGATCGTCATCATCATTATCACACACAAACAAAACCCATTTTGCTTCCTTGACCCAGTAAGGGGTCACCCAAGGTCAAAGGATGAGAAGCTTTCATGATTTTAGGCACAGAAGGGGAACATATATGTCCCCCTATATATATAGAGAGAGAGTGCAGCCATAGAAGAACAACCAAGGTGATGAGGAGACTGGAAGCTAAACAACGGTGGCAGGAACTGGATAGGCCCAGTTTAATTAAAAGAAGGACTTGCGTTGTGGGGACACGATAGCAGTCTTCCAATTATCTATGGGACTTCCCCAAAGGAGAGGGAGTCAAACTATTTTCCCTGAGGGCAGGACAAGAAGCAATGGGTGAAAACTAAGGACGGAGAGAAGCAACCCAGAACTAAGGATAAACTCCTTGACAGTGAGAACAATTCATCAGTGGAACGACTGGCCTCCAGGAGCTGTGGATACTCCAACACTGGAGGATTTTAAGAAGAGATTGGACCGCCATTTGTCCAGAATGGTTGGACTAGAAGACCTTCAGGGCCCCTTCCAACTCGGCTGAGCCAGTGGAAGGTTCCTCCAGGGGAGAAGCGGATCTTTTAGAAGAGAAAGAAGCCAGGCCAATCCACGTCAAACCAAACCTCCAAACCCTTTCCTCAAAGTTTGGGGGAGAGAAGCCCAGATGGGTGATGGATCTCGTTAGCCCACCAAGGCCTGAAAGAGGGAAGCAGAAGGCAGGCAGATGGTGGGACTTTGCTTCCTTCCAAAGAGACTCCTCGGAGCAGGACTTGAGCTGGTTGTGGGGAGGGGGGGGACGGGGGAGGCAGGAAGGCGCAGAGATGCAAGCGAGACGGGGCGCGTGTGCAAAGCAGGCGAGGGAACATTGTGGCCCGCGAGGCAGATCAGAGCTGGAGACCTGTGCCAGGGAAGAGAGAGAGGGGGGAACCTCGAAAGCAGAGGGACAGGAGAAGGTGAGGTGAACAGGTGGGCCTCTCTCTCCCCTCGCAAAGGAAGAGGGTTGCGGATTTTCTCCAGCTCAGAGCACATTTGTGTGTGTGGGTATGTGTGTGTGACCTTGGCCAAACCCTCCTAGCTTTGCCTTTCTTGCTATCATCGCCCGTTCTTCTGTAATATAGTTTGTAAAATATACAGTTCTCGCAGCTGTTAGCAATTAGCAGCAGAAAACCGCCCCTGGGCCCCCAGCGGCAAAGGAGAAATTTTAACGCTTTTCTGCTTGGCTATCAGAAAAGCCAGAGAGGACATTGGACTCTTCTCGTTTGCACCTTGCAAGCTCGGTTGGGACGGAAGTTTGGAGCAAAGGCCTTGCGCGCCCAGAGGACAACCTAAGAGCCAAGGAATGCCATTGTGTTTAGAAGCGGCACCAAGACACGGAAAGTTAATTTCCTTCAGGATATGATTTGCAGGAGGGGCCGAGTGGGTGTCTTTCTTTACAGCTTTCCTTCTTCCTTCTCGGTGATCAAAGAATGCCGTTGGGCAGTTTATCTAAAGTTTATTGAAGCGTGCGGAAAGATCACGTGTTTCTGTGTAAAAGAAAGCAGTTAAGGTGGATCGTCATTCGTGCTCCTTCAAAAGGCAACTGGACTTCCTTCGATTTTTTTCCTTGAAGATGTTTCTCTTCTCCTCCAAGAAGCTTTTTCGGTTCTGATTCAAGAGCTGTACTGACTCTACGGAAGAAGAACAATTGGTAGTTCAGATTCATACAGAGGGCCTAGGCTTACAATCAATCTTTATACCCATTTGAACTGCCTATGAGTCCATTTGCACCCTCAAGAGGCCTAAGTCCAGCCCACCGTGAATTCCTTATCTACCGCCCACTTGCTTTAACAGTTAGTAGTTGAGATTCATGCAGAGAGCCTAAGCTTACAATAAATCTTTATACCCTTTTGAACTGCCTGGATCTCCTGGTTCTCCTGGCGCTTGATGGCTGATCTAGAACCTGACCATCTAGTTCTAATGAAGTTTCTTCTCTCTTCCCTCAGAGTCATGAATGGCAGTGACTGAGGACCCGTCAAACTGACCAACGGAGGGTACTCGTTCCAAGGTTACCTTCACTAAGGATGTTCTGCTTAGCTCTTCTGCTCTTGGCTGGATTTTCAACCTGTTCAGGATCTGAAGTCAATCCAGGTATGAACCACGTAACTAAACGGGAATTGTCCCTTGCTTCCCCAGCCTTAAATATTTCCCGTTCCGTTTCCATCCAGTCCAGTGACACTTTTAGTAAAGGTAATAGTTCCGTTCACACATCCATGCTAGTTGTTTCTGGCTCTAGGGGGTGGCGCTCACCTCCATTACAGTGCTGTCTGAAGACGTCTCCGTGGTCATGTGGCCGGCATGACTAAATGCCTTCGAAGACGCACAAAATGCTGTTCCCTTCCCACCAAAGAGGTCCCTATTTTTCTACTCGCATTTTTTTATGTGCTTTCGAACCGCTAGGTTGGCAGAAAGTGGCACAAGGAACGGGGAGCTCGCTCCATGACGCGGCGCTAGGGATTCGAACCGCCGAACTGCCGACCTTTTCTGATCGACAAGCTCAGCGTCTTAGCCCCTAAGCCACCACGTCCCTCAGTCACACTTTTAGGTCTCCACAAAAATGGGCATATCTTTTATGGGCCGTTATTTCAAGATGTCATTTCTGCAAACTGGATGATGCAAGGCTAAGGCGCTCATCCCATTAAATTTAGGAAATGTAGAAGAGACAGTAGAATTCCGGGATTAATACCCAGCCAATCGTCATGTGTGTTTATTGAATCTGATTTCTTGTCTCCAGATGGGAATAGATAAATATTTTTTTTCCTTCCTTCTGGTCAGGGAATGTAAATAGAGAAAAAGAATAACAACAGCCATACTTCGTTGCCCATTAAAAGCCAAGATAGAAAATAGCTCCTAAAGAATTCTTCAATTCTTAAAGAATCCAAATAGGTTAATTTCAAGAGATGTTATTTCTTAGTAGGTAATCTAGGAGAGTCAGTTAATTTCATGAGATGTTATTTCTTAGTTAATTCAAGAAGTAATTAATTTCAAGAGAGGTTATTTCTTAGTAGGTAATGCAGGAGAGTCAGTTTCACCAAAGCTTATCCGGTCCGTTTCAAACACCAAGAGAAAGCTTCTAGATTTATCTTCCTCTGCTTTTTCTAGATAATGCATATTATCCCCAAATAGCCTCCTGCTTCTTGGCAAGACAGGATTACATATTGATATATTGTACTTGGCCAAAACCCCAATCCTGGAATGTCCTGAAATGACATTAAAAGGATGTGTGAGAACTTGTGTTATCTGAGGCAGTCCTCGTGCGATAAGACGGGATTAGCATACGTCCTGACGGAATATCCAACTACGTTGTTAGTTTGATCCCGTAAGGAAATATCTTTTCAAAACACTGTAGTCCTTCAGTACATTTTTATTTACAAAAAAAAAAAAAGTTTTGTTAGTATTAGCGTTGGATAACACATTTGAACAACCTAACTCCCACATTAATATAGGTAAGTCCTTGACTTACAACAGTTCATTTAGTGACCGTTCCCCCCCCCCGCAATGACCTATGACCGTTTTTCATACTTACGACCATTGCAGTCATGGGATCAGGGGCGGTGTCAAGATTGGAATTAGCCTGGAATCCTCAATGTTGCCACAAATGGTTTCAATCTGACCTCTCCTGAATTCAGTTAACTCTTATATAGCGCCAATTTAGTCCTGACCGTGAGTTGACTAGACTTAGATATCAGCTTAACTGGAATTTAATCTGTGGACCTGATTCTCTGTGCCTGAAACTCCAGCCTCTCAAACAAGCTTAAAAAAAAATAAGCAGTGAGCCTCAAGCGTGAAGTATCTTTCGTGGGGCTTTGATGAAGGGGGTCTCTGCTTTTTGTTTTTCACTGCAAACCTTGTGCCCTTCCCCGCCCCCTCCCCTTTCTCAGCAATATGCCGGTATCCTTTGGGGATGTATGAAGGGACCATCCGAGACGAGGACATTACTGCTTCCAGCCAGTGGTATGATTCAACTGGACCACAGTATGCCCGGTGAGTGGAATTTATTCCAAAGTTGGCCGCACGAATCAGATGAGCCAAAAAAAAGGATGGAAATATAGGAGAGAATAGGGCAGGGATGGATGTTGCGGTTCGCCGGCAGCCTGTGCAGCTGGCAGCGGAATCGGACAGTGGGGAAGAACGGGGACCAGTCTGGGAATCTGGGGAGGACTCAAACGGGGGTCCTGCGTCCAATGCAGAGATGGGGCCAGGACCATCTGGAAATGGGGTGCTGACTCCGGAGCCTCCAAAATTTGACAGCAGCGATGAACAAGGGGAGCCTGTTCCCAGTGCTCATGTGCGCAGAGCTGCCAGAAGGCAAGAGCAGCTGAAACAAGCGACTCGGGAGTAAGGCTGGGAGGTGTTGCCCCTCCCCTAAAGGTAAAAAAGAAATGCAAAGGTAGAGAAACCTTTGCAGGAAGCAACGTTGTTGGCTCTGTTCGCATTAAACCATGAAGCTCTTTGTGGACTTCGTACTTCGGTTGGTTTTTGACAGTTAATTTGGCACTTTAGTTGTTGGCAGCAATTCAAAAGAGAGAAAGGTGAGTGCTTATCTTGAGGGACTGTTTGAAACTCATTACCGGCTGGGAATGAACATAATTCCCGGTGTTGAAATAAAACAAGAGTTGTTTGAACTAAGGATGTGATTAATTATGGTCTCAGGAAGCCTCGGCCAGAACAATGGATGGGCGGGGCCAGCTGATCGTTGGAACTACCGGTCCATTAGAACCGGTCCAACCCGGCAGCATCCCACCGCCGCTACTGTTCCACCTCCATCTCTTTCTGCCCCGCGCATGTTCAGGTTGCTGAGAGAAGAAGGCGATGGAGCATGGTGTCCAGCTGGACTCCTGCAACCGGAAGACGTGCAGTTTCTTCAGATCGACCTCCACAAACTCTACTTCATCACCCTGGTGGGGACACAAGGGCGCCACGCCCGGGCCACCGGGAAGGAGTTCGCCCGGGCCTATCGGATCAATTACAGTCGTAACGGCGAGCGGTGGATCTCTTGGAAAGATCGTCAGAACAGGCAGGTAAGTGAGCTACGGAGCAGCTGCGAAGAGAAATTGAGCCCTGAAGATACGTTTTACTGAAAGCTGTTAGACCTCATTTAAAAAATAAAAAAAGAGGGCGTGTGTGGAATAAATCTTAATTTATTACTCATCCAGATGAGTTCCATGCTTGCTTAGCTCCTGCCTACAAATTCTTTTCTGCTTTCCTTTTATGTTATTCTCTACAGTTTGTAAAGGTGCAGACCTAGTAGTTGTTATGAATGTCTGTTGCATAAGGGATAGGAAAACAGAAGCAAGGATAAGTTAATTCATTTGAGGGAAGGAATGAGTAAAAAAAATGTCCTGCCATTGCTCTGAGCAACAGTGTGGTTTGTTTAATTTTCAAAGAATGTTCTAAGTGTTTCTAAGCCTATTTTCTGGGATAGTGAAGTGGCCGTTTCAAGGGGATTAATGGACAAACCAATATTGCAAGAATTCAACCGTGTCAGCTTGTAAAACCAGGGTTTTACGGCTTAGTTCATTGCGTAATTGGCATCAGGAACTGACAAAATCATGGGAGGGTCATAGGAAGGTCATCGATCTTCTAAGGTAGACTCCAAAAGAATCTCTTGCATCTTAAAATGTGCTTAAGGACCTCCCTCCCCAAATCATTCATGATCAAGTTCTCAGGTGGCTCAATCCATGCTTGAGGTCTTCACAGTAGCCTTCTCCAACCTTCCCAGATGTTTCCAGCTAGGCTGCCCCAACCAGGTAGACTCAAAGCTACCCATATGGGCTTCTCCTTCTCAAGACTCACAATTCTCCAAGTCCAGTGCCACTAAGATGGCCAAATCCCTTCCAGGTGATCCAAGGCAACACAGACACCTATGAGGTTGTGTTGAAAGACCTCCGCCCACCTGTCATCGCTCGCTACATCCGTGTGATTCCAGTGACCGAGCAGCCCATGACTGTCTGCATGAGAGTAGAACTCTATGGTTGTGTCTGGTCTGGTAAGGACTTATACGTTGGTGGAGATTCTCAATTACCCAGGTCCTGGTTGTCCCAAAAGTGCTTTCCCCAAAAGGCCAGTAAATAGTAGGGTGCCATTTCTCGATGGAAGTTAACAGACTTCAGCGGATTCTGTAAATCTGCTGCTCTGTAACTATTGTTTCCTCAACGGAGGTCTAGACTGACAAACTGTCAAGCTCCATTGAAGTTTGAAAGTCTCAGATGAGATTTGGGGGGACAGAATGGGAGGAAAGGAAAGAGGATTTCTGTGAAAACACGTAGGTGATAGGATTGTGTCTTTCTTCTGATGCTCAACCGCCTCCTTTCCTAGATGGCCTGGAGTCCTACAGCATGCCCGAAGGAGAAACCATGGTGGCCCCTGGCAATCCTATCGTTTACCTAAATGACTCAATCTACGACGGTCACCAGGAACGGAAGTAAGAGGGAGCCGAGTGCAACATCTTCCTTGCCTCACCATTTATTACTCCCATGAAGGGTTGCAAGACAGTTCTCCAGTGTCCATTTCCAACAGCTATCTTGGTTTGTTTGTAGGGAAAACAAACCAATCTCTCGCGACAGATGCTTTTGTGAACCCACGAAACTGCCGCTTTAAGGGACGCTAATGTCCTTTTCCATCCACTTAGTTTTAAGTAAGATCATGAAGCCACCTTACAGGACGACCTCAAGGCCCATTCTTAACAACGGAGGAGAATATTTGTCGCTCGGGGTCGAATTATGGAGTCCCTTGGTGTTCTCTGAGCTTGGTGGTTCTCACTGTCAGTTCATTTCTCCTTAGTTCTTGATTGGATCTCTCCATGATGGGTTCCCATCCATGGCTTCTTGTCCTGCCTTCAGGTGCTTTGAAGAATAAGTTGACTGCACTCCTCTTGGTGGCAGTCCTAGATCCGAATGGGGACGAAAAGGGAATGGGACTACATTTTACAAGTAGATTAGTATGGGTTATCCATTTCTGAGTTCATGGCGGTGGCCTAGAGGTGGAGCTCTCACCTCACAATCAGGAGACTGTGAGTTTGATCCTAGGTAAAGGCAGATATTTCTCTCTCTGGGCACGACAAGAATATATCTGCTGAAAAATAAAAGTCCGCATTGGTGACGGGAAGAGCATCCGGCCAGTAAACACTCCGCTCCATTCAGCTGCCCAGACTGAAGGGATTATGGGGTCATTAAAAGAAGATGCTAGTCCATTTCTGAGCTCATAGCTACCTTTTAGGGTAGGACTATCACGAGAAGGGTATGGAGAAAACCATAAAGTCCCCACCTAGCATATCTATTCACCTAGATAGTCTTCTGACTGAGATATCCTCTGGTGGCAGGCTCCTCCATGGTGGGCTGGGCCAGCTTACGGACGGCGTTCTGGGACTGGATGATTTCACCAAGAGCCACCAATACCGTGTGTGGCCTGGCTATGATTACATCGGCTGGAGGAACGACAGCTTCCGGAACGGTGCTGTGGAGATGGAATTCCAGTTTGATCACCAGAGGAACTTCACCTCCATGAAGGTAGAATCTTCTCCACCGGTGAACCTTTTGCAAAGCCAGGTTGAGTAAACGGCCTGCCCAGGTTAACCCTCAGCCTGTCGATATTACAGAAGGACGTTACCACTTCCTGCAACGGAAAGCCAACCTGGTTATCTGACGGCTGCCATTTTTCTTTCCCCGCCGCTGCACAATTGCAGGTTCACTGCAACAACATGTTTTCCAAAGGGGTGAAGATCTTCGAGAGGGTGGAATGCCTCTTCAAACCACAGTTGATCGCCGACTGGGACCAGCAACCGGTGGGCTTGGACACCGTTTTGGATGACAAGAATCCCAGCGCACGGTTCGTGACCGTCCCCTTCAACCACCATATTGGCAAAGCCATTCTTTGCCGTTTCTACTTCGCCGATACCTGGATGATGATCAGTGAGGTCTCTTTTCAGTCAGGTGAGCACCCAATTGGTCAACCAATATCCTTGATTTGCAGGGTGGCACAATGACTCAGCGGTTAAGACGCTGGGGTTGTCGCTGGAAAGCCGGCTGGCAGCCCAGGTTTGAGACCCAAGTACCATACGATGGATTGAGTTCCTGTTCCTTGCTCCAGCTCCTGCCAGCCTAGCAGTTCGAAAGCATGCAAATGCAAATAGATAAATAGGTACCACTTTGGCGGGAAGGGAACAGCACTCTGTGAGAAGTTCCTTCTATTTTCACCCGTGACGGCCTCCTGCAACCCTCTGCTTGTGAAAACGGAACTTGAGGAGGAGGTGCGTGTCCCTCCTGAGCTCCATGTTCGCAGGCAGAGGCACCGCAGGCTGGTCCTTTGCTGTTTCCAGGGTGGGCCCACAGGCCAGATCGAAGCACCCCGTGAGTTTGACACCCCTGCTCTCGTCTTTCAAGAGTTAGTTTTAGATCCCCTCGCTTCATAATTTTCCATTTTTCTCTTGGTGAAAACCATGCATGTGAGACAATGTGTCCCTGTGTCTACACGCCACATTATTTTTTTTCAATGCACCCAGTTCCTCCAAAGTGTTATCTGCCTACTTTTGCATGTTATGGAAAATAAATTTCTATAATTTGTTTTATCCACCTTCAGGTTGACTGTCAGTTGTCCCAATTTGCTAATAATTGGATTATTTATTATTTATTTTATGTTCCTTCCTGGAGCTCATAACCTCCATGCATCCAGTTCTCCCAAGCCTTCCCCTCCACAGAGTGATTTTTTTTAAAAAAAATTGACTGGTATATATATATATTTGTTGAGCTATCTAGAACTTTCTCAAGCTGTGGAGAAAGAGAAGTTCCCAGTGTGGTTCCCTATTGTTTACAAGATCTCTCAAATGATTTCTGTAGGCTCCCTGGCGAAATACACAGATTCCTCAAGCTAGAACTGTTATATTGAGATAATGCCTGTTCCCCCTCTTTCAATTCTTTAGTCAACATGGACACTCCTAATCCAATCCTGATTACTTCCACATGGAGTCCCACCACAGGGTTATATACCTCATCAGAGGGACCAAATACTACCCAGGGGACTTTGGGTAAGAAGCCAGAGAGGCCAATGATCTCCTCTGAGGAGAGGGAGTGGTGGATGGGGAAACCTCCAGAGCTATTTTCCACCCTTGTGTTCCAGATTGATTTGGACTGATCAATTGTGAACGTTCTTTGCAGGGAACACCGTCCTAGCTTCCGTCAGTCCCAGGGTCGAGCAGAAAGCAGAGGCCTCCAACTCTTCTCGTCTGATCAGCTGTCTTGTGGCCATCATTCTTCTCCTTTTGGTGGTTATCATCGCCATCCTGTGGAGACAGTACGCTCAGAAGCATCTGGAGACGGTACCATGCACCCTTCGTTGAGCTACCTAGAACTTTCTCAAGCGGCGGAGAAAGAACAGTTCCCGGTGTGGTTCTCTGTTGTTTACAAGATCTCTCAAATGATTTCCGTAGGCTCCCCGGCGAATCCTGGAAGAAGATGCCACGGTGCGTCTCTCCTTCTACAGCTCCAGAATCGTCAATAGTCAGACTCAGATCCACCAGACCAATCCCACCTATGAGAGAGTCTTCCCTTTGGATCTGGAATACCACCAGCCTCTCACTCTCCTCCAGAAATTGCCAGAGTTATCTCAGAGCGCCGAAGACTCGGGTAGGGAAGCTTCTACCCTGTGGTTGTCTTCACACAACACATCCCACTTGAGTTGAGGTTTACGTGAAGAGTGTCTCCATGGCTTGGTGATGATTGTGGGTTCCAGAGCGTGGTTCTACTTGCTTGGGCCCTCGGCATCCATCACAAGAGTGAACTAAGAGTGGATGGGATGAGGAAAATACTCACTCCCTGCAAGATCTTGTTCTAATTGAAAGCTGCGCCATGGAGAATGGTTTTTCCTACAAGCTTTTCCTTGAGTAATTTGCACAGGGTGAGGCCACAGTCACCACTAATGAATAGGTCCAGAGAGGGTAATGGATGGGATCCCTCTTCCCCACACTTCCTTCTCCTCCTTTTTTTTCTCTTCTTTTCCAGTCACTGCTGTTTTTCTTTTCCAATTCTCTCCTTTCTTTTTTCTGCTTTCGAAGCCGCATGGTTTCCCTTTGCTTAGTTGGTTACCTGATCAATTTGCAACCTGGGTGATCAGATGAGGTTGTTCTCTGGGTGGGTTTTGCAGTGGAGTGAATCTAGATACATCCTTTTTTTTTTTTTTTTCTTTTGTTTCCTCAAAGATTAGTCCCACCAGACAGAACAGGGGTCCCCAAACTTGGCAACTTTAAGACTTGTGGACTTCAACTCCCAGCATAGCTGGCTGGAGAATTCTGCGAGTTGAAGTCCACGAGTCTTAAAGTTGCCAAGTTTAGAGACCTCTGAAATAGACCAAACCACAAAATCAATCCCTCAGGAAGACTGGAATTACTTTTATTGGCATGGGCTGTAATAAAGAGAATCTTGCAATTCCTATAAAACAACTATTAGCCAGTTTTCCTAGGTAATGGAGTTTGCAAATCTCTGGCGGTCATCATCTTCCTTGATAGATTAGAAGCTTTCATTCCCAGGAAGTTGTGGTTTTTTGGTTTTGCTGAAATCTGCCTGCTACAAAACTGAAATCAACCAACCAACCGGCTGACTCGTGCCATTTGTCGACAATGGTATAGGGTCTCCTGATTGGGCAAGAGTTGGACTAGATGTTCTCCAGGGTACCTCCCAACCTATTATTCTATGTTCTATGCCGGTTTATTCCCTACTAAAGGAAAGGGAATGGCTTTATCAACTCCAAACATTTATCTATTGTTGATAAAAGCCTGAGCTACTCTGAATGGCCAGGAAGGATCAACAGGAAACAGATCTGCAGTCAAAACTTCTAAATAAGATCGTTTTATAGCAGACTCGGAAAGTTTCATCTTTCAAACGTCCAGAAAGTTTTGAGATTTTTGAGAAAACGACAACATCAGATTAGAAGTGCCTTCAGAATCTTTTTTTCTAAACTCTCTTTGCTTTGCCCAACAGTAGAGGATGAACATCCCAAATGCAGCGTATGGGATTCTGAGCTTGATGCTGGTCCAAACCCATGTCTCCCTTGGTCTTTCAGCCTGCAGTGGTGATTATGCAGAACCCGACCTCACCAAGTGCACCCCTCACCAGGGATTCCAGAATAACGTTCCTCATTATGCCGAGACGGACATAGTCAACTTGCAAGGGGTGACAGGAAACAATACATACGCCGTGCCAGCCATCACCGTTGATTCGTTGACCAAGAAGGACATCTCCATTGCCGAATTTCCCCGGCACCAGCTGCAGCTCAAGGAGAAGTTGGGAGAAGGACAATTTGGGGAGGTGAGTACATCAAGAAGGACACAGTAGGGAAATCATATTTCCCAGTCAGAGATCGGTAGCCTAAGGAGATGTAGACCCTTCATTGGTTGCCCACTATTGGGTTAGGTTGAACTCTGCAGATATTTTGTAGCTGAGCCTAATTGTTGCTTTCATGGGTTGGTCCTTCACGTGGACAGGTCCACCTTTGTGAAGCTGTTGGTCTTCTGGAATTCTTGGGCCGCGCTTCTCCAGAAAGTTCCAGCCGGGCAATTTTGGTGGCTGTGAAGATGTTGAGAGCTGATGTCACCAAGACAGCCAGGTGAGTTTCGGTGACATCATCAGTAAAGGTGAACCTGCTTACTCTATCAAAAGTTCTCAAAGATCTGAGGAGGTGTCATTTTAGTCTTTTGAGCATTGTTGTCTATCATCCTAGGACGTGTAAGGATGGTCCTAAGTCTTAAGAAGGAAGGTTCTGGTTTAATCCTAAAATAAACTTCCTCTGCAGTTGGACAAAGAAACCAACAATCAACAGGAGTGACAGCTCCTCTTCACTGGAGCCCTGTTTGTGATTGCATTAATTGTGATAGTTTGATTAGACTAATTAATTACCTGCATGAAACAGGAGGGCTGAAGTCCCATAACATGTGGCATCAATCTTTGACCGTTGATCGGAAATATGCTTCTTTCCCCATAAAGTTGGAAGCAATAATGATGTCTATTAGCTTTTCTCCACAGAACGTTTGGCCACCTACCCTTCTTCTTCTACCCTTCCTAGGAACGATTTCCTAAAAGAGATCAAGATCATGTCCCGGTTGAATGACCCAAACATCATCCGTCTGTTGGGTGTGTGCGTGAAGGACGATCCTCTCTGCATGATCACCGAATACATGGAAAACGGGGACCTTCACCAGTTCCTCCTGCAAAGGCAGAGTAGAAGCACCTTCACACGTTCCAGCAACGTTCCTTGTGTCAGGTAATGGAGGGGAAAGGAAGGAGTTGGCTAGAATTGAAAACCATAAGGGTGGAATAAATAAGTAAATGCATGAATAGGCATTAAAAGGCGTGCTGTCTATTGTACCCTTCTGAAAGATCGATTGGGCTTCACAGCAAATTGCAGTTGACTTGTAGACTTCCTTTATTCACTGCCACCAAAATTTCCAAGGCCCATTAAGGACTTCAGAGTTGGTTTCTATTGGAAGAATCTATAGCATTGATGACAGTGAGAGCTTTGAGATTCCTTGCTTGATTCTTGGCGTTGGACTCTTCTCTCCTCAGCAATCTCCACCTCTTGCTCATGGCAACTCAGATTGCTTCTGGCATGAAATACTTGGCGTCCCTCAACTTTGTCCACCGGGATTTGGCCACACGCAATTGCTTGGTTGGAAATAACTACACCATCAAGATTGCCGATTTTGGCATGAGCAGGAATCTGTACAGTGGTGATTATTACCGGATACAGGGCAGGGCTGTGTTACCAATCCGTTGGATGGCCTGGGAGAGTATTCTGTTGGTAAGAAGATGGAATAGTAGACCAACTAAAATTGTGTTCTTCTCCTTCTCCTTTCTTTTCCTTCTTCATCAGTCACTGTCATCTCATCTCAATCTCCTTCTCTACCTTCTTCTTCCCCTTCTCCTTCTTCTCCTTCTCCTCATCCTTCTCTTTCTCAGTTTTCTTCTCAATCATCTCCATCAATCATCATCATTCTGATTCTATCGCCTTCTCTTTCTTCTTCCCATCCTCCTTCTCCTCCTTCTCATTTTTCTTCTCAAATCATCCATCAATCCTCCTTCTTCTGTCTCTAGCTCCTCTCCTCCTTCCCCTCCTCCTTCTTCCCCTACTCATCTTTCTCATTCTTTTCCTTCTCTTTCTTGCTTTTTCTTCTCCATCAAACATCATCATCCTGTCTCCATCACTTTCTCCTCCTTTCTCCTTCTCCTCTTTTCTTTTCCTCTTCCATCATCATCACCACCAACAACCATCTCCTCCTTCTTCCTTTTTCCTTCATCATTGTCATCTCTTCTACTCTCTTTTCTTTGTTTAGAAAATTGGCAGCAATACTTTACTTTGAAAATTCTAATATCCAAAGAAGTCGGTATTAAGAAGTTCTAATTCACCTCCTAGATGATCCAGAAACAAAGATCGAGAGGGAACTAATAGTCCTACCTGCTTAAAAATGTTTCAGGGTTTTAGTGAGTGCTCTCCAGAATCTGGGAAATGTAACTGCCCCAAAATATCCTCAAGAGATTAGTAACCCACCTTCCTTGAGTGATAATTTCCAGGATTTTTCAACAAAGGGAGAATTACTGATCAATCTGAACGTGCATTAAATGGGCCGATTAATACCCAACTGATGCAAAATCAACAGGCAGAAGAACAAACATTATTTCCTTTCTTGTCACTGTGATGGGATCTCCAGGGCAAACAGTCTTTTCTGCATGTATGAACACCACTTCTTAGAATTCCTAGCAAGAATCACGTTGAATTAGATACCTGAAGTCCGTGTTCTGATCTAGACCCCTTTTATTGAGGTTAAAGTGAATTCCGCTCCAGCAAAGTCCCGGCAAACGGACTTTCATGAGATTTCACAACTACAGACCTTTATCAGGCTTGGAGAGCTGCCAGGCTGATATCTTCTAAATGCCACTCTGTAGCAGACAATATTTGGCAAGGAGCCATGAACAGATCTTCACCCTAATTAAATGAACTAATTGTCTCCTGCAAACCCCACTCCCCTTTTGTTCCTCTTTATTCCCTCTGGGAGGGGCCATTCACCATCCACCTGAGCCTTTACTCCCAAGTTGACCCTTGTTCTTTAACTGTTCCCTTCATCTGGCAGCTCTGTGCATGCTCACACTGGGAACAGGCTCCAGCAGTTCTTCTTCCCCACTGATCTCTGACTCCGATGGCAGCTGATAACTGTCGGACGGCCCTGGCCCCATCTCTGCCTCCGATGCAGGGCCCTCGCCAGAGCCTCCCCCAGACTCCAGGACTGGCCCAGGTTCCTCCCCAACCTCCTCACTGTCTGAATCTTCCGCCAGTTCTGCTGGTGGGCCACAATAATCCATCTCACTGGAGAACATTCAGGGTGGTGAAGATTAGTAGAGGATTTAGCAGCTCCTCAAACAGGAACGGACATGATCCTGAACTGGGAGAGACCTTCAGTCACCTGCAGCTGTATTTTCTTTCTTTCTTTAGGGCAAGTTCACCACCGCCAGTGACGTGTGGGCCTTTGGCGTGACGTTATGGGAGATGTACACCTTATGCAAAGAGCAGCCGTACAGTTGGCTTTCTGATGAACAGGTCATTGAGAACACGGGGGAATTCTTCCGAGATCAAGGCCGACAGGTAAGATACCTCAAATCAATGAATTATGTTGGCTCCTCTTCCTGGTTTGTGAAAAGGACAAAGAGTTAACTGTTGCATTCTCTCACCTCCTAACCAGACCTATGCCCTATGTCCTCACGGCAATTTCCAAGCTTTTTTGTGTGTGTGAGCCCTGGTGGTGCAGTGGTTAGAATGCCGTATCGCAGGCAAACTCTGACCACAGCCTGGAGTTCAATTCTGACCCGTTCAAGGTTGACTCAGCCTTCCAAGCTTCCAAGTTTGGTAAAATGAGTCTGTAAACTGCACAGAATGCTGTAAAACACTATGGAATAGTATATAGGTCCAAGGGCTATTGCTATTTTTGCTATTATTGCTATTTGCTATTTCCGTTAATGCATGCACTGTATATCCCTTGTCCCATGGGATTGTTGAAGATTTGTTGAGAGATTTTTGGGGTGGGGGTGGGGGAAACTTGATCATTGGCATTAGATTCTGAAGTTTTTGAGGTCTGTTAAAATGGTTAAGAATGGCCTTTCATGAAAGAAATTAAAAGTTGGCAGTGAGAATAATTAATTGGTAGAATGACTTCTCTCTGTGGGCGTGCCATCCTTGGAAGTTTTCAAGAATAGACTGGATGGTTATATGTCCAGAATGTTATAGGCTCTCCTGCTGAAACAAGTGGTTAGACAAGAAGACCTCCGAGGTATCTTTCAACCTTATATTTCTATGTTCGGTGAAAAATAATTGGGCATCAAATGACTCCCAGATCCCACGGTGACATCCTTGTGCTCTTCCGCTCCACAGGCCTACTTGTCCCAGCCACATCTGTGTTCAAACCCTGTGTTTTCCTTGATGATGAAATGCTGGAGCCGAGATATCAAAGATCGCCCCACCTTTGAAGCAATCCACCTGTTTCTCATCGAACAAATGGATGGAAGTATTGGACCTATATGAGAACATGAAACTGTTGAAAGACCACGGTCATTGGGCCAAAGGTGCTCAGGTGTCTGTCTGACTCCCTCTTTCCTGTGGACAAGACCAGGTGAAGTCAGGTGCACCACCAAAGTAACCGTTGAAGGTGTTATTCCCGAGATCTCTTCAAGAGGTGGCAATGATGGGGCCTCTTTATCGTGTGGCTGGTGGCCATCATGAGAAGAAGCAGGACCCAAAGTTGAGGGGACTCCATCGCCTCGGTGAGAGGAATCCATGTTCTGTATTGTCCTCTCCGTGGAGGCATCTTGATAGCTGCTGCTTTTCTCAGCCACCATTCAGAGTTCCAGAGGGCTGAGAAACTAACATCTCATGGAATATTTTTGTCTTCTTTCCTTGAAATTTGGAGAGGATCTTTTGTCTTTTCATTTTGTCCCTCCTTCCTAGCTCTCAGCAGAATTCACTGTCTCCAAAATGAAAGATAATGTTCCACCTTTTTGGAAGATCGGCTTCTTGGGATATCTGTCCACCTTTCCTGAAGACCACGTTTGGTGCATCCTGTGGGACCTCCAGCTCCTCCTTTTCTGTCGTACCTGTCCTTTCTATCTTTCAATCAAACTTGGGGAGCTGATGGACACTTGTGACTGCCGATTCTCCAAAAGGAGAGACACGTCAAGTTTCCCACACTGGATTTAACTACCTTGATGAAGAGCAAAACAAAAACGAATGTCAAGGTTGATAGGAAGGCCTTCTAGATATCAACAAATGGGAAGGATTTACTTTGGGGGAATGGCATTATCGTAGGAAGGATTAAACGACACTGTGACTGATATCAAGATGAAATGGATCTTTGGCAGCCCAAAAGGACTGATTTTCAAATCGTGCTGTATTTAAAGTTGTCAAGATGCCAAAGAAGTCATAGCCCACCTTAGAACATCTCAATTTCATTTTTCATCCAGCCTTTCTTTCCTTCTTTATTTTAAACCCCTTAAACACCTGCTGCTTTAATTTCTAGGTTTTAAAAAAGTTTGAAAATTAGCCAACTGGGTTTCTAGCCCATGAGGATTTAAGCCCTAAAATTTGGAGTTTTGTGGGTAGGATCTTGAGAAAGACTAGGAGAAGACAGATTTGGCTGAAGAAAAAGACAACTCCTCATGCCCTGATTGTTTCCTTCTGCATCTCCCCTGAAAGGGTCCAAATTTGTAAAACAGAAAATCACAATTGGCCCAATTTGGGAGTGGCGTCCATCATGCAAACTGACCACTTTTTAACCAACCTGTGATTTCAAATGAATGTGCAGCAAGTTTGATCATTGTTACAACCCGATTTGTTTTTTTTTTTAAATATGGTGCTTAAGGTTATTGTTAATTGCACAAAATAATATGTGAGGAATCAGATGCAAAGCAGTTTGGTAAATATCTCCATTTTTCCCATGCCAGGAAAACTCTTGGCTGGAGACAGATCAAAAGTTATTTTTGAAAAGGCAACTGGACTGATATTGGAAGAGGAGGAGGAAGAAGAAGAAGAAGGAAGAGGTCTTTGCTGGAGACCTTTTGTAAACATTCTCTTCCAGAATTACAATTTTCAGTTCAGGGAAGGAAAATGATGCTTTGAACAGTTTAACCGTCAACGCTTTTTCATCCTGGCTGACCTGGAAAAAGGTAAACATGGTTGGGAAACCACCTGGTGTACTTGGAATGAAACAAACTACCTGGATATGAAACAAATAGCAAACTTGACTTAAAATATTTACTGAAGTGCCAAGCCTTATTCAAATAGTTAGGTGGTTCCACTTCTCTCTCTCTCTCTCTCTCTCTCTTTTTTTTTTTCTTAAATTAATATCAAGGAAATGCAAATCAGTTTGAGGGCCTTGATACCGGAGAAGACGACTTTAATCTTCTCTCTCCCGTAGCTCCAGCAGCCTCTTCTTGCACCCCATTTTTTCCCAAATGGTAGGTCTGGCCTGCAGGTATCGTGGACTGGCACCTGTCAGTGAAGAAGCCACACAGCAACTTCCTCCTTGCGCCATAGAAGGAAGGAACATCTCCATGGCATCCACTGTGTCGACCAAGAAGAACGTCTGGTCTTGCTGTATTTTGCTAGGGATTGAAAGAAATGGAGCTCAGAAACAGTGGCCTTTATACAGAGACCACCACTTCTTCTTTGTGAGGGTGGGTGTTGGTGACAACACCAACTCATATGATATATTCAGGGAGCCGGGAATTTGGAGATAACTGGAATTCAGAGCAGTGGGGGGGATTCAAGATTTTTTTTTACTACCAGTTTGGTGGATGTGGATTGGTGGGCGTGGCAGGGAAGGATACTGTAAAATCTCCATTCCCTCCCCATCCTGCTAACCTGCTTCCCAGCTCCGTTCTCCTGTGCAGGGCAACCAAAGAAGACCCAGCTGATCAGCTGGGGCTCGGGCGGAGAAGAGATGAGGTTGGCGGGGCCAGTCAGGGGTGGGATTGGCCAGTTCTCCTAATAACTACTCAAAATGTCTGCTACCGGGTTTCCAGAACGGGTCAGAACCGGCTGAAGACCACCTCTGATTCAGAGACTCCAGAAAGGGATGCCCAAGCTAGTTGAGAATTTCAGATGGGCTCACTAGAGGCCGATCCTTGATACCTTCAAGCTACCTATGGAAACGGGGTCACCAGAGCACAATTGTAGGGTCCTCCTACCAAGCTCTGCCTGAATGAACCCTTCAAACCATCTGTCCAAACTCATGCACTGGCCATCAAGAGTTGGTTCCAGCAAGAAGGGAGGGCTTCCTTCCCCATATATACATACATACATACACACACATACACACACACACAAAAAGATACAGGATCAAACCAGCCTTTAAAAAAATTGGCCACTTCTAAAACCTTTGTGGTGCATCTCTTCACAACAACCAATCAATCAAAATGTCTAAAAAATAATAATAATTAAAAGCAATAATGATGCCCCCATTTCTCCTTTGGCTATTTCCTCTTCCTTTTGAGAGCGGGAGATTGTCTTTCCATGTTACTTGAAGTTTGAAACTGTGGATAGATGCACAGCATATAGGATTTCCTGAAAAAAAAATATATTAGTAAAGGGGTTCCCACTCCGCCCTTCCTTTCCTATTCTAGTTTTGCTAACCCTCCTTTTTTTAAAAATCTATTTTGGCTCTTTAGCCTTGTATATTTTGTATTTAGAAATGGCATTCAGATGTGTACATAGTATAATATATGAATTTAACCAGGAATTCCTCTGTAACCACACTGTTGCTTTATTCTGATGACCATTTTTATACGTTGACAAATGACCAATAAAGTCGGTTGGGTTTTCTCACCCCTGCCTCTTCCTTCTATCTTTTTTCTGTTTTTGCGCACAATTCCTTTAGTTACCTCAGCGTTGGAGTCAATGCTCACCAATATATCCATTTTTTTTCATCAGTGTGTGTGTATAAATGTTCACTAGAATGATTGGGAGGGGCATGGCCTGGTGAATTGCACTGACTTTCCAATAGATTTGCAAATTGTAATGTGTGAACCGGTTAAATTAACGGATTTGACATGCGTCCACACCTGCACAGACCCCCCCTCTCCCTGCAAACACAGGAGAGCACGAATTCAAGTCCCGCTTTAGCTTTGAAACCCAGCTGGGTGACTTTGGACCTGTCCCGCTCTCTTTGGCCCACCGCACAGGGTGGTTGTTGTGGAGAAAGAGGCTGAGGAAAGCATGTTGGATAGGTTCCCTGCTTTGAGTTATTTGTAAAAAATAATAATAATAATAAAGGTGAGATAGAAATAAAAATAACGACAGTAGCTGAGGGTGGGGCTTATTGAACTTAATGAAGTTTATTTGGGAGTTTAACTCCGCGCACCCAAGTTTACCCAAACTGGCTGCAAAACCTCATGATGGTCACTAGATGGTGACAGAGGTTTCTGTCTCTCTCTGATGCCACCTAGTGCCTATCGGGATAATAGGAGTCCATGATAGATTATCTTATCAAGATATTTATTTTTATTTGTTTGTTTGTCAAACATGGACAAGATAGCAGGTGTAAGTATGAACATAAACATGAACGAAGGAACTAGATACAACTAAATGGGAACAGCAAGACAGGGCACGCTGGTGCGCTTATGCACGCCCCTCTTAGGAATGGGGTGAGGTCCACGGTAGACAGTTTAAGGTTGAAGCTATGAGGGTTTAAGGATGTAACAATGGAGTCAGGTAGGGCGTTCCAGGCGTTGACCACTCTGTTGCTCTCGTTGTATTTCCTGCCATCGAGTTTGAAGCTTGTTTGTATCAGTTGTTTGCCCGTGTATTATTGTGGTTGAAGCCGAAGAAGTCGTTGACCGGTAAGACATTGCAGCAGACCATTTTTTATATTATGCTTAGATTAGACGCATAAGGTGGCGCATAATAATAATATGATTATTGTCTTGGAGGACTCTCCTTCCTCCACCAACTGCACTTCTTTCCGTGAACAAAAAAGATACTCAACTTCCTGGTTTACGTCATTCTAAAAGCCAAACCCAGCAGAACAAAGAGTGGATATCAACTCTCCCAACAGGCATTGTTTGTCAGATCATCAGCTCTTAGAAACCAGGACAGATGGCTTATCAACAGCTACTAAGAGACTGGAACAGAGGTATACTAGCCCTTGAGAAGGGCAATCTTGACGCTGCCTTGGACATCTTTCGTAGCATCAAGAATCCTCCTTCCAAAATAGATTTCAACATTGGCTGTCTGTATCTCCAGCAAGGAAATCTGGATCATGCTCTGGAGGTAAGAGAAGCAACCTTCTCAACCAATCACACTATTAAAAAAGAGGTGGAGACTCTAGAAAAAGTGCAGAGAAGAACAACCAGGATGATGAGGGGACGGGAGGCTAAAACATACAATGAACAGTTGCAGGAACTGGGCCAGGCTAGTCTAGGGAAGAGAAGGATCAGGGGAGACAGGAGAGCAGCCTTCCAATATTTGAGGGGCTGCCCCAGAGAGGAGGAGGGGGCCAAACTATTTTCCAAAGCACCCGAAGGCCAGACAAGGAATAATGGATGGAAAATGATTCAAGGAGAAATTCAACCTGGAAATAAGGAGAAACTTTCTGAGAGTGAGAACAATCAACCCATGGAACAGAAGTTGCCTTCAGAAGTTGTGGGAGCTTCATCACTTGAGACTTTCAAGAAATGACTGGACTGCCATCTATCAGAAATGGTGTAGGGTCTCCCGCTTGGGTGTGGGGTTGGACTAGATGACCTACAAGGTCCCTTTCTTTTTCTTTGAAGACGTTTCGCTTCTCATCCATGAAGCTTCTTCAGGGACAACCTTGTCTTGGGTGACTGAGAATTTCCATAGACATCTGTGGATTTCAGCTTAACTTAAATCTACCTAGGAAACCATCATGGTTTATGCACTGCCAAGTTTTGTGAGCCAGCCATTTGTGGTCTGTTCAACAGACCACAGCTCATTTCTCTTGAAGCACAAATCCAGAAGAAATGCTGGATCTGCAAAGCAGATATATATATCTGCACAACTTTTAAAGCACAACTATAATGACGTGGGAAAATACCTGAACAAAGCTGAATACCATACATGTAAGTACCCGCGAACACTTAAGAAAACAAATATAGATATATATTTGTTTTCTTACGTTTTCGCGGGTACTTACATGTATGGTATTCAGCTTTGTTTGGGTATTTTCCCACGTCATTATAGTTGTGCTTTGAAAGTTACTGTAAAAGTCTGACTCAAAGACGGACACAATACAGAAGCCTGATGATGGCAGATGAGATTCTGCCGAAATGTTGCTACAACTTTAAAAACACTTGCAAATCCAATAGATCTTTGGATGAAATCACAAGTGAGAGAAGAAAGAATTCGCATTGCAGTCCTTCAAATCAAGCTCTCCATATCAAGGAAACATCATCATTGGCCAACTCTCCTTTTAAAATATAATTTTAAAAGCATAGACAAAAGGGACACAAAAAGTCCCTTTTTCTTATGACAAAGTTAATCGACTTTGCACTTATAATGTTTGCAAAAAAAGGAGAAAGTTTCATCCCAAATATCTAAGTGCTGGCAACTATCTGAGGCTAAAGCCTAAATAAACTCTGATTTATAAAATGCAGTGGTTACTCCCACACAGTCTATTCCAAATTACCTAATTTTATTCAGGCATGCATTCCCAAAGGAACCCCAAAAGTGAACATTTAGATATTCCATTATTGCTCTGGCAGCGATTTCGTGAATAAAGTCCAAACAACTTCGTTCAAAGCCACAATGTCATTTGCTTGGCTTGAGCTGTTTTGCTTCGTGACCTCTTGGATGATGATGGCTTGTGGTGATGGGTCATCCAGTTAATTGTGGCTTGCTCAACAGTTGGATTTTGCAAGGCTTCAGTTACGATTTACAAGCCAGGAAGACAAGCTGTGTCGCTTACAATTTAAGCACCACACACACACACACACACACACATATATTCTGACAGTTAGAACAACTAATCAGTGGAACAATTTGCCTCCAGAAGTTGTAAATGCTCCAACGCTGGGAGTTTTTAAAGAAGAGATTGGATAATCGTTTGTCTGAAATGCTATAGGGTTTCCTGTCTAAGTAGCGGGTTGGACTAGAAGACCTCCAAGGTCCCTTCCAACTCTGTTATTCTATTCTATTCTATTCTAGTCTATTCTAGTCTAGTCTATTCTCCCCCGCTTGCCTTCTGGGATTGTTTAAAAACTCCTTTATCCTTTAATTGCTGAATTGTTGGTGGAGATATTTTCAAAAACCTGTTTTTTTAAATGTTCGCTTCGGCTAATAAAGACATTTCTTTCATATCAATTTTAGGTCGCCTCTCCCCAAGCAATTTCAAAACTTAATTTTATTTCTGAATTCCCCGGTGCAGTGTAAAATAGCTGTGTGTGTGTGTGTGTCAACGACTTTGTACCACCGATTCCTAAAGAAAACAGGATCTCTGTTTATTTCAAATATAAACCCAGCGGAGGAATGCAGAAAAGAGAGACAGCGTGGAAATTAAACCCTCCCCCTGCTGAGCCAGTGTCCCTTCTCCCAAAAAGGCACTTTGTCCATGCTCAGGAATGCCCCCCTTTCCAGCAGAGAGTTTCTCAAACAAGCTCCACCGAAAAGACTTCTTGCAAAGACCAGCATCCCTCGGTGCTCGTGGGCCTCCCCACTCGTAGGAAAGATTTGGCGCCGTGCTGTGTGCTTCTTTTGAAAGAGTTGAGGGAGTCCTTCCCAGAAATGCAATCTAAACAGTCCGCCTCCAGTTAAACCCCAAGCCATCTTCCCTCTCCATTTCAGACATCTCAGCAGCCTCTGATTCATGGCTTCCCAATGCAACCAACGTCAGGCTCACCGAAGTGGCCGGCTCACTTTAAAAAAAAAATAAAATAGAATTATAAGGTTGGATTAGAAGGCTGGCAGTCTCCTAGTCCAACTTCTGCTCAAGGAAGAAGATCCTATTATACCATCTTGGTCAAGGGTTGTCCAATCTATCCTCCAGGGGAAGAGGAAAAATTTCTTGGCCTTCATCCTGTTGACTAGCTATTCTATTTTTACTTTTAGGCTTTTAATCAAGCACTTTCCAAAGACAATTGCTTAGCCGTGGGCTTCTTCCAAAGAAGTTATGTTCATTTTCAGCTGGGCAGGTAAGGAATTGTCGCCTCCCGTGTTGCATTCACGTAACAATACCCCAATCAAGGAACTGCCAAAGAAACTAATGATAAAGAAGAACTCCCAAGACCCCTGACAGGGCACGCCGCTAGAATATAAACAGAGAACAAAGCCCATTCCCTACTAGCACTGATGATGTTACCCAGATGGGTCATGAAAGGTCTGCAAGGAAACAACCAAGCTCAGAGAGCAACAAGCCAACCCTAAGCTACAAATATTCTCCTTTATTGGTATAAAAATACAAATTATCCACTCTAACTAAAAAAATGGGGACGGGGGAGTAGGATGAACAGGGGGGGAGATGGGATCTGTAGTTGTTCTATTCTATTCTATTCTGTTCCATTTCCTATTCTATTCTATTCTATTCTATTCTATTCTATTCTATTCTATTCTATTCTATTCTATTCTATTCTATTCCAATTTCTTTTCTATTCCAGTTTATCTCCTCTTCTACTTTACTCTACTTTTCTATATTCTCTTCTCTTCTACTGTACCCTACTCTACCCTACCCTAATTTATTCATTCTAGTTCTAATCAATCCAGCTCTGTTAATCTGTTAATTCTATTTCTAATTCTAATGCATATGATTCCCACCCGGAGTCGCCTTATCGGGGAGAGGCCCAGCATATCAATTTAATTCATAAATAAGCCCCATTGCTTCTGTCTTCTAAAGGTTTGGTTGGAAGCTGCTGTTGGATTAAAAGCTTCCTTGTGACATTTGATAACAGCAAAGTCTACGGATACTCCACTCTCCATAAATAATAATTGCAACTTTTTCCTTATCTTCATTTCCTTCCCCCCAACCACCCTTTCTCTCCTCTCTTCTGACCCCAGGCACGAGGAAGCTTTGAACGATGGGAAGCTAGCTATGGCCTTTCTCCGGAACAATTTCTGCATCAATTACAAACAGCTCGGTTTGGCCTTTGTCCTTTGCGCCTCAGAGGTGAGGGATGAGAAACCAAATGGAGTGACCTTGGAGTAAAACGGGGGCTGTATCCTAATGAAAAAAAAAACCAAAACAAAACAGAGTTTGTGACTTAATTTCTGTATGGCCACAGGTGCTGCACAATATGGCGGCCACCCACTGCCAGCTTGGACGTTGGCACGAAGCGCGAGAAACTCTCGAAGAAGCAGCCAGACAAACGCCCCAAAGACAAATGGTGGTTGCTTTGAAACAAATAGAGGTAAGTCGTCTCATTTAAATGGGGGAGTGGGGTTGATTTCAACCAGACAAATTCCTCCCCCAAAAACTGAGATTTCATTCCATCTTAAACGTAACTCTGTTCTTCTCCCATTTTGAGCTGAGATTTTGCCTCTGTCTCATGTCAGGAGCATCTCTTTCTGGAACCCCAGACCGTCCCACCGGGGACATTTTTTAGGCCTCCCTTGCAAGCTGAAGAGTTGAAAGAGAAGGACTATCTCGGTCAATCCAAGGTGATTATAAAAGTTGAGTTTATTTCACTTGTCTTAGAGCTAACCCTTCCAAACCACGTCCAGATGTTCTATCTATCTCAGCATCCGATTAGAGCAACCTTGGGCACTTGCAGATGGGTGAGCTTCACCTCCTACCATTCCCCAGTCAGCCATGGGAGTTGACGTCAACACATCTTCCACAATCTTCCACCATCATGGCTTACTGGGAAATTCTAGAAGTTCACACATCTTCAACCACCTTCACTCATCTTCAACCATCATGGCTCACGGGGAAATCCTGAGAATTGAAGTCCACACATCTTCAACTAGCCAGGTTTGAGAAACACTGGACCAAACTAGAACCAAGTTTGGGTCCAGAAGCTAAGTATCTTTTCTTTTATGTATACTGATACTGAGAGTATTTGCACCAAGACAAATTCCTTGTGCATCCAGCGACACTTGGCCAATAAAGAATTCTGTTCTATTCGACTAGATGAGAAGCCACCAAGAAATCTTAAGGTTTGGTGGGAGTTGAAAACATTTGGTCCTGCCAAGCTAGATTTTTTTTTAAAAAAGAAATATTCCCACATCCCAATCCAGATGTCCACAGTGGATGCAAAGAGTGGTTATCTTAATGTGAGAATTAAGCAATGAAAATCAGGACGGAGAAGATGTCCCTTTTCCTGTTGGTTCTTGAGATCTTGGGTGTGGCCAAGAGAGCTTTGAAGAAGTCTTTTGGTGCTCCCCAGGCTCAAGAAATGAGCCAGAACCCAAGGAGAAGCAAACCCCTTGGGAGGAGAGATCCTAAACAGTCACCCTATTTGACCTTTTAGCTATTTGCATTCATCTCTGAATTTCTTTGCTTGCACAGGTCATTTCTTCCGCTCTTGAAGAGGACTTGAACATCAACACTTCCCAACTGAACCTTCAGGTGTGTAGGACAACATGGGGAAGAATGAGGTTGGGTGGTTCATCAAGCAACAGGTGGCCAACTTTTAAGTTCTGCCAAGGCTCCTTTGCTCCTGAGACCAGCAGACGGAGAAGAGCTGAAACATCTCAAGATCTTCTGCCCAGACAGGGTTGCCATTCTTCCTGCAAATTAGCATTTTGCTGTACAGATTGCTAATCCTTTTTGAGCTGAGCTTTTATTTATTGGTACCTTTCTGTTCTTTTGACAATGGCTGCATACAATGGTAATCTGGCTGCTTCGTTTAACTTGTTTTTCCCCCGTCATGCTGGTTTTCTACATGTAGGGAGTTCTATAAAAACTGTGCCAACTCAAAAAGCTCAAACGGCCCAAAAGGAGCTGCTGATCCAGTTCTACAGAGGAATTACGGAGTCTGTCATCTGCACCTCTATCACTGTCTGGTTTGGTTCTTCAACCCAACAAGACAGACACAGACTCCAGAGGGTAATTAGGACTGCAGAAGAAATAACTGCTACCAACCTGCCTTCCACGGAGGACCTGTATTCTACAGGAGTCAAAAAGAGGGCTCTGAAAATATCCACAGACCCTTCACAGCATTCATCTATTGCTCAAGTTTTTCTCCCTGCTAGGCTAGCTTTCTACATGCAGGGAGCTCTTTAAAGAAAAGAAGTAAGATAGCATTCACCGATCTCTTCCTTTTACCATTCCACTCGCACGTTCAAGGGTGAAGAGAAAGAAGTGGATAGACCCATACTCTACCGCATGGTAGGGCAATATTCTTACACCTCTGATGCACCAGAAGACCTGAATTTTAAAGAGGGGGAAGTCCTTGAGATCCTGTCTGAAGGTAGGAAATGGGACGTGAATCCCATCAGGGTGTTCAGCTTCCTCTTTCCCTAGCTTGGGAATTCAGGTGGTCCTTGACTGACAGCCCTTTGTTTTAGAATGGCATTGAAAGAAAAGGGAGTTGAGGGGTGCGGTGGCCTAGAGGTGGCGCTCTCGCCTCACAATCCTCACCGGGAATCTGCTGTGTTTCCACAGTGAACGAGGAATGGCTGGAAGGCCGATGCAACGGAAAGACGGGTATT
Organism: Pseudonaja textilis; assembly: GCF_049901715.1. Classification (NCBI taxonomy): domain Eukaryota; kingdom Metazoa; phylum Chordata; class Lepidosauria; order Squamata; family Elapidae; genus Pseudonaja; species Pseudonaja textilis. Next base: position 8,354,910 of record NC_142006.1, read on the forward strand.
TTCCCTAAACGCTTCGCGGAGCCTGAATGTCCTGTGGCCACCCGACTTTAGAGGAGGAAGAAAAAGAGTCTCATTTGCTGACAGCCCCCCCCCGCCAGCCTCAGTTTCCCTGCTGTTGAGAAGATATGACGTTGTGGGGTCCTGGGTGCTCTCTGAGCTTGCTTGTTTCATGACCCAACTAGGTAACATCAGCAGTGCCGGAGGTGGACAGTGGGTTTTCTGTCATGCCCCTGTCAGAGTCTGAATCTGAGGAGGAAGACAAACAGCTGACACAGGGAGTGGGAGTGTGGCTCCGTTGGCTGTGGAGGAAACTTGGGGAAGGGCAAAGTCCAGCTGGGCAGAGCAGGGGAGAAGTAGAACAAGGGGGAGGGAATTCAGAGGAAGACCCAGGTCCACCCCCTCTTCATCCGAGGGCACGCAAGGAGGAACAGAATAGGGAGCAACATGGGATGTGTGGCTTACGAGGGAGGAAAGGGCCCTGATTCCCTTTATTAGCTGCAGCTGGGAACACAGCATATAAAAGAGGAAGCTGCGCACTGCAAGTTGTTGGGAGCAAATCGTGAATTATCTGGTACCATTGTGGCTTATCTGTGTTCCTGGCGTCTTCCCAACTGTGTTCGCTTTCAAGTCTGAAATTCCTTCTCCTGAACCTGTCAAGTTAGTTACTTCAACTTGGTTTGTTTTGGATTTTCAGTTACAGTTTGTATGTATTTTGTTTGGGACTGAATTTTCTACAGTGAAAAAAAAGGCTGTTCCTGGAAGAGTTTTTCTCCAGCCAGAAGGTAACCTTGACGTTGGGGGCAAAGTTGGAGGTATTAAAGGGACTCTTATTGATCATCTGACTATGTTGCCTTTGCGCCACGCCCCTTTGGGTCATCGCGTTTTCTGTCTTTTTGGTGCGCACAAACTGCCCTTCGTCATGGGTACCTCTTGACTTACGAGCACATTTGAGATCCTACTTTCCCTCGCTAAGCAAAGCGGTTGTGAAGAGATTCACACACACCACCCCCAGCCTTGCCAATCTGGTGGCTGACAGGTTTAATAAATAAGAAACGCAAAGGTGGAAGGACCTCTGGACCAACAGCCAACGTCCCAAGGCTGAAAGGCGGACGGGGTCAGGGGTTGAGCTGGGGCCCTCCATGAGAGGAGAACATCTCCTGCCTCGTGCCAAAAGGGGCAGAGACCAATGAGGTAGGACGTGTGCATGGCCTTGGACCTCTTTTCCTTGGCTGGAGAAGACTCGGGACCTCTCCAAGGAGCAAAGGGACGGTGGGTGGAGGTGACAAAAAGCCCTCTTGGAGTGTGTCTCACAGCAGAGCGTGCAAAACGAGGGCGAGGAGGCAGAGGGCCAGGGTGGCCACCAGGAAGAAGACGCTAGCGATCCAGAAGGCTTCCTCGTGGCCCTTGAGCAGTTGAGGGGCCTCCGCCGGGATCATGTTGGTGAGGTTTAGCATGTAGCCCAGGGTCCAACCGATGTCAGAATCGGCAGCCTGTGGGGAAAGAGAGACATTTTGAGAATAGGTGAGAGAAATAGAAATCACAGAATAACAGAGTTGGAAGGGGACTTTGGAGGTCTTCTAGTCCAACCCCCTGCCCCGGCAGGAAACCTTACGCCATTCTGGACAAATGGCTGTCTAGTTTCTTCTGCAAAACCTCCAATGTTGGAGCATTCACAACTTCTTGGAGGAAAGTGGTTCCACTGATTAATTGTTCTCACTGTCAGGAAATGTCTTAGTTCTAGGTTGGATCTCTCCTTGATGAGTTTCCATCCGTTGCTTCTTGTCTTGCCTTCAGGTGCTGGAGAATAGCTTGACTCCCTCTAATTTGGGGCAGCCCCTGAGATATAGGAACCCTGCGATCCTGTCTCCCCTAGTCCTTCTTTTCACCAGACTAGACCTACCCAGTTCCAGCAACCATTCTTCGTACGTTTCATCCTCCAGTCCCCTAATCATCTTGGTTGCTCTTCTCTGCACTCTTTCTAGAGCAGAGGGCTCTAAACTTGGCAACTCCAAGACTTATGGACCTTTGCTCTAGAGTCTCAACCTCTTTTTTACATCATGGCTGAGGAGAAGTCCTCCCCTCCTCCCCTTGGGCATCTTGTTCCCTTCCTCGCCGTCTTCGTCAATTTTAATTGTTCCTATTTCATGTCTTCACGTTTCTTAGGGGTTTTTAAGATGGAAAGCCACCTGGAGTGACTTCCAGGTGAGGCGGGCACCGTATATTTCGATACATGAATAGGTGGGTTTTACCAATGGGCGAAATGGATCCCGGGGTCAAGACCAGACCAGAGACTTTGCCTAGTGAATGCAATGAACGAAAATGAATTCATGTGGGTCAATGCCCCACCCCCGAGACCATCTCACCTGCATTTGGAAGGCGATGTTCTGCCAGGTGTCGTTTCGGAAGCCGTAACCATCCAATAAAAGGGTCAAGATGTAGTTGGCACTGGCACAGTAATTCTTCAGGTGGAAGGGTTTTTCTTGAGGGTAACTGGTGTTCAGCTGGGAGAAGCAGAGAGCAGCACAAAGGGAATCTCAGTGGGTATTGTCAGCCTCACAAGTCCGAACAATCCAAGGAAGGAAGGAAGGAAGGAAGGAAGGAAGGAAGGAAGGAAGGAAGGAAGGAAGGAAGGAAGGAAGGAAGGAAGGAAGGAAGGAAGGAAGGAAGGAAGGAAGGAAGGAAGGAGAATTGAGGTGGAAAGGACCTTGAGAAGGAAGGAAGGAAAGAAGAAAGGGAGGGAATACATATATATATATATATATTCACACATACATGCACACATATTAGAGAGAGGGGAGGAGAGGGAGAGATGGGCAGACAGACAAGTTGAGTGGGTAAATGGATAAATTGAGTAGATAGATAGACAGATGACAAACAGACAAAGTGGATGGATGAATGGATGGATTTGAGAAGACAGAAAGATATCTATCTAAGATAGATAGGACAGATGATAGATAAATGGTAAATACAGAGAGAGATTAGATAGATAGATAGATAGATAGATAGATAGATAGATAGATAGATAGATATAGAAAAAGAGAGATGAATGGATGGAAGGACAGAGAGATGATAGATAAATGATAAATATACAGAGAGATGATAGAGAAAGATTCATAGAAGATAGATAGATAGATAGAAAAAGAGAGAGTAGTGAATAGATAGATAGATAGATAGATAGATAGATAGATAGATAGATAGATAGATAGATAGATAGGAAGGATAGATAGATAATAAAATATTTACATCTTCCCATGTTCTGGCACAGAAAACCTGGATGGCTCTCTCTACAGTGGCCAGTGGACTAGTGACAGTCAGGTTCAGAAATCGGAAAGTGTAGTAATACGCTGAAAAGGCCTGGAAGATTTTAAAACAACATGTAAACATCCCAATGGGAATTTCTCACCATGTCTGCAACAGGGTGGAGATCGTAAAATGAGGCAAAACTCCACCAATGCCTCGCTTACCCACCTCCATTTTGCCCTCCCTTGCAGTCGTGAAGTCGAGGGCTATCCCTAATCACGGGGATAAATGCCCCCTAAAACTGAATTCCCCCCCCCCCCAGGAATTCAGAATGCGTTAGCAAAAACCGTCCTACCAGAAACTTCCCGTTGACTCTGGGCTGGTAGATTCCTTCAAAGCCGCAGGATGAGGGATCTCGGCAGCCGGAGAAGTTGAAGATGGCTTTGAATTTCTCCCGGCAAAGGCTAAAATTCCCTTTGCCCACCAGAGTGACGTTGGACGGAGAGGTGGTGGCGGGCAGAGGCTTGACGCACGGGTTGCCAGAGAGGGAGGCCGCCTGTACCTCCTCTTTGTAGCCTTTCGGGTAGCAGGGGTGAGCCACCTCAACGCTGGGGCTTCCACTCTAAAAGCAACATTCATAAATGGTCGGGCACGGAAGACGAGATCCATAACAGTAGAAGGTCCCACTAAACCTTGCGAGCAAGGAGGAGACAGCAAGGAGCCTGGGCGTGGCTTAGCTCGACTGTCATGTACTAAAACTGTTTGGTGCTGTTGTGAAACTGAAACTCCTCAGCTTGTGTTTTGCCCATGGAACTTACTTCCTAGGGCAGCAAAATGTGGAAATAATGGAGAGACTAGGGCAGGGACCAACTAATCGCCAGAACTACCGGTTTGTCCAAACCGGTCTGAACCGTCAGAATCCCACCCCTGCTTCCAAGCCACCCTCGGGGGGATTACTTACAAGAATCAACCGGATCACCCGTTGGAAAGCTTGGTTTTGGCCGTAGCAGAGGTAGCTGTGGCTATAGATGTTGTAGTCAAAGCCGTAGAGGCGAAACTGGACGGCTTCGGAGGGATCCGCGATCAGACCAGCGGGGATGAAACTGATCTGGGTGGAGGCTCCGCCGAGGTCCAGAGCTCCCAGGATATTGGCTGAGGGAGGACGGATCCAGCCTCGCTCTTTGGCAGAGTACTGCAGGGAGAAGATTAGAATGGGATAATAGAGTTGGGAGGGACCTTGTAGGTCATCTAGTCCAACCCTCCCCCTCTTAGGAGACCCTGAGCCATTTCTGACAGATGGCAGCCCAGTCTTGAAAGCTGCCAGGGTTGAAGCTCCCACAACTTCTGAATAACAGAATAATAAGAGAAGAACAGAGTTGGAAGGGACCTTATAGGTCATTTAGTCCAACCCCACACCCAAGCTGGAGACCCTACATCATTTCTGACAGATGGCAGTCCAGTCTCTTCTTGGAAGCCTCCAGGGATGAAGCTCCCTCAACATCTAAACATCTAGCTGTTCCATGGCTTGATTGTTCTCGCTGACAGAAAATTCCTCCTTATTTCTAGGTTGAATCTCTCCTTGATCGGTTTCCATCCATTGTTCCTTGTCTGGCCTTCAGGCCTGAGATTAGGGTGAGGTTCATGGTGGAAGTCAAGGTTTAAGAATCAAGTCAACGTAGGCGGTGTCTCAATTGTCTTGGTGCGGGACAGGGACAATCTCACCTCTCTTCAGCTGGGCCAGGAAGCTATGAAGAGGAGATAGCTAACCAATTGCTGCCTCTTTAAGATAACCAGGGTGAAGAGCAATTTCAAGATCTAAAGCCCATCTCATCCCAAAGACTCCCAGAGCTGGAAGGAACCTTGGAGGTCTTCTAGTCTAACCCCTCTGCCCAAAACAGGAGACTGGACAAACGGTTGTCCACTCTTTTCTTAGAAACCCCTAACTTCTGGAGGCAAGTTGTTCCACTGGCTTATTGTTCTGACCATCGCGAAATTTCTCCTTAGTTCTAGGTTGCTTCTCTCCTTGGGTATTTTGACTTTGGCTTCAATGACCCGGAATCCAGCCCTACCTGGGTGAAAGAATTCAGCAGGTAGTTGATGGTGATCCAGCCAAAGGCCCCTTCTTCCTTCCCGCTGATAATTCGAGCGCCTTGGAAACTCACGGGGTATTTCCGGATCGTTTGGGAGACGGCCTCCAAGATCTGCGTGGCTGCCATCTCGTTCTGCATCCTGTCGAATCATTCACACAGAAAAGGCGTGAGTTTTTGCCTTCATGAGGGCTAGAAACGACTTGCTTCCAGCCATCATTGGGACCAGGAAGTCATTAGGGTGCAAACCCAGCCAGTTCTGCTCGCCTGAATAAACCACGATTAAACAAAGCTGACCATGTTTGTGTCCTTCATTTATTTTTTATTTATAATTAACATTTATTGGTTGCCTGTGTACCTGAGCAGCCTCATGCCTGCCGTGGCTCCCAAATAGACTGGAGATTCTTGCTGTCTGTGTGGGGGGATAACTCCCATGGCTGCGTTCAGACAATCCTGCAGAGAAGCCCCAGCCTTTGAAGGGTTCTTGGCATAGCTGGAAATTCCTGGCCCTGCAATGATGAAAAACAAGGTGAGAAAAATTCAGTTTCTGGTGTTCCAGACCTTGAGCAGTTCTCATCCAACTGTCAGGAAATTTCTCCCTAGTTCTAGGTTGCTTCTCTTAGTTTCCGTCCATTGTTTCTTGTCTTAACTTTGGTCCTTTAAAGGTAGCACAGTGCCCTGGGAGCAAGGCCGTCTTAGGGACATTATGGGAGTGAAATCAGTAGCTCCAGCCTGCTTGGTCTCTAAAGTGGCTTGCTTTTTTTGCAGACATTTCATTAGCAAACTAGGTAATTTCATCCATGCCAGAAGGGAGGAGGAGGAGGAGGAGGAGGAGGATTGTAGAGTCCTTGGTGCTCTCTGAGCTTGGTTGTTTTCTTGCAGACGTTTCATTACCCAGCTAGGTAATATCATCAGTGCTCGATAGGAGGAGGAGGAAGTAATCATCCTTGGTGCTCTCTAAGTTTGCTTGGTTATTTTGCAGACATTTCATTACCCAACTAGGTAACATCATCAGTGCTACTCTGATGATACTGCCTAGTTTGGTAATGTATATGCTTTGCTATTGAATACTCTGTCTCGCCATCCACAGACACCATCATATGTCTCAGAATAATAATAATAATAATAAACCAACTGACCTTTGACATGGCAGGAGAACATCTGGCTAACCATGCCCGTATTGTTTTCCTTCTCCTCTGGCCACTGGTACACAAAGAGGGACGTGTGAGACGAACCTGCATCAAACACCAAGCCATACTGGAAAAGATTCATTCAGAAATAAAATAGCCAGATATGAGAACGTCCTGTCATGTTCTCTGCAAATAACAGCCAAAGCTAAGGTTTTTTCTGAACTTGGAAATTTGCTCTAGCTATTATTACAGAGGTCTAGGTTGTAGTTGTACAATATACTTTAGAACAGAAAAATGAAGGTATAACGTGGTTATGGAAAAGCCATTTCTGGCGTTCAGTGAATTAATTCATTAGTGGATTTAAACGAAAAGGAACTAACTTTTGTTCAGTTCCACATTGCAGTGAAAAAGGAGAGATTACATCCCGCAGGAAGCTTTTTTTTTTAAAAAAAAAAAATGCAATTCAAACTTATAGCCTGAATGTGCTTCATTGGAGTATCTGATTTATGGCACACTCAGGACGGAGCAGGGAAACAGGGTCACAGGGGACTGTAAATTATGTATGCCAGAGTTCGCTTCCTCCAGGTTAATGCTGGACATGTTGCTCCTAATAAATTTTTGGTTTCTTTTAAAGCTTGACTGGAGTCTCATGATTAAATTAGGGCAATTGCCGGAATCCTGACACCCTGATTTGCCACTTTCACCACATTGTCCCCATATTGCTTTGCACACGCTCACCTTGTCCTTAGAAGGTTGTGTAGTGTTGTGGATTCTCACCAAGCTAAGGATCAGGGCAGTGAGAGAAAAAATGCCCAAAAGAATCAGACTTCCACGGAGAGACCTGCTGTTCCACTTGGAGCCCATTTCTGAGAAGACAAAAAGCGGCAAGGTGTTGGGAGTTCCCAATTCAAACAGTCATGAAGATCATCATCTAGTCAGGTTCCTTCTGATCTTGGAAATTAGGTGGGTGATGGGTGTTGAGGTAATTCCCCGTTAGGAGAATGAGTGCACACAGGGAGACGTAGTGAGAGTAATCTTGAATAGCACACACACAGCACACAGTTACACTGTATAGTAAAATGTAGGTTTTACTTCCAGTAAACGGTTAAGCAAAGTCCAACAAACAGTCCAAGTCATACACGGTTATAGCAGTCAGTTTTCAGTCCAGGGATAATCCAAATAACAAAGTCCAGTATCATACACAGTTCAGTAACAGACTTACAGCAATCCAAGAAGAACGACAATCAGCAACAGTCAATAGGAAAAAAAAAACGCAAACCAACCAACATCAAACATCAGAACATCTAACAACAACAGAACAAACAACCCAGGTTTCTGGCTCCGTGTTATGGCCGTTTGAGGAACCACACCCAATTACAATTTCAGCATTCTCTTAAAGAGATAGTATTAAATGTCCATCCTGATTTATATATTTCCAACCCAACTGTTAGGTGACTTACATTCCTAACAATGGGTCACGTTGGTGATGGTATGGATCCTGGAGAACATCTTCCAGAAATCCAGATATAATCATCATCTTCCTCCTCCTCTTCCTCCTCCCTCCTCCTCTTTCTGAGATCTCCTGCCTGGCATTTGGACATCCTACTTCATGGGCCACAGGTCTGTGTTGCCAGGTTCTCCGACTCAAATCCAGGAAGGGAGAAGGAAGGAGGGACGTTCCCTTCCCGGTCTCGGTTTTGGATTTGATGGCAATTGCATTTCAAATCAATTGAGGTGGCCGTGGCTTCCTTCTAACCACATATTTCTTTTTGTCGTAGGCACGCCAACTAGAAACACAGTTTTGACCACCTGCGAGGCTGCAAGCAGCATCTTTGTAGGTCATCAACTTGCAGGGGGGACGACCTGCAAAGCTCCTTCCTTTCTTCCCAGCTTCCGAGAACAATGCAAGACTTTCAGAGAGCCGGGATGCCTGGAGAGCTTAGCTCAAGGAAGGATTAACCTCTTGCTCTCAGCACCTGCGTTCATTTCCTGGGGTGGAAAAATCCGATTTGGGCTGCAAATTTGCAGCACGGAGAACACTGCACAATTAGGCTGAGTGTAGTGATCGTTGCTTCAAGGAAATGTATGTGTGGGTTTTTTTTTTAACGTCTATGATCTGCTTTTGAGGTTTGGGGCTCAGGCGAAACTCATCTGATAAAGCCTGTGAATTAGAACAAGTTCCGGTCTGGTTGCAAAACAGTTTGTAAAAATAAATAAATAGATTCTTCTGGAGAGAACTGCATCCCCTCCCACTTGTGTTGAGTCCCATTCTGTGTGATTTTAAAGCTAAGGTGTCATCTTTAACTGAGAAAGTTCTATGTATTCTTCTGTATAAGGGAAGAAGGAGGAGGAGGAGGAGGAGGAAGAGGGGGAAGAAGGGGGATGAAGAGGAAGAAAAAGAAGAAGACAAAGAAAAAAGAAGAAAGGTTATGGATACTTAGATGTTGGGCTGACTAGCAACCAAGATATAATCTATTTCATTTGCATCAAGTTGGACGGAAAGAAAAAAGTCAGAGAAAGTCACCAAGGACATTAGCTTCCCCTTTTGATCTCGTCTGTTGTTTAGACAGCGTGCGTCTATCTCTATATATAGAAACAGGGATAATCCAATGAGTTGATTGAATTGGTGGCCTTCAGCCAAGGAACCAACCTTGTACCAACAGAGTTTCCACATTCCAAAGAGCTGTAAAAAGATGGGCAAGGGGGCACCCAAGCCCGCTGACGACAGCCACACCTACCCCGCACAAACTGCGGCGATGAGTCACGATCGTGGGGCCAACAAGCAAGGTCACTCCGGAATATGCCGCCTCCAAGGCCCGGGGCTAACCTTTAAATCATGCAAGGTGCATGGATGCAAAAACCCCATACTTGGCCTTGAAATCACTTTTCCCCCCCTTTCCCAAATCTGACTTGGAGGGCGGAAGGTGGGGAGTTTACCTCCATGGATGTGCTGTTAACCCTCTTGTCTAAGTTGTGGAGCCCCTGTGACAATTGTGTGAGAATGTGTGCGCCTTTGAGTCAACGTGGACTCCAGGTGACTGCCTCATCTAATCCCTGAAGTTTTCTTGACAATATAATTTGGGCCTGTTTTGCTCTTTTTTCACAGAATTACACAGTTGGAAAGGATCTCAGAGGTCTTCTTGTCTAACTCCCAGCCCAAGATCCTTTAGCATTCTGGACAAATGGTTGTCCAAGCTCTTCTTAAAATCCTCCAGTGATGGATCCACCCACAACTTCTAGAGGGAAGCTGTTCCACTGGTTGATTGTTCTCACTGTCAGGAAATCTATCCTTAGTTCTAGGTTGCTTCTCTCCTTGACAAGTTTCCATCTGTTACTTTTCGTCCTGCCCTCTGGTGCTTTGGAGAATAGCTTGACTGCCTTCTTCTTCATGGCAGCCCCTCAAATATTGGAAGACTAATCCCTACTCTTTTAAGGCTGAGACAGAGAGGGACTGGCCCAAAGGCTTTGTGTCCAAGGTCGGACCAGGACTCATAATCTCTTCGTTCCTAAACTGGGGCTTTTCACTGCTACGTCAAATTGTGTCTCTGGGACTGTTTTACAACATATAAGAACAGGGAGATAGTTTCTATTTTCATTTTTCTTTTTCTTTTTGACTCCTGACCACCACTGAAAAGATTGGACACAAGTTTGTGCAGAATGGGACAGGCTTTCCTGCTTGAGTGGGGCAGGTTGGACTAGAAGACCTCCCAGAACCCTTCCAGCTGTAGAATTCATTGTTCTAAACACCTTGGGGAAGTCAACATTTGCAGCGGGTCAGAATCTCAGGGCAGCAAACCAGAAAAACCACCCCTTTTAAATACCTTAAGCGCCACTTGAGGTCTGCAGTTTTTTTTTTTCCAAACCCATCAAGAGATGATTATCAGTGTAGCTTTCAAAAGCTTAGACTCCACTCTCTTTTGTTTCACCTGGAACAAAGGGATCTTTAAAAAAAAAAAATCCAGGAAACAAATTGGTACAATAGCCCACACAAAGAGACCGAGAAATTTTGTGGGCAGCTTAAGCCCAGAGCCTAAAATTACTTAATGACACCCTTGGAAAGCATATTTTTAATTCTGCCCTCTCACTTGAGAAGCTAAATTAACCTTATACACCACTCCTTCTTTGAAAGTGGTTTCTAAAGGCCGGAAGTATTGAGGGGAGGAATACTATTATTAAGAAACAAGGCTTTTTATGTAGCAGGTTGATTTGGACGGGCTTGAAAGGATGCCTGTATCTTGATTTCAAAATTCCTTGCACAACAAAAGGAATGTTGTACCAAAGAAAAGGAAGACATGCCGACAACATGTTGGGATACCAACATTTTATTTTTCGGATTGCCATCTCTCTTGATGGGTAAAGATTTCAGCATCCAACTTTCCGCAGACATAATAATTCAATCGTAACATTTCCTGGGTTGCAAGATCACCGCAGATGGGGACTGCCGCCAAGAAATCAAAAGACGTTTGCTCCTGGGGAGGAAAGCTGTGTGGCAAATCTAGACAACATACCAAAAAGCAGAGACATCCCGCTGCCAACAAAAGGGCATATAGTCAAGGCTGTGGTTTTCCCAGTGGCAATGCGTGGCTGGGAAAGTTGGACCCTAAGGAAGGCTGAGCGCCAAAGAATGGAGGCCTTTGAACTCTGCGGCCGGAGGAGAAGGCTCCTGCGAGGCCCTTGGACAGCAAGGCCATCCAACCGGTCGGTCCTAGAGGAGATCCACCCTGGCTGCTCTTTAGAAGGCCAGATCCTGAAGAGGAAACTCAAAGACTTTGGCCACCTCATGAGAAGGAAGAAAGGACTTGCTGGAGAAGAGCGGACTGATGGAATGTCCAACATTTCCATCGCTAAGTGGGACAAAATGAGTTTTGCCCCCATTTCCCCCTGCTTTCTTGTCCCAGCTAAGTGAATCCCTGAATTTGTTAAGCTAATAATGTGGTTGTTAAACGATTCTGGCTTCCCTCTTGACATTTGGCTTGTCGGAAGGTTCGCAAAAGGGGATCGTGGTGACTCACAGCAACCGTCATAAATATGAGTCAGTTGTCAAGCACTCAAATGTTGATCACGCGATCATGAGGATTCTGCAATGGTCGTAAAATGTGAAAATAAGTACACTTTTCCCCAGTGCCGTCATAACTTTGAACAGTCACTAAATGAATGCTGTAAACTGAGGGCTGCCATCTGAGGTTGGTTGCGTTGGACAATGGTCAAGAACTAATGATGTTTCAACAGCTACTTGCCTTCCGGCTTTGTGTGCAAAATAGTTAATGTTTCAACTTGAATATATATATATATATATTTATTCAAAGTTTTATATCCTGTGCACAGAAATAGTTTTCAGCATTTTAATCCTTATTTCCTGCACTTTTAACAAGCTTCCCACAGCTTGCACCGGTGACGTAAAACAGGCACTTGATTTTTAAATCCCCTTATCTGCTCGGCACTCATTATTTTTTTTAATTGGCTCGTGTTTCTTTTCTCACCATTTAATAATTAACCTCTCACCCAAAGTGAGTCCTTTCTTCATTCCTAAATGGTATGAGATAGTTGAAGAAAAGTTTTTTAAAAAAAAGATCTTGGAGATGAACTTAGCTGAGGGACGGGCAGGATCTTCACCATTTCAAGACTCACCGCTGGTGACTTTCTACCGCTGTACCAGAGAGAGTATCTTAACTTACTGGCCCTGTGTAAGGTTTGCCACTTGCAGAGGGGCAGATAGGAAAGCACTCCAGAGGGTTAACGTCGTTGTTTAGAGGATCGTGAGCTGCCCTCTCCCCTTTTTGGAAGAGCTTTATAGCTCCTGTTGCCTTAAGAAAGGTCAAAACATCCTCAAAGATCCATCTCATCCTGGGAACCCCTGTTTTTGAACTATTACCATCAGGCAGCCGGTACAGAATAATAAAAGCAAGGACAAATAGGCTGAAAAACAGCTTCTATCCCAGGGCAGTAACTCTATTGAATTCCACTATATAGTGCAATATTAATGCAATATTCGGGGTTTTCAATTCAATTGCATAAAATGTGAAGGATGTGTGTTTGTGTTTTATTTTTATAGTTATAATGCACACTGAAGATGGCATTAAATTTCATTGTACGAGGTGCAATGACAATAAACTAAACTAAACTAAACCATAAGATGATCAGAATTGCTAACAGATCAAAGGAATCCAGTAATAGGGCCGGAAGGGGGAAAAAAGCATAAGAGATCGATACCTTTTATATAATCTACTTTTGCTTTCAAGTTAAGGCTGTTTGTTTAAACCGAATGGGAAAATCTGAGGGTGAACAGAACTTTGTCACCAACGTTAGTTAATTTTTAATATGTCATTTTTGAAGGCAACTTCAAGCAGGCCAGAGCAATAAAGATTCCGTCTTCAATTTAATCCATAATATCTCCACCAAAACAAAGACTGTGTCAACTGACAACCCAAGAGAAGTTGGAAGGGACCTTGGGCATCTTCTAGTCCAACCCCTGGTTAAGCAGAAGACCCTATAGTACCACTGCAGATAAATGAATGTCCATGGTCTTTTTAAAAGCCTCCAGTGTTGGAGCATTCACAATTTCTGGAGGCAAGTGGTTCCACTGGTTAATTGTTCTTATTGTCAGGAAATTTCTCCTTAATTCTAGGTTGCTTCTCTCCTTGGTTAATTTCCATCCATTGCTTCTTGTCCTTCCCTCTGGGGCTTTGGAGAATAGCTTGATACCCTCATCTTTGTAGGAGCCTCCTAGATATTGGAAGACAGCTATCATGTCTCGCCTAGTCCTTCTTTTCACTAGACTAGACATCCCCAGTTCCTGCAACCGTTCTTCATATGTTTTAGCCTCAAGTCCCCTGATTACATTTGTTGCTCTTCTCTGTACTTTTTTTAGAGTCTCAACATCTTTTTTTTTAATAATATAGCGACCAAAACTGAATATAACATTCCAAGTGTGGTCCAACCAGATCTAGCAGATTGGGCTGCAGATCCCATCACCCTAAGGCGATCCAGAAGATTCCCTGGTCTATAGGATCGCCTCCCTTCACAGACCAGAAAGGGCCCAACCCTGTTAGATTGTGATAAACCCCTCGCCACGTTCCATGCCTTGGGGTGCCGAAGGTGTTAATGGCCATAGTTGGCCAAGTATCTTGGCTCTCTCTATTTAAGGTGGACGTTTTTTATGGGTTTTTAATAATTGTTTTAAAATGCTTTCGGTGTCTTAATTGTAATATTTATTTTGAATTGTAAGCCATGTGGAGTCCTTGAATGAGACAGGCGGAAGTAAAAAAAATCGAATAGATAAATAAATAAATAAAGGAAGAGTTGTCATCTCCCTGTGGTCCTTATCACTCAAATACATCATGCGGCGTTCTAACTTTCTATTCACAAGCCTAAGGCGGAGGTTTGGGGGAAGAGGTACTTCTGTAAAATATAAAATGTTGCAAATAGTAGAGGAGGAGGAGGAGGAGGAGGAGGAGGAGGAAGAAGAAGAAGAAGAAGAAGAAGAAGAAGAAGAAGAAGAAGAAGAAGAAGAAGAAGAAGAAGAAGAAGAAGAAGAAGAAGAAGAAGAAGAAGAAGAAGAAGAAGAAGAAGAAGAAGAAGAAGAACTAGGAAGAGGAAGGAGGAGGAGGAGGACGACAACAACATGTACCTAAAGAGTACTAGAATATCTAAAAGAAAGGAAAAACCAGAAGAAACAGAAGAAGAAAGACAAGCTCCAGGTGTACCCCATTTTTCCCCCAAAAGAAGGAGAAGAAGACTTGTCCTCACTTACCTCCAGGAGGCAGAAGGTAGGTCTTCTCAGGAACCGGGGCAGGATAGCACCTGGAAGAAGGGAGCAGCGAGATTACACTCTGGCTGATTCTGTGCAAAGCTTGCTTGTGGACGGAGATTAAGGCGGCTGGGTCAACCCCTCGTGTTCCCCCTCCCTCCCTCCCTTCCTAGCCTCAGAGCTTAGGCAACACCCCTCCCCATACACACACACACACACACACACACACTCCACACACGCACCTACACAACACTGGAGCACATCCTGCTCACGGGTTTTGTTTACCAGTTGGCAAGGGCTGTCGCGTTCCCTTTTTTTCCAGCAAAGCGCATCGGATTGCAACAGTTTCTCCACCGAAATGCTTGCTTGCCGAGTTCTCCAGCAGTCCAGGTGGACGTGCACCTGTCATAGCAGGAGGGGGGAGATTTGAGAGAGTGGAAACAGCCCAGTCCTGCCATTTGAGGCCCCCCCAGAGCCATGGCTTCCTGGCTGAACATAGGTTGTGGACCAAAAAAAAGAAAAGAAAAAGAAAGTTAAAAATTCATCTTCGATCTGGCTTGGGGGAAAATGAGAAATCCACTACAAAGCTCTGGAGAGTTTGTTGGTCTGTAAACAACAGCAGGCTCTGGAGATTTCAGCCTGCGTCAACTTTATTTCAAGTTCAGGAGCATGGTGGAAAAGGTGTCTTTTTTTAAAAAAAAATCCAACTTGGGAGCTGATGCCTAGAGAAGGCATTGGGAAGCTGCTACTTCAGATGAGAGAAAGATAGGTGGTTAGGTAGACAGACCGACAGGATAATAGAATAGATAGTAGGTAGATTGATGAGAGAGAGGGTGGATATGATAGAATGGATGGATAAATCAATAATAGATGGATAGGTAGGTAGGTAGGTAGAGGATGTTTGATAGTAGATAGGTAGGTAGATAGGTAGAGAGAGAGAGATAGGTATAGATAGATAGATAGATAGATAGATAGATAGATAGATAGATAGATAGATAGACAGATAGATAGATAGATGATAGATAGATAGATAGATACAGATAAGGTAATGATAGCTAGGTAGGTGGATGGATGGATAGAGATAGATATAGATAATTAAACAGATAAGAATAGAATAGAGTTGGAAGGGACCTTGGAGGATGGATGGATGGATAGATAGAGAGAGAGAGAAAGACAGACGGATGGTCAGTTTATAGATGATAAAATAGATAACCTTAATTCCTTAACAGGTTAACAGACTTTGAAGTGACTCTGTAGGTCATCTAGTCCAACCTCCCACCCAAGCAGGAGACCCTATACCAATTCTATACACCATACAGTAGATAGGTAGGTAGGTTGATGATAAATTGATGACAGATGAGAGAGACAGAAGGTTAGAGATTCCTCTAGTTTAAGAGTCCTGAGTTGGGGGTTTTCTTCCACCCCATTTCAATTACGTGACCAACATTTCGGATCCTTAGCAGAACGGGAACTCATTGCAATGTTCAAAACCAACCCACAAAGGCAGTCAAGCACATATACGCAGCCATATAGAAGCCGGAGTGGGGGAAGAATACACTCTCTCTGTCTTCGACATTGGGTCATTTTCTGTTTCCGCCATGCAGGAGGCACAGCATGAGCTAAAGAGCAGGGCACACTTTACAGTAAAGCGAACTCCTGTGCTCAGAAGCGGCGCTTCCCGTATGACATGTTTCAAAACAGTCCAGATGAAATGCAGACCTGCGTGATCGAAGGTTTCCCTCCTTTCTAGGATGTGTGCCATTTGGATTTTTTTATTTTTCTTAGTATACTATACCTAAGAGACCTTGTGGACAGGGGGTTGGACTAGAAGACCTCTAAGGTCCCTTTCCTGGGATTCTATGACAGAGAGAATAACCTTTCAGTCCAAAACGACCTTCCCCAAAAACTCCTTTTCTTTACAACTTTTTTCCTTCCGGCCCTGGTTCCAGAACACCCCTGACTTAATTCTTCAGATTCAAGAAGAAATCCATGCTTGTTCCACCTTTTGCCTAAAATTCACAGAAGCTGAACTTTGCCCTGAGGGGGAGAACCATTCAGGGCAGGCATAAAAATGTCAAATCTCAAGCGTGCCTTATCTTTGATTTCTTATACGGCCAGCAGTTGCTCCAACCTTAAAATTAGGAACTGGGTTATACCAATCTTTCTTGGAGCTTGGAAGGATGAATCTCACTTGAGCAAGTTACCTGAATTATCCAGGTGGGAAGGGTAAGGCTAAGTCAAATCCATTTTACTAGTGACTTAATCCAGTTCTTGGAGATGCCTTTTTGGATCTGCTTATAATAAAACTAGCTCGATACCCATGCTTCGCTACGAAACAATGTGGTCGGGTTTAGTTTTTGGGCAGGAAAATAATTGCGGGGGGGAATTCTGCCTCTGCCTATCAGCATCCATCGGTATTCATCTGACTAGCGTCCTGTCAGTGTGTGTGAGAGAGTTGAGGGCTGTTTGGAAAGTGAAAGAGCAGTTGCTGTGTGAGCAAGGAGACAGCAAGGAGCCTGGGCATGGCTTAGCTCAACTGTTCTGTACTAAAGCTGCTGGGTGCTGTGAAACTAAAACTGAAACTCAGGTTCTCTCTCTCCTAGGTCAGTTTCGATTCATTGCTTCTTGTCCTGCCTCTCAGGGGCTTTGGAGAATAGCTTGACCCCCCCCTCCTCCTCCTCCTCTCTGTGGCAGCCCCTGAGATATTGGAAGACTGCTATCAAGTTCACCCCAGTTCTTCTCTTCCTTAGGCTAGACATAAGGGGTCCCTTCAATCGTTCAACCTATGGTTTAGCCTTCCGGCCCTTTTATCGTCTTTGTTGGTGACTTCCGATCTTATGGAGATGTGAGTTTAATCCTTTAATAACACCCAAGGGATCTTCAAAGGGTGCTTGCTGAGGACCTGTTTTACAGGACATTGTTGAATTTGGCCAAGGAAAGAGAATAAACCAGGAAAGTTAATGAACTTTCGACTGTGCTTGATTACACAAAGCCCTACTTGCAGATGGAGGATCCACGCCTGTTAAGAAGGTGCTGCATCTGTTGTAAGCGTGGGGTCCTTGGTGGCCTCAGAGCTTGGTGGTTTTCCTACAGACGTTTCTTCACCCAGCTAGGTAACATCATCTGTGCTAGAAGGGGCAGGACTTTCTGGAGAGGAGGAGGAAGAGGAGGAAGAGGATATGGGGTCCTTAATGCTCTCTGTGTTTGGTGGTTTTCTTGCAGACATTTCATTATCCAACGAGGTAACATCACCAGTGCTAGTGAGCGTGGGATTTGCTTGCTGCTTATAAAAGCGGAGATTTGCACCTGGCAAACCATCAGGCAGAAAACAACACCCTAACCAAAGAACTACAAAGGAAGAAGAAGAAGAAGAAAAAGAAACCCACTCCAATCACCCAAACAGGAAGCAAACCCACACACCTGCTAAGACTGATGATGTTACGTAGCTGGGGAATGAAACATCTGCGGGGAAGATTGCATGCAAGCAAAACGACATTTGGTTGGGTGGTTTGCGTGGGTGGGTGGAAATAATTCCTAAATGCCGTTTTTTAATTTCTTGCCTAGATGGCCACGGACTCTTATAAGCCTCCATCATCGCGCTGATTCCCATGGCCACCCCGAGCCAGGAATGTTGGCTTGAGGAGCTGGAAGCTTTCAAAAAGAGGTTGGACTGCCATCTGTCAGAAACGGTGTCAGTAGGGCCTCCTGCTTGGGCCAGGGTGGGGTTGGACTAAATGACCTACAAGGTCCCTTCCAACTCTGATGAATCTACAACCTGTAACTCTGCAACCGGGTGGACAGACACACAGACGCACCAAGGCATTTTCTCCCGAAAGGCAAAACTTCGTCAGACAGAGTGCTTTTCATGCCACGTCATCCTGCCAACGGCGCTTGTGGGATTCTTTTTAAAACTTGGCACCTGGGGACTCCTGTCGCTTCAGTGAATTCACATAAAAGGTGTCAAGAATCGCCCGATAAGAGGGCGGGGAAGAAAAAACGGCTTCTGTCTGACTCTTCCTGATAAGGCGATAAGAGGGTGGAGATGGAATAAAAAGAAAGAAAGTTATGCCTGATTCTTCCCGATAGCCAAAAGGAGGTGGAGAACGAAACCACTGCTGCCTTTTCCTGGTACTCTTCTGTCCGCTTGGTGCATTTTTATTATTTTATTTTTATTTTTGCAAGCTTCCTCGTTGTCGTTTCAGAAAGCATGTTTGACTCTTGCAGGAAATGGATCCTTATTTCCAACCTCTTTGACTGAACAATGCTTCATGGAGTGACCGTTCAAAATTGACGATGGCTTTCACACTTAATGACCGTTGCAACATGCACACACGGTTGGTTACGTGACCAAAACTCAGAGGCTTGGCAACAGGTTCGTATTTACGACGGTTGCAAGGGTGGCGCAATTCGTAGCTCAGGGCTGAACTGTGGCGTCCTTGGTGCTCTCTGAGCTTGGTGGTTTTCTCACAGATGTTTCATGACCCAACTAGGAACATCATCAATGGTAGAAGGGAGTGCGGTTTGCTCCCTGTTTATATACAGTACATGCAAACCCCACTTGCTTTTAGCACTGATGATGTTACCTAGTTGGGTCATGAAATGTCTCCAAGAAAACTACCAAGATCAGAGAGCATCAAGGGCCCCACAGTCTTTTTCCTCCACCTCCTCCTCCTCCTCCTCTGCCTCCTCCTCCTCCTCCTTTTTTTTTACAACTCCCCTCCCTTCTTGCACTGATGATGTTACCTAGTTGGGTCATGAAATGTCTCCAAGAAAACTACTAAGATCAGAGAGCACCAAGGGCCCCACAGTCTTTTTCTTCCTCCTCCTCCTCCTCCTCCTCCTCCTCCTCCTCCTCCTCCTCCTCCTCCTCCTCCTCCTCTTCCTCCTCCTCCTCCTCCTCTCCATAAATCTTTCTATCATATAATCAGGGGAGACAAACATTTCTCTACAAATGCGGGCCAACCTAGAGATAACAAGGAAATAGAAGATGCTACTTTACTCCAAATTGTCAAAAGGAAAAGTTCTTTATGGTTCTCCTTCCTATGGAAAAGGGACGACTGATGGATGCAAAATGCAGCATTTCTCCCTATTTGATGAGACATCTCCAGAGATTCTCCATCCTCCACCCGGCCACGGCTGTCCCAAAAATGCTTTTCCAAAAGGCAACTGGACTTTATCTGTTTGTTTGTTTTTCCCCTTGAAAACGTTTCGCTTCTCATCCAAGAAATTCAGTTCTTCAGTTCTTGGATGAGAAGCAAAAAGTTTTCAAAGAAAAACAACAACAACCACCCCAAAAATGTCCAGTTGCCTTTTGGAAAAATCAGATTTGGGACATTTGGTGAGATGTTCTGGCTGCCCCACCTGCCCATACTTAACAATCCCTGAGAAAAACAACACATGTAAAATTTCCAGGGGAAAAAAAAAAAAAAACAGGATAGGAGACAAGGAAGGAATTCAGAGAGAAGAGAAAAACACCATGTGGTAAAGTTTCCAGGAAATATATATATATATATATATCAGGATCAGAGACAAGGAAAGAGTTCGGAGAGAGAGAAAGAACAAGGCTATCATCATCGTCAAGGTTTATTTTTTATTAAACCACGTCTTAAAAGCTAGAAACTTCCACTTGGGCTCCAGGAAACCCCCTCAGAGAAGCAAGCCAGCTTGAACAGGCCCCAAAACGTTCGCCTGGCCGTGAACCGAGAGAGAGAGAGAGAGTCACTCTTCGTTAAGGACACTAAAGGAAGAAGGTTGAGCAAGATTAAGAACCAGGATGCTGGATCTTACCAAGGATTGAGACGTCGAGGGCTCCTTAAATAAGACCTACGCGAAGTCATGAAACGCCAGGCACGGGGCCAGCGCCCCTTGGTGCTGTTCAGCCAAATATTCCTTCAGCTCGTAGACTTCCTAACGTATCCAAGGTCAGTGGCCACGCTTTGAAGAAGGGGATTGAGGGCGGGGAAGATCACACGCCAGGCTAGGCTTGTACCAGAGAAGAGGTGAGAGCTGCCTCTCCGGTGGGCAGCCGGTCTCTTCAGAAGCCGAAATGGCAACCCACGGCATTGGTTCCTTTGCATGTCCATCTTTGCTGGGACACCTTTCCCACCGCAGGTGACTTCAGAACATGCCAGGTGTGGTATCCGAGACCCCTATCCATGCTGTTCCAAAACCTTCTCAAAACTGGCCTGGTTGAATACGAGAAAGTCTTTTTTCTTTTTTTTTTTCTTTTGTTAAATCTGTACAGTCTTTTATTTCCCAATTAAAATTACAGCTTAGTTGACTTCTCTCCTTCTTCCCGAAGGCAAAGAACGCGCGGCTCTTTCCCTACTCTGCACCTTTGCATCCTCACAACAACCCTGTGAGGTAGGTAGGTAGGCTGAGGGAGGGGTGACTGACCCCCGTGGTCACCCCGTGATTTTCATGGCTGTGTGAGGATTCAAACCTGGAGTTTTCTGTGAATAAGCAGCACGCCGTTTCCTCTAGAAGAGGGACAATGCTCCTCTCGGAGTATCATTAACCCAATCCTGGCTATGACATGCTTGTTTTCCACACCAATGTCTTCCTTGAACCCATGTCCTTCATCACAATTCAACCCTGATCATACAGAGTTAAATCCAGCTTTTCCATTATCCAGACACTGGAGATATCACAAAGCCATTCAGTTGACTTTGTGGTTCTTGTGGGAAAATATAGAGAGACATCAGCTTTCTCCACCTGGCACCATCTTGGTGGATGATGACTACAAACCCCAGATTCATTCCTTTGGGCTGGGAATCATAGGTGTTTAGTCCTAACACCTCTAGGTAGACTGGGAAAATGTTACATTACTTCAACGGCATACGCTTACTCCATTATCCATATGGATAAAAGGTTAAGGTTCACAACCATCTATTTTCAACCTTCTACCATTTCATTTAAAGAGTAAAACAGATTAGGAGACCAAAATTTAATTCTGCTTCTGCCCTAACTTCAAATTTCTGCCCAAACTGCACATTACAATGATACCCAGTCTATATTGTAGTCCGCATCTCAGAAAGGGTTGCCTCAGAATCAAAACGGTAAGGCACCAAACCCTTGTTGCCAAATGAACTTGCCCCAAATGCCTGTGGAGAAATAGAACACTGACCTCATAGTTCCCCAACGTTTATTGCTATAGACTAGGATTCGTCAGCTCCTGTGATGCCTTCATACAAGACTGCAATACCAGCAGTCCACCACGAGAAGTTTTGGTGTAGGTAGGACATCTGATCTCTTCCTATCCTCCATTATGGTTTGCACCTAATGTAGTGACCCCAACACAACGTTAGAAGGTTCAACACTCAACGTAGAGCAAGCGTACGAATGGGTGGGATTTAGCAAGGAGTCTCTCTTAACACTAAGAGACAGGTGGTGCCTGTAATTCCAGGTGGCACCATACATTTGGTGCGTTAATTTATCCCACAATTGTACGTTACGTAGTGCAAGGAAGAACCGCAGTCCTGAAGTGTCAAGGTTGGCTTTGGAATTCCTGGTCTCTAGTAACGCGGCAATCAACTTTGCCTTGCAGGAGATGATCAAGCAGAACTAAAGAGATGGAGTCAAATGAATCATCAGTTTAGACTTATTATGTTGCCACAAAGCGGTCCAGCTCCTTGTGGATTCCATTGACCCTCACCTAGCACCAATTTAGTGCTGAATTTCAGTTGACTAGATTCGTGTCCGGCCCCAAGAATCAGAATCCTGTGTTAGGATGCAGCATAGAAGATTTATTCAAGTCAGTACACAAGAATATAGCCAGGTAAAGTTCAACGCTAAATTGGTGCCTGATAAGGGTCAACAGAATTCAAGAGGGGTTGGATGGTTTGTTGCAACGTTAATGATTCTAAGCTGATGACATGTTTAACTCTGCCCTCCTAGCTCTGCCTCCCCTTCTCTGACAGCCCAGGATTTAGAGAGCTAATGAGATTCTGCGCCAGGAAAGTCCAGTTGTCTAACTGAGCTGAAGAAGCTTTTTACTAGAAGATCTTTGCTCAGGACCAGAAGTGGAGAGCAATGGCTTCATTCCCACCTCAGTTGGTGGATTGCTTCTAAGGCAACTATGTCAGATAAAACCCGACCTCCCCAAGCGGTGGAAGAGGCTGGGACCAAGTCGTTGAAGTTCTCCCTGGAGATCAGAAGAGCCGTCTGACCTTTGCTCATGGAGATGGTGAACTCCAAGGGTCGAAAGCACACAGGACTTCGGTGGCCGCACCAAGTTCACGCAATGGCTTTAGCAGAGCAACCAGGTTTGCAGGGGATCTGGGACCTGCTGGGAAGAGGGTGTCCTCAATTCCTAACCTTGGAATTTCCTGGGAAATCTCTCGTCCAAGTAGGACCTTTTTTGAGATCAAAAAAGGTTGCCTAGGTGCTACCACTTGGAAGCCGGCCTCGGCGTGAAGAGAAGCCAAAGACATCCCTGCTCAGGAGTGCCTTCTGCGCTGTCAGACCCTGGACAGGATAGTGATGATGTCACCACACACCTGGAGATAAAGCATGCCCTTAAACAACCCTACCTAGAAGAAGACATGTTTGAAAGCAACCCTGCCCATTTTCGTAGCTTTCTCTAGCTGAAAGTAAGAGGATTTAAGCAAAGACCTGATTATCCAAAAAAGGGGTTCTAATCCACACTTGATAGAATTTTGCTTCTATTTCACACCACTAAAATCCTATTCTGAATATACGAAGCAAATTGGTTCCCCTTTATCAAGAAGGAAACCTCACACACCCACACCGTTGCTTTCTATAAAAGCCCTTAGATTTCACCATCAGGCCACGCCTGAATTTTTTAAAAAAATTATATATATATTAATGATCAATTCGAATATACCAGAAAGGTTTTACGCATCAGGCAGAGGGGAAAAGACTTAAAAAGAGAATCCGTTCTGTGGTAGGTATTCCTCAGCCCACACAAGGCTTAATGGCCTTGGAACCAAGGAAATAAAAATATATATTCTGCCCAGATACAATTTATCTTCCTATTTCAAGCAAAGGTTTTACTCAGCAAACTAACACGAAACAAGGAAGGCATGGCACATCTTTTTCTATTGACTTATTACTTTCACATCCGGGTTGTTAGCCCATGTTGGACAGGAGGGATCAAAGAAGGATGCCACACCCTTGGCATAAATCCGCTACGCTCTCAAATTTTTCCTCGGCGTCACCAAACCCCGCCAGGATCGCAAGCCGATCTTGAAATCCCTTCCGCCAAGATAGACTCGGCTTAATCAATCAGAATTAGAGCTGGAAGGGACCACCAAAGTCTTCTAGCCCAACCCCCTCCCCTGCTTAAGCAGGAAACCTGCCTAAACCATTTCAGACAGGCATTTCAGTCTCTTCCTTAAAAGGCTCTATGACGGAGCGCCCACAACTTCTAGTGGCAAGCTGTTCCACTGGTTAATTGTCCTCACTGTTTAGGAAGCTTCCCCTTCATGCCAGATCGCTTCTCTCTTTGGTCCTTCTCTTCTCCTCCAAAGCACCAGAGGGCAGGATAAGAAGCAAATGAGTTACAAGGAGAGAGAGAGAGAGAGAAAAATAAGGAGAAATTTTCTGATCGTGAGAATAATTAATCAAGGGAATAGCTTGCTCCATTGTTGGGAGGTCTGCAAAAATAGACTGGAAAGCCATTGGACTGAGATGGGTTCAAATCAATCTTGAGCAAAGGGGTTAGACTAGAAGACCTCCAAGGTCCCGTATAGCCTTAGGAGTCTATGTCCTTTTAAGCAATGTAGACCACGCTCTTCTCTTTCGGACGAGGACAAAAAGAAAAACTGAAATAAGCTTTTGCGGGTAGACGTGCACACCGGTGTAAATCATTAGGTTACATCAATCCTTAAATTACTTGTTCCTGCCAAACTTCCACCAAAGGTGTCAAGGCAGAGACAGCAAAGACAGCAAAGGAGAATCTAGGGAGAGAAACTCTCTCCCTCGATCTGTTTCTGTTCCTCCTGGGAAGACGGAGGAACATAAAAATAAATATCCAAGGAGGTTTCACCCCAAAGACGAGACTCAAGAGGCTCTGAATTAGTTTTGGCTTCAAACGTTAAGGAGAAGTTTGCTAGCAGCAGTTCCTGAGTGGGGATAAAAGGGGAAGATCAGACAGCCTTTTTTTTCCCGTTTCCCAAGGCTGATGATTTAAAGGTGGGAAAAAAGGCAATTCTGCTTTATTTCCTTTTTTTTCCTGGTTTAGGTTCCTAGGAGAATCGATGATGGGTAGGATTGTCCAAAAAAGGCTGCAAAAAGGCCCCGTAAATAATCGATTTTAAAATTTGGGGAGGGGGGAAGATATTGATGGAAGGTTCCTGGGGTGATGGGATATCAATAGGCTCAGTAGGGGTGGGGGAAGAGATTGATAGACTTGTCGGAGGTGTAGGAAGTCCTCGACTTACTTGAGTGACTATCCAGTTACACCAGCACGGGAAAAAATATTGCCATATTGCCCACAGGAGCAGGTGCGTACATACTGGGTTTCCTCTAAAAACATAAAACCCAACCAGAAAATAAACCCTAGCATGATTTTTCAGGATGCTCATAATATAAGCCCTACCCTAAAAATAAGCCCCAGTTAAGATTGTCAGTCAAACGGATGCATTTAATGCCATATTTCCCCAAAAATAAGACCTAACTGGAAAATAAGCCCTAATGTGTATTTTGGAGCAAAAAATTAATATAAGACCTGGTCTTACGCTTGGGGAAACACGGTCTATAGGGAGCATGTGTGTACATTAACAAATGCATGCAAAACTAAACAAAATATAAATAAATAAAAATAAATTAGGACGCGATTCTTCACGGATCAATTGCCACGGTGGTTTTGCACCGCAGAGGGGAAAAAGTGTGATAGGCACACAAAGAGAGAGGCACACCTGTGGACAGAACAAAGCACAACCCTTAACAAGAAAAAGGTCAAGAAGTCACATCTTTCAACGCATTTTTCCCCCTCTCCTGATTTCAAAGTTAACAAAACCAGCCCGGTCACAGAAAGCTAGGGATAATTGCTAAATTGTCCAAGAGAGAATAGTTGGTTGTTAAAAGGAATCTCACGCCCACAAAACCGGTAGCACAATATTTTGAATTCTACCCTTGCCCCCCATTCCTGCTCTGTCCTATGTAACAAAGCCAAATTGTTCCTTTCTTAGGAATTCCCAACCACATTTCTTCCCGAAGTGAAATCTGCATTGTTTAAATATACGGTCACCCACACAGAACAAAGAAAACTAGGATGAAGTTTTGGCCCGGGAATTTTTTTTTCCCCCTCTGGGACAAAGCAGAAAGAGAGAGTGGAATAGATCCCTGGGCCTTGAAAGATTCAATGCTACAGAAAACCGAGTTTGTCTTCCAACTCCACCCGCTGAAATCAAAATGCTACAGTAGATATTCTCACCAGCTCATCAAGACAGCCCACTGGTCCAAAAACTAACCACCTGCCCAAAATATGAACTGCAGTGAGTGGATCTTTTAAACATGGCTATTGATTTCTAATCTGCAAACTATTTATATTTATATCTATTTATATATTTATCTATCTATCTATATATAAACTGGCTGAGATTTCCCCCCCTCAGCCCTATTAGCAGATAACAGCTGGCAAAACTCCATTTTTGCCAAACTATATTAAGGATGCTGCTCCTTAAATTGAAAAAAATAAAAATAAAAAATAACATTGAGGTCTGTCCTGAAGGTACTTTCTACAGTTGAAGTGTCCCTCCAAGAGTTTTGCTGGAATCCAAGTTAAGGATTTTGCAGATTTGCAGCTAGATGCAGAAAGAACCTGGACAGTGGTTATCTCTAGCTACCGATATATATATATATATATATATATATATATATATATATATATATATATATATATATATATATATATATATATATATAATATATATATATATATATATATATCTATAATTTTGTTAAATATATTCTCAAGCAGACTCAAAAAAAATATCTCATCTACCAGATATTCGGTGTGCGTAGTACTGCAACAGTTGATTAAATATTTCCTCTGTTTGTAAGAAAAAAGAAAGAAAGAAAATTGCACTTCTGTAGATGTGTATGGATGTATGTGTGTGTGTGTGTGTGTATGTGTGTGTGTGTGAGACAGAGAGTTCACATGTGTTCTTAAAATGGATGAGATTTTTTTTTTTTTAAGATCCGGCTTTCTTCAAACTCATCGAAGGGTTTGATGGATCATCTCCAGGCGCTCAGGAGAGAACCGAGAAGGTCCTGGCCCTCCATGACAGCGAAGTAGAGTTAAACAAGATGATTGGTTGAGTCTCTGTAGGAAACCTGAGCTTCAAATGTCTTGTGAGAAGAACCTGTCATGGCGTTGGGCGTCTTGCAATCTAAAACCACCCTCGGTCCCTGAAGATCTGCCACCTTGGCCCCATCCGTGGTGCTCCATCCATCGTGTGCCTCAAGATGCCGGCGGACCTCTTGAAGGCCCTAATGGCCTCTCACGGCGCCTCTCTGGGCCTCCTGGCAACCGTGAAAAAGATCTCCCGCTCTGCGACGCCCGCCTGCTCGGGATACCCGTGGAAATTCCTCCTGGCCCCGTCCTGGCGGCGCTCATAAAATGTCATCGTAATCGAGCAGCTTGGAATGCTGGCGGGTTTTCCAGACTCGGTAGAGACGGAAGTCAAAATAAGTCTCAATCATTTCCTTTCCTGCAAGGGCAAAGTAGGGGAAGTCAAGTCAGATGCCTGGAATCTAGACTTAGAACTTCGTTAGAAGAAGACACCAACATTGTCTTCCTGGGATGGGCCACCTGAAGATCCCTGAATGTCTGTCTGTCATCTACCCATCCATCCATCTATCATCTCTCTCTATCATCCATCAATCATCTCATCTTTCCATCCATCCATCATCTATCTCTATCATCTATCAATCATCTATCAATCTATCTATCTATTTATCCATCCATCAGCCATCATTTCTCTATCTCTATTAGCTATCAATCATCTATCCATCCATCATCTATCATCTCTCAACCATCTATCATCTATCTATCCATCCATCATTTCTCTATCTCTATTATCTATCAATCATCTGTTTATCTATCTATCCATCCATCCATCATCTCTCTATCTCTATCATCATTTATCTACTGATCACCCATCTATTATCTATCTATCTATCTATCTATCTATCTATCTATCTATCTATCTATCAGGATCATTTGATCCTTGGCAACCAGCTTGTGTTGATGATGGTGGCAGCATCACAGGCTCAACCAGCTTCCAACAAGCAAAGTCAATGATTCGCTTAATGACCATGTGTTTCACTTCACAATGGCCACGGTTCACTTAATGATGGTGGCAAAAAATTCAAAAGGGCTGTAAATCGGGCATGATTACCTTAGCAACCCTCTTGCTTGGCAATAAAAATTCTGATTTCAATAGGGCTTATACACGGAGGGCTACCTGTGCTAATTCTACCTGTGCCAATCAAATGTGGTGTATTTTCACAGACCTGGGAAAGGTGGACCAGGCTTCACATTTACCTTGAGCTGAAAGTTCAAGAGGAGATTCAAAGGTCACGGAACAAGGGCTCATAAGATTCTTCAGGTTTTGGAATAGCTGGAAAGCAAAGAAGTCCAAGGTGATTTGAAATGCCTCCTTAGATGTGGGACAAATCATTGGTTCCCTTTTCCACGACTACGGGGTTTGGCAGTTCATTCCAACATAATCACTGGGGCAACTAAACCATAAACCCTGAAACCTCTGGAGATGAACCTAAGTCACTTAGCTTTCGTTAAACAAGACATACCCAATTCCTGCAACAGCTCTTCATACATTTTAGCCTCCAGGGGACTAAAACCTATGAAGAACAGTTGCAGGAACTGGGTATGTCTCATTTAATGAAGAAAAAAAGGGACCAGAGATGACTGAATAGCACTGTTGCAATATTTGAGGGGCTGCCATGAAGAAGGTGTGGGGCTGGATCAACCTGTTCTTCAAAACAACCAAAGGCAGGAGATGGAAGAAGAGACAGATGGAAACCAATCATGGAGAGAATCATCCTAGAATTAAGGAGAAATTTTCTGATAGTTAGAATGATTAATCAGTTGCCTCCAGAAGTTGTGGATGCTCCAAGGTTTTTAAGAAGAGATTGGATAACCAGTTGTCCAGCATTGTATAGGGTTTCCTGTCTGAGCAGGGGGTTGGACTAGAAGACCTCCAAGGTCCCTTCCAACTCCGTTTCTCTGTTAACATAGCCATAAAAGAGGTTTTCAGAAAGAGCGGTCATCCAGGAGTCGAGGTGTTCTTTCACTCGCTCACCAACTACTCACAGGACTCACCTTCTCACCGTTGTGGTTCCCTAAGACGTAACATCCCATGATGTGGATGACATTTGGAACCGGGTTCAGCTTGCTCATCAGATGGCTCAACCGCTTCCAGAAGCTGCAGAACGAGACGGAAGAACGTTTGAGAGAGGGAGGCATTTCCCAAAGACCTCCAGCTGCAAATTCCTCGCGAGGTTCTGGACTCACTAGATCATGTCTTCCTCCTTCTCCACTTTGGCAAAGGTGGCGACCTTATTCTTCAAGAGGTATAAGTGGCCCGGACCTCCCTGCAAGAAGAGAAGAAAAGAAGAGAGGAGGTTCTTCCAGAATCGGCCTGGAGAACCTCAACCACCTTCTCAAATTTCTGTGTCCCAAGGTCATGGGATCACAGCCTTCCGACAAGCAAAAACAATGAGGAAGCCAGACTCACTTAACAACTGGGTGACTGACCTATCGACTGCAGTGATTCCCTTAACCAATGTGGCCAGGAGGCGCATAAAACAGGACAAAGATCACTTCGCAAATGTCTCACTTAACAAGGATGTTGGGCTCGATTGCAGACATAAGCTGAGGGCCACCTGTGACGTATTAATCGGTATTGAACTAGAGGAGATAATATGTGTCTCACCAAAAAGAGGGAGGGGGAGAAACACCCTACCGAACCGGCAAATCCCAACTCTGGCTGGCCCTGCCCACCCCACCCCGCCTCTCCCAAGAGTCCCCACACGGCCCATTTTGGATCCCAGGTACACGCAGGGCCCGCGGGGTGGTCCTAAGGGCCTCCAGAGCCCAGGGAGGCTGTTTTCGCTCGGAGAAAGCCTCCGGAGTCTGGGAAGGGCGAAAATGTTCATCGTCCCCTCTGCTGTGGTGCAGGAGGCCAACTAGGCCACGCCCACCCTGGCCGTGCCTACCCAGAAATGAGGCAGAGAAACGGGTGGCTAAATTTTTTTTGAAGCCAACCCCTGCCTGGAAGGTGGCGATGGACTCTCGGGGAGGGCCGGCAGGGTTCAAGGCACGCTCATTCACTCACCTGGCAAAAAATCATCATTTTCCAAATTTTGCAGCCCTTCCGATAGATGTTCAGTTTTTTTTCGATTTCCTCTGTGGACAAAGGAAGGAAGGGTCAGATGAAAGGTTGACATGAGGAGGAGATGATGGCTTTGGGGGCAAAGGTGCACCATGAGGGATAGAAGCAGTCCTCGTTTTACAACAGTTCGGTTATGACTGTTTGAAGGTAGAACAGCCTTGAAAAAAGGGGACTGGTGGCCCTTTTTTCACACTTGCGACAATCCCACGGTCTCATGATCCAAACTCAGACCCTTGGCAACTGACCCATATGTATGAGGATTGTCCCAGAAATGTCAGGCTCAATCGGGAGGGTAAGGCGAGGAACAGCTGTATTTGTTAAGTCTGGAAGGTCAGGAGAAAGGAGGAGGAGAAGATGGTCTCCAATTCTGGCCAGACCCACCGTGAGGATGAGTAGATTTGTTATCGTTATTTTGACACCCAGGAGCAGGGAAAAGGCCCTGTGGGGGCCTTTCTCTCTCAAGCAACGTTTCCCAACCTTGGCAACTTTGGAGATGTCCAGACTTCAACTCCCAGAATTCCCCCAGTCAGCTGTGCTCCATCCATCAAGACCACGAGTTATGGGAGAAGTTGGGAAGTCGAGGTATCCTGTCTACCTATTTTCTCCAACAGGCATCTCCTGGCTACTGAAGGTTTGCCTCCTCCTGGGATACTAAAGGATTGCTCACTTTGGGAGAGGTTGAAGGAAACCCTTTGAGGGAGGAAAAATGAAGGTGGGACAGGGATTCCCTCAACTTTAAGAATGAAAGAAGTATACGGCACCTCTTTATCTGTTGAAGTGGCTATTAAGACTTCCTACATCCTAAAGGATCTACTAGGATCACCCTTTTCATATATCCAGATTTCCCACCCTATAACACAGACCAGCTGGATCTTTGGCCAAGCTTAACAGTGGTGAGGTTCAAATTTTTTTTACTATTGGTTCTGTGGGCGTGGCTTGGTGGGCCTGGCAGGGGGAAGGATACTGCAAAAATCCCATTCCCTCCCGCCCCACTAACCTGCTTTCCAGCTCCGTTCTCCTGTGCAGGGCAACCAAAGAAGACCCAGTCCATCAGCTGGGACTCAATGGGAGGCAGAGAAGAGATGGGGTTGGCGGGGCCAGTCAGAGGTGGGATTGGCCGGTTCTCCGAACTACTCAAAATTTCTGCTACCGGTTCCGTAGAACCGGTGCAAACCGGCTGAATCCCACCTCTGCCAAGCTACCAGACACACATATAACACAACTTTCAAACCATAACTTTGTTTGATTTGTGACGTACCCAGAATGTCATCAAAGGTGGCGTGTTCATGATCCTGAAAACAAACAAAGAGGCAAAGGATCAAGGGAGGCAGCCACGGCAGGTCCAGGAAGGACCAGCAGAGAGGAGAGAATGGGGCGGAGAGAAGGGTAGTGGGATTCAAGTGAAGATCTATAGTTAAGAGGGGAGAGAGAAGATCTGGAAAGGTAGGGAGGCAGAAATGACAGGAAAGAGGTAGAAGGAAAATAGGAAGAAGACCTAAGAGGTCTAAGAGAGCGGTACAGGTAGCTGAGTACGAAGTTGGATGAAGATAGAGGATACGTGGATTGAGCGAAAAAGATTTGTAGATTGACGGACAGATAGAGACAGAGGGATAAGATTAGACAGATGATAGATAG
Organism: Pseudonaja textilis; assembly: GCF_049901715.1. Lineage (NCBI taxonomy): Eukaryota > Metazoa > Chordata > Lepidosauria > Squamata > Elapidae > Pseudonaja > Pseudonaja textilis. The sequence continues at coordinate 8,386,132 of NC_142006.1, forward strand.
ATAGATAGATAGATAGATAGATAGATAGATAGATAGATAGATAGATAGATAGATGGATGGATGGATGGATGGATGGATGGATGGATGGATGGATGGATGGATGGATAGATAGATAGATAGATAGATAGATAGATAGATAGATAGATAGATAGATAGATAGATAGATAGATAGATAGGCAGGCAGGAAGGCAGGTAGGTAGATAAATAGGTAGATAGGTAGATAGACGGATGGACAAATAATGATAGATAGATGATAGATGAAAGAGATAGATAGATAGATAGATAGATAGATAGATAGATAGATAGATAGATAGGAGATAGGGGATGAAAGGAAGAGTGGATAACAGAGAAGGGAGAGGGAGGGAGAGATGGACAGAAATGGGAAATGGAAGGCTGGAGAGATGGAGAGAATGAGAGATGAGGGAGGGGGATGTGTGGATGGACAGATGGAGGGGGATAGATGGATGGGTGGATAAGGAGGAAGAGGAGGAGGAGGAGAGACACAGGCAGGCAGGACATTCCCCCGCAGCTCCAGTCCAAGACTTACGTAGAGAATGGGGATGATCGATGGGTCATCGCGACGGATAATCGTTGGAACATACTCCGCTTTGGGCACTTTGGAGGAAATGAGCTAGAAGGAGAGAGGATTGTAAGTGGCAGGAGTTTTCCTTCCAACTATGAAAGTTGGGAGCAGGATGAGCAAGAGGCAGGCAGGACCGGTTTTCCCCATCCCGGAGGGCCCCTCGAATTGCTTGAAGACCTCGAGGACGGCCTACCATGATTTTGGGGGGAACGAAGTCCTCCCCACTGCAGGCAGCCGCTTCCAGTTCTTTCTCCATCTCCCAGTTCAAGTCAAACCCTTTGTCAATGGCACAGCAGGAATCCTGAAATTCATGGCCTGTGAGTGAGAGAAGAGTTAGGGTTTTGAGGTCCACCTCTGTCGATGCAAAAAACTCCCATGTGCTTCCAAGGATGATGATGATGGAGCCTACGTGGACCATGGCCTCCTTTCAGGACAGGTCCAAGATGAAGTATAAGGAGATCCTGCCATCACAAGTCCACAAAAACCCTGCATTCAGTCTGTCCCCCGTGACTCTTGAGTAGCTCCAGGCTAGGAACAAGAGTGGAGTGGAAGGAACTGAAACACTCCAGCTATTGTTCAACTACGACTACACACCGTTGTAGGTTGCAAGAGTCAGTTGGGAGTCTTCCAAGGTCTGCATGATTCATCTATGAGGTCAAGACCTTTGCTGTCTCTGCCCTCACTGCTCAAACTTGCTCAGATTGGCATTCTGACGTTCTCTCCCTCACCCCTCAACCTACTTCCCATGGAATTGGGTGTTCAAGGAAAAGGAACGTACTTTCTCGGGAGTCACTGAGGTTTTCAGGCTTAACGGGAGTTGGATCGCTCCAGGACCGGCTGAAACTTCTCTCACGCCTCTCGGCAAAAGCTGGAAGGAAAAGAGAAGGAGGAGAAGGAGGAGGAGGAAGAGAAGAAGAAGAGGAGGAGGAGGAAAGAAGGAGAAGAAGATAGACAATGAGGAAAGAGAAGAAGGAAAAGGAGAAGATAGACAATGAGGAGGAAGAGACAGACAATGAGGAAAAGAGAAGGAAAAGGAGAAGGAGGAAGAGGAGGAGGAGGAGGAAGAGAAGAAGAAGAGGAGGAGGAGGAAAGAAGGAGAAGAAGATAGACAATGAGGAAAGAGAAGAAGGAAAAGGAGAAGATAGACAATGAGGAGGAAGAGATAGACAATGAGGAAAAGAGAAGGAAAAGGAGGAAGAGGAGGAGGAGGAGAAGGAAAGTAATTATGACAAAATATTGCTAAAAATCACACCCATCCTTGGCTCACCACCTTTTGCTATAAGCGCCGTGGGTGCCACAAAAACATTTCCTGTTCCCCGCTTTCCCTCCACAAAAAAATTTCCTTTCTCCAACCCAGGATCATTCCTAACGTTTTGCACAAACATGTCCTATCCTTGGGGGGGGGCTTTAGGATAGCTTGTCTGAGACCCCTGGGGGTCAGAAGGTCCAACCCTGGTCGAGGAAGGAGAGATCTTGGGAACTGGGAGAAGGCGGCACGACGTAGTCACTCCCGATCCCACTCCATCTGCTCACTTACTTTGCGCCTTCATGCGGCGGCTCCCAACCATACGGAGGTGTTTCCGGAAGTTTCTGAAAGAAGGGGGGAAAAAAAAAACACATGGAAGGCCATCAGCCTTGAGGGCAAAGAGGAAGAAAGCCGTTTCTCCAGGGTGATCTCTGGCAAACCACCCGGAGTAAATTATGACGGTATCTTTCACCGTAGTTCACAGTTTAAGGTCGTTTTTCATTACGTCAAGGCATTTCTAAAGTCTTCCGTGGAGTTAGAATGGGAAAGATGAAATAGGCCGCCACTTAAACGAGACCGTTGGCTGCTGATATAAATGCTTGGATGAGTTCTCTTTTTGTATTTTTTTTCTCCTCACAAAGAAGCCTCTATTTGAGGGTTTTTGTTTTTTTTATCCTGCTTTGGGCATCACCATCCTTACACGCTGAACGTGGAGCCAGAGAAAAGGCAGGCGGATGAGCATTTCTGATTAAAATGACATCTGGACAACCAAATGAGCGCGAAGTAAATCAATGTCACCAAGTGTGCTTGCTGAGATAGGAGGTACTCTGAAATTTTGCAATGCCATCCCCTAAAATGGTTAAAAGAATGGGGGTTACACCCACACACCCTTGCGCAAAATGTATTATTTGATTTGATTTAGGATGGGGTAAAAATGAACAAAACATTCGCTATTTCCGTCTCTCTCTCCTCTGTCTCTGTCTCATCTATCTATCTATCTATCTATCTATCTATCTATCTATCTATCTATCTATCTATCCATCCATCCATCCATCCATCTCTCCATCTATCTCTAACTCTCCATCTATCCTTCCATCTATTTATCTTTATCATCTCTCTCTCTCCATCTCTCTATCTCTCTATCTATCTATCTATCTATCTATCTATCTATCTATCTATCTATCTATCTATCTATCTATCTGTCCATCCATCTACCTTCACACTACCTTTGCAAACACAGGCAATGCATTTAGTTAATAAATCCATTTAAGCAAGTTGGAGTAATATCCATATTCTTGGATCTGTAATCCTGAACTTCGGACTAACTATTCCCCAGGATCCTGGACCACTACTTTTCAAACTTGCATCCTTTTATTGATTCCAGTAATCAAGGAGGGAAGCAACCTAAAACTTAGGAGAAACTTCCTAACAGTGAGAACAATTAACCAGTGGAACAGCTTGCCACTAGAAGTTGTGGAGGTTTTTAAGAAGACACTGGACAGCCATTTGTCTGAAGCAGTGTAGGGTCTCTTGCTTAAGGAGTAGGCTGGACTAGAAGACCTCCAAAGTCCCTTCCAACTCTGTTATCCTTTTATCCCAATTAATCTGAATTAGGAATCACTCAATCAATTGCTAATCTTGGATCAGGAGCAACCATGAACAGCTCTGGAATGGCAATTCTCTGCATCCATCCTACCAAGATTAGAGCAGTCCAGTTTTCCTGTCTCCTTCATCTTCTTTTGCAAAGAACAGATTCGTTTTGAAATCTCTTTCCACGAACGTCACAAATATTCTGACATTTAGGGATACTCTGGAGTGTTTCAGGAGTGATTCTGGTGCTTTACTGCCTTGCGTCCCTTATAAAGAATCATTTTGCCTTTTCCTCAAATGTGAAAGAGTCTCTAAAGGCATGATTTATTTCTATTTGTTGTGGTTTTTAACATGACTCAAAAGGACAAGTTGAAGCCTGAAAAAAAAAATATATATTAAGGGCCACCGGGTTTGCTTCCCATCAGATTAATCCACTTTCACGGAGGGGCTCGGTTTGCATCGGAATCCTGCCTTCCTGAGGACTAGCAACGTGAGTGGCTTTGAGCACGGCTTCAAGAAGAAAAGCAAAACGGTGTTACAAGCTGCCCTGGCAGCCTCAAGCAAACAGCCTTGTCGTCTATCGAAGCCCAAGCCCTTATATTTCCTTTTATAAGGAAATAATCTCTCACCACCTATAAATTTTACCCCAAATAATCTCCCACCCACCCAATTCCATAAATTAGTGAGATGCTCAGGGTTGCAAAAGCCTCTTTAGAGAAAAGGAGAAGGCAGAAGGTTTGGGTTAGCTTTTCCCCCCTCCAGCGGTCGTTCTTCTCAAACATGCGAGTTGGATTCAGAGCCAGGAAAATAAGCAGAGGCGCGAGAGGCAAGAGGAGGAATTCAGGTAGTCCTGGACTTACGACCTGCAAGGGAGCCCCACATTCCTGCCGCTAAGCAAAACGCTTGCTTAAGTGAGGTTTTTGCCCTGGTTTGCGACCCTTCTTTTGCCACCGTGGTTGGTAAGTGATTCACACGCAGGGATGGGATTCTGCCGGTTCGAACCGGTTTGGGAGAACCGGTAGTTCCGGGGATCGTTTGGCCCCGCCCACCTACTCCTCCCTGTATTTTATTTCCTTGTTTGTGAGCGCAGCGCAGCTGTTTCAGAGCTAAAAGTGAAAGAGCTAAAAATGGTCATTTTTCAAATGCTGTGTCAACTAAAAAAGATACTCCTTTGGTCTTTTTAGCTGCCAGGAAAAGGGGTAAAACAGTGCATTCCTTAAGTGCCTAGATAATCACCCTGGCAGCCCAAAGTTGTCGGAGTGCAAGGATATTACTGGAGAGCATGATTGATGACTCTTGGCTATGGATGTGTCCCGTTGGAGAATACACATCCGGGGGTGGGGCCTAGACCAGGGTCAAGGGGGAAATGAATGATGTATTTTAGCATCGGCTGCCTCCAGATAACGCCAACATGGCCACGCCTAATAAATCAATGTTCTTTTCTCTGAGATGCGGCTAGTGATTTGAACGGGGGTGGATTTGTTGGAGTCCTGACACGCTGCACCCACCGAACCAGTTGTTACACCGGCTGAATCCCACCACTGCTCACCAGGGTTCTTAAAGGGAATCCAGCTTTCCCTCTTTCTGACCCTTCTCGTCAGAAGGTCACAAAAGGGGACTACGTGTGACTCCGGGATGCTGAGACTGTCGTAAGTATGAATCAGCTGCCAAGTTTGATCACAGGACTGTGGGGGAGGGGAGGGCACAGCAACGGTCGTAAGTGTGAAAAGCTGCCCTAAGTCGCTCTTTTTTTCGGTGCCGTTGTTGAAACTTTGACCGGTCACTCAATGAACACGTTGTAAGTCGAGGACTATCTGTATAAGGTAGCACCGCAGTGCAGATTCTTGCCAAGGGAGGAAGCAGAGACGGCCCAACTGTTTCAAGCCCCCAGAGGTCCCGCGTTCCAACCCTAAGCTGCAAATATTCTCCTTTTATCGGAACAGATGAATGTTCTTCACTGCCCCTTTTGCACTTTTGCACGTGGGTTTTGTGACGAGGTCTTAACGCGCCCCTTTTTTAAAAAAAATTGCCCTGAGTTTGATTTTTTTGGGGAAAAAAAACACTTCCCCTTACGAAGAAAACAAACCATTCTCTGCGAAGCAGCCCAGCAAAGAGGGACGTGGGAAATCTTGAAAGCATTTTGTTCCTTTCATCCAGGAAAAAGTAAAAACAAAAAAAAACAAAAGAAAGGAATCGCAGCACCCGTGACAGCTGGCGCATACAACCAGGCAAAAATTTGAACCCGTGCAAGGGAGAGAGAGAGAGAGAGAGAAACAATCCGCCTCCGTACCTCTGAATCAAAGTGGCCGAATCGTTCTCCCGTTTGCGACGTTTCCTCTCGGCGTAGCCCCTGAACGCCCTGGGGAACCAGGTTTAAGGCGTTAAAAAGCGAGCCAACAGCAGCTTCCAATGGGAGTGATGGGACATGGAACGGACAGGGGGAGGACAAGGGTGGGGAGGGAGGGGTGAGGAGATGGACACTTGTACCGAATCTCGGAATCGGGGAGGAGGAGACGCAAAGGACCCAAAACGGAGAGCCACGTCACAAGATGGCAAAGGGGACCACAACATGTGGAGTCAATCCTACACTGGAGCAACACTTTTGGAAGTGGAATGTCCTGGCCTCCTCCTCCTCCTCCTCCTCCTCCTCCTCCTCCTCCTCCTCCTCCTCCTCCTCCTTAGGGCTGGGAACTGGCCCAAGGCCTCCCGGAAGGCTTCGTGTCTAAGGTAGGACTAGAATTCAGCGTCTCCAACCTCTATAATCCCGTGGCTTTAACCACTGCACCACAATTGACCTGCCGGGTCCTTCTTCCTAGGACTGAGAGAGAGAGAAAGAGGGACTGGCCCAAAAGTCACGGGGATGATTTTGTGGCTAAGGCATAACTAGAACTCACGACCTCCAGCTTCGACCTCCGTTCCTTTGGGAACCAGCCCAAGGAGAGGACTTCCAAAAGGCAGACTTATAAAACTTGCTACTCCCCCACCAGCTGAAATGGCTTTTCAAAAGGCTTGAAGAAATGGAAGGAAGACCCAACTTTCAGGAATTTCTGACTAGGGAGGCAAGAGATTATTTTCAGGATCAGAGATCTCCCAAGTTTCTCAGGAGATCATCCTGGAGAATAACAGAAAAGGGGCCAAGCTTTCCAACAGGAATTGAATCTTGGATTTAATATCCAAAGGGATTTTATTTTTTGATACGATTCAGAGAGACTTTCTATCCTTCGTGGGATTTAAATGGAGAACGATAGAAGTGAGGTCCTTGATGCTCTCTGAGCTTGGTTGTTCTCTTGCGGACATCTCACGACCCAACTAGGGAACATCATCAGTGCTAGTTGGTGTAACTTGCTCCCTGTTTATATGCAGTAGCTCTGAGCTGGGTTATCTGCTTGCCGATGTTTTATGACCCATCAGGACAATAATCATCACTGTCTGTCAGGATGCTGCAAGGCCCCAAACTATGAATAAAATACAGCACGTATTCTAAGGTCCCCAAGCAGATGCCAAATTCTGTTTTTTCGCTTTCAGGGTGAGAGGGTTATTCCCTCAATTATTCCAAACTCCACTGTTTCAGGACACCAGAATTCAAACGCGTTCCACATTTCCACAAAGACAAAATACTTTCCCTCTGACTGCACGGTTTTCTTTCAGCCACTCTGATGTTTACATCTGCATTTTGCACATCCGTACTAGTCATTTCTGGCTCTAGGGGGAGCTGCTCATCTCCGTTTCAAAGCCAAAGAGCCAGCGCTCTCCAAAGACGTCTCCGTGGTTAAGTGGCCGGCAGGACTAAACACCTTCGAAGGAAGGCGCACGGAGGAACGCTGTTCCCTTCCCACCAAAGGGGTCCCTGTTTTTCTACTTGCATTTTTAACGTGTTTTCGAACCGCTAGATTGGCAGAAACTGCCGGGACAAGGAACGGGAGCTCACTCCGTGATGCGGCGCTAGGGATTCGAATCGCTGAACTGCTGACCTTTCTGAACGACAAGCTCAGCATCTTAGCCACTGAGCCACCGCGCTCCCTTTTATCTGCATCTTACAACTCCTCAAAGGATCTCCTCGTATGAAAATACATCACGGATGGACAAAAGACCACATGAGACAGCGGGGAAGGATTAGACACAACGATCAATGCAAAGGCTTCACTGAGGGTGCTTTTTTAAAAAAAAAAACGCTTTGAATTCCAGTCGCCCAACTTGGCCAGAAAACAAAACAAAAAATGGAAGTTGCGAAGCAGCAGACAGGAGAAATGAAGTTGTGGATCACAACATCTTCACCTTTCCGAACAAAAATGGTTGCAGGAGAAAGGCTCAACTCTAGGTCTTTTTTTTTTTTGGAGGGGTTTATCGACACCGGCACAACATACCAGAAGAAATGTAGAAGTTTTGACCCAAGGATGCCCATACAAGCAAGTGATAAAAGAATACACAAGATTTATGGAGGCGTGGAGGCAATTATACTTACGAAATGCTGGCAGCCCCCCAAAAGAATCCAGAAGCAGAAAAAGAAGAACAGCGAGAAGAAATGTTAGTGGCAAATCCCCCTTTTCATCGTTAATCATCCTTCATTGTGCAAATGGTTCACAAATGCACACATTTCTCAGCATATGACCGCAATGGAGCCCAAACCTTTCTGCTGCTAAGTGAAGACAATTGCTAAGGGAGTTTTACCCCATTTTACTGCCTTTATTGACACTGTTGTTAAGTGAATCCAAGCCATTTTTAAGACAGCAACATGACGGTTCGGTGAATTTGGCTTTCTCGTGGGTTTGGCTCATCCCAAGGTCACAAAAGGCGATTGCAGGCACCCCGGACGATGCGATCATCATAACTACGAGCCAGTGACCAAGCGGCCAAATTCTGATCGGGTGACCATGGGGAGGTTTGTGCCAAGATGAGCAGCAAAAACAAATCGAATGAACCAAATTGAAAGTGCAACGCGGTTGCCAAGTGTCCAGATTGTGGTGATGTGATTGTGGGGGTTTTGCGACGATCACGACTTTAACGAGATCATAGGTCACTTTTTCAGAGGATGCACTGCTTTCAAATTGCCCTTAAAGAAGCGATCATAAACAGAGGACCTTCTGTTCTATCGCATGAATTTAGCATTAAATAAAGAAAAGGGCAGAGGAGTTGCTGGCGGAGGGATTGGAAAGAGCGTGCCAATTTTTATTTATTCTTTGCTCCTCCAACGCTGGGTTGAAATCCTGATTCACACACGGCTTCCACTCCCAATGCTTGCTGTCCCCCCATCCTCCCCCTGTATGGTCACCCCAGTTTTCTTTGTCTGAACTTACGCTTGCATAGTGGTAGTCGCCGTTTGGAAAGTGAAAAGATTCTCTTTGGGTAGCCAGGTCCTGATAGGAACCTCATCTGAAATAAAAGAGGAAGAGGAGAAACGGTTGGTGATGATGGCTAAGCACAACGATCTGTAAAGAAGCAGAACGACTGGGGTGAAAGAAAGCATCAAGATAGCACCAAGAGGGGTTGGGGCTTTGGGAGTCATCCCAAAACATCTGGAGCACCACTTGAATCTCATTGGCATTGACAGACTGGCCGTCAAGTCAATTGCAGAAGGCAGCTTGACTTGAAACAGCTTACATCCTGCAATGGGATCTTAACGCCCACAAACAAGAACATCTCCCTATGTCAGGCTCTGGGGAAGAGCTCAAAAGGTGGACACAGATGTCCAATCCAGTCTGGCTTACTGTGTGACAAACTATCATAATAATAATAATACACAGTGGCATTGACAAAATCCTGATCGGTCAATTGCAGAAGGCAGCTTGACCTAGAATAGCTTATATCCTGCAACCGGAGCTTGAACGCCGTCAAACATCCACCTCTGCCTATCCCAGGTTCTTGGGAAGGGCTCGAGAGGTGGACAAAAATGTCCAATCCAGTCTAAACATCTGGCTGACTGTGCAATGAACCATGATAATAATACTTGGATGCCGTGGCATTGACAAAATCCCCATCAGTCAATTGCAAAAAGGCAGCTTGGCCTGGAACAGCTTACATCCTGCAACCAGACCTTTGAACACCATCATACCTCCACATCTGCCTATGTCAGGTCCTGGGGAAGTAGGTGCCGAATCTAGTTTAAACATCTGGCTGACTCTACAATGAACCACCACCACCATCATAATACTTGAACAGCATTGTCGTTGAAAAATCCCCATTGGTCAATTGCAGAAGGCAGCTTGACTTTGAATGGCTGACCTCCTGCTACGATATCTTGACGACCATCAAACAACGGCATCTACCTGTCCCAGATCTTAGGGGAAGGCCTCAATAGGTTGACAAAAATACCAAGTCGAGTCTAAACATCTGGCTGGCTGTGTGACGAACCATCATAGCAACTCAGTGATGCAACCATGAGAGAAAAGGGGAGGTGACCCACAAACATAGAACTTATTGCACGGGATAAAAATGACTCCAAAACATAAAACACTCAGTCTGTTTATTTCCTTTGCAATAATAACTCCAATCCGAGAGAGGTTTCTTGATCTTATCTTGAATTTCATATTGCAAAAGGTTCGGAGGGCCTCTCACCTTCAAATTATGCAGGGAAGGAAAGCAAAGAAGACAGTTCATTCATTGACCGACCAGCCCTCGAGCTATATTGGCCTGACTTGCAACCTTGCCAAGATAACCTTATCTAGCTCCGTGTCTCTCAAGCTTTATGGATTTATTTATCATGTTTAGAAACCTACAAGACGGGTGACGGGCTTCAACTCCCAGAATTCCCCAGCCACGTGTCTTAAAAACTGCCAAGTTTGAGAAATGCCGAGCTAACCTATAAAGGATTGGGGGATGGGGAGAAATAACTACAAATTAGAATTGTTAACAAAAAGAAATTAATCATCGCATTGCTAAAAAGGTTTAAGGGGATGGAAATGGCAGTACAGCCTATGCAATATTTGAATCTATCTATATAAAAGCGAAATACCACTCACTCATCATCACAAAATCTCCAGAACCATAAATTTTACAAACTTGAAATTTGGCACCTATGTTCCTCTTGGCTTCTAGGGGCTCACTAAGAAAGGATTTTTCGAAATGATCATCAGAGCATTAGTATTTCCTATATTATTATTATTATTAACACGCTCTGATGCTAAGGAGTTCGACTCCCCCTCCCCACTTGGAAAATAATCTCTTCCAAATGCAAAACACAAGCAGAGGAGAGGAGTTTCTATTTTAATTTCACAGCACCAAGCAGCTTTAGTCCAGAACAGTTGAGCTAAGCCACGCCCAGGCTCCTTGCTGTCTCCTTCTACCTCGCACAGCAAATACTGCTGCTGTTTCCAAACAGCCCTCAACTCTCTCACACCCTGACAGGATGCTAGCCAGATGAATACCGATGGGTGCTGGTAGACAGAGGCAGAATTCCCACCCCCCTTATTTTCCTCCCCAAAAACTAAGCCGGACCACATAGTTTTGTAGCGAAGCACGGGTATCCAGCTAGTAACATCATAAAAACCAGAATTGCCAACGTTTAGCTAGGAGATGACCCCAAATCTAAAAATCATAGTTTGCCATTTGATTGGGATTAGGCATAGGTAGAGAAAAATACCATTTTTCTGACCCTATTTTTAACCTTGGTGTAAAAGCGACAATAACATCTGGAATAAACAAAACAGAAACTACCAAAGGATTTACTTCCAGCCAAGAGAAACTACCCTATATGGAACTCACTGCAGGTAGACCTCGATTTGCAACAGTTCATTTAGTGACCAAAGTTGCAATGGCACTGAAAAAAAAAACGACTTGTGAACGTTTTTAACACTTAAGGACCATTGCAGCTTCTCCCACGGGTCACACAATCAAAATTTTGACGTTTGGCCATGGACACGTGTTTATGATGGTTCCAGTGTCCCCAGGATCACATGGTCACTTTTTGGGACCTTCTGATAAGTAAAGTCAATATAGATTCACTGAATGACTGGGTTACTGATATATCAACTCGCAATGATCCCCTTAACCCAAGGGTCAGCAACCTGTGGCTCTATAGCTGCATGCGGCTCTTTCAATCCCTCTGCTGTGGCTCCCTGTCACCAGGAGGCGCCACAATTGATAGGGCTTTCGGTTGGGACAGGTAGAGGAGAAAGGACAGCGCTCTAGGAGGAGACTCTGTGCTGGGAGAACCGGACTTCCAGTTGGCTCCAGAATTGAGTGGTGGGCATCTGGTTAGGACCTTTGTGGCTCTTTGAGTGTTTAAGGTTGCCAACCCCTGCGTTACTCGCAATGGCACGCAGGGGCATGGAATGAGCCCAAACTCACTTACGAAGCGAGTCTCGCTTAGCAACGTTAAATGCTGGGCTCACCACCTGCGGTTGTAAAGTCCAGGACTACCTGTGCCACACCTTTGCAGCAAGAGGCGTCCAAGATTAAGCCAACGTAACTGGATTGCACCTTACCGGAAACACGGTCGATGCTATACATTCGTTCCAGCTTCTTCCGGCGCCAACCGGTCTCACCAGCCTCGTTCTGATGGTGTTGTTGGTGTTGTGGGTGTTGTTGCTGATGATGATGGTGATGGTGGTGGTGATGGTGTTGGTGGTGTTGGTGGTGATGTTCTTCATCAAACGGATGCTGAGACGACACCGCGAGCTGGGCGCAACTGGGAGACTCTTTCGAGCCTTGCTGGTGACTTGGCCAACTGTCCTTGCATTGCCGGTTGATGTTGTGAGAACTCCCGGCATTGTGGAGAGGCTGACCTAAGGACCGTTCCCCGTCCATCTCTTCTTCTTCCGTCCCTTTCAGGACTACCAGCTCCATGCTCTCGCTCTGGTGCTGCGAGAGCATGGGCCTCTCGCTGGAGATGGTATAGACTCGGGGTTTGGGGCCCTCGCCAGCCAGCTTCTCCCCAGCTTCCTCGGGGAAGGTGGGCTGGAACTTCCTGTCAGAAATGACAGACAGACGTCGCTTGTTCTGAACACCCACGTGGATCTCTGGGGAGTCTTCTTGACCGACGTATGACTCTGCCAACAGGTGATCTGAAAGCAGGAGGAGAAACACAAGATGTGAAGGACTTTCTCCCTATCTGGGTGAGGAACATCCTTGGTTGACCCAACCCAACTTGGGTTGAGTCTTCTTGGCGACCTATGACTTTGCTAACAAACAATCTAAAAGCAGGATGAGAAACACAAGATTTCTCCCTATCCGGGTGCTGCAACCGTCACAAATGTGAGTCAGTTGACAAACCAAGTGACCACGGGAATGCCACGATGGTCCTAAGCGTGAAAAAAATTGGTCCTAAGTTGCTTTTCGCAGTGCCGTTGTTACTTCGAACGGTCAGTAAATGAACTTGTAAGTCGAGGACTACCTGTGTGGAGCCATATCCTTGATTAGCTGTAGTTTTAAGGCTGGCCCTGAATTTATTTTGCTTCATTCTTGCTTCCGTTAGCTAACGAAGCCCCAACTGAGAAATCCCGCAGGCGTCGGTATTAATTTAAATCGTTTGGCTCCAATTTCAGAGCCGTTTCTAACGTTCCTTCAAGGCTTCAACGTGGCTCTTTTTCGCCCTTGGTACGTGTTGCCTTTAGAAAGAGGCTTGTGGGAGGGATGCAATTTAAAATGAGGGCGAATTAAAATTAATCTCCAGGTGCAAGCGAAGGCGTGGCATAAAATCAATGCCGTACGAATCTTGGGGGACGTATCCCTACCTGCACCATTCTTGCCTTCTGGATGGTTTTGAGACAGATAATCGCCAAAAGCCCTCGCCGCTCTTCGGTCGAATCCAGCAGGGGGGAAAATGCAAACAGCAAAAGACCCAAAGGGAAAAGAGAAGCAGAGGAAAAAAAAAATTAATAATCTTGGCAGCAAAATTCATGACACTGCTACCTGCCAATCCCGTTGCCTTCCCCTCCACCCCCAAAATGGAAATTTTAATAACAGACATTGCAAAGAGATGCAAAGTGGCCAAATAAAATAAAAATTGCTTGCATTTTTCCTCCCCCTCCTTATAACATTCTCTCTCCCTCTGTCTCTCCGGTACGTTGCTAATGCTGCCGTTGGCCTTACACCAGCAGAAAAATTGACAAGTGATATATCCTGCTGAGAAATTAAAGATATTTTCCTGTAGGGAAGGAATGGGGGGGAAGAGAGAAGTAATTCTAATTGGAAAAACCAAGGAGGACCACAGGTTTCTTCCCAGCCGTCTGTTCCCACACTTGGGCGTATCTTTTGATAAAAGTTCGTGCCATCAAATTAGGCTCAGCTTTTAGGGACCACGTAGATGGACCTTGTCTAGGAATGGATTCATAGGTAAGAATGAAATGGTGTGGGATCTGATAGACCCTCCTTTTGATCCTTAGCAGAGGGAAGGGAAGGGAAGGGAAGGAAGAGGAAGAAAAGTAAAAGGAAAGAGGAAAAAAGAAAGGGAAGGGAAGGAAAAGAAAGGAAAGGAAAGGATGAAAGAGGAAGGGAAGGAGGAGGGGAGAAGAAAGGGAGAAGAAGGGGAGAGGAGGGAAGGGAGAGAGGGGAAGGAAGGAAGGGAAGAGAAGAAGGAAGAAGGAAGAAGAAGAAGCAAGGGAAGGAAAAAGGGAAGGGAAGAAGGAAGGAAGGAAGGAAGGAAGGAAGGAAGATAGATTACTAAGACACATGTGAGCACTGTGGACATTGGTATCAAGAAGTTGAAGCCCAACTACTATCATCCTTGGCCCCAAACATGGCATGGATGCTGGAAGTGGTTATCTACAGTTATGTTGACCAATTTTCCAACTTGCCACTCGTTGACACCAAGGACAATGTGATAAGCAGGAACTACACAAGAAGGATTTTTACAGCATCCTTGCTGATCCTGAAAACTTGGTTTTCGGTTCAGTTCCAAGCAGCATTTAACTTCTTCCATAGTCCTGACTGATGTGGTTTAGATTCTGGTCCCTGAGTGGGCAAGATAACCCAACTGGACCGATCCGAGCCATTTTTCCCCCCCACTCTAGCAAAATCAGAGACACAGATATACACCTCATTCAACCATATGATCCTGAACCCCAGGAGGGTCTCCGCCTTTTGGATCACAGGGCAGCCCCTTCAAAAGTCCACCGAGCCCAAATCCACCAACTCTCTGTCCCTTTGGGAGAAGAAACAAACCTCCTGTCTCTAAACTCTTGTTGCAAGTTTGGTTGTTTACAAAGAGACGAAACGAGGAGAAGAAGAAGAAGAATTCACAGAAGGTAATTAGCCGTCAAGGGAAGTAATTGTTCAGGGGCACTGGGAATCAAATTAAGAGCTTGAGGAACCCCAAGAGATGCCAAATTGAGCTGCTGGGAATCTCCTACTCTAGGGTCTACATAGAGATGGTTGGATCTCAGTCTACATAGAGATGGTTGGATCTCAGTCTACATAGAGATGGTTGGATCTCGGTCTACATAGAGATGGTTGGATCTCGGTCTACATAGAAATGGTTGGATCTCAGTCTACATGGAGATGGTTGGATCTCCAGTTCTGCTTTTTAATCCTAAAGAAAGAGAATAACAGACTAAAAGACCTTGGAGGGACCTTGGAGGTCTTCTTGTCCAACCCCACTGCTCAAGCAGGGAAACCCTACACCAATTCAAGCAAATGGTTGTCCAGTGTCTTCTTAAAAATCACCAGTGACGGAGCACCCATAATTTTTGGAGGCAAAAGTTCCACCGATTAATTATTCTCACAGACAGGAAATTTCTCAAGTCCTTCTTTTCTCTAGGCAGGCGAAACTCAAATCTTGCAGCCATTCTTCATATGTTTTAGTCTCCAGGCCTTTGAATCATCTTCGTTGCTCTATCTCTTGTCGAAAGTCTCAACATCTTTTTTGCGATGTGGTGACCCAAAACTGGATGCAGTATTCCTGGGGTTACCTCATTCGGGGTTTATAAAGCACTATCATCATCATCATCAACAAAGAGAAAGAACTGGAGAAGATCACAAGATACGAAGACAGGAGATTTGCTCGAAAAGGATGACATGAATTTGTAATTAAAGTAATAATGATTTGATAATAATATAACATGCATAGTTGACCTATACAATATGAATTTTAATTTAAATCTAGAAGGGAAAGACTGTTGATTTGGGGCACAAAAGATAGGCACCAACCGACAGACTGTACAATGGGAGGATGGTTTTATTTGATATTTTATGTTTTTATCTCCCGATATTTGTTGTCAAAAATAAATAAAAAATTTAAAAAAGAGAAAGAATGTGGAGATTCTGTTCCTGACTGTGGTCGTAAGTGGAGGATTACATGCGTTCCCAAGTGAATGGTGGTAGAGACAAGGAAACCTAAAATCCAGCTAGAAAGAAGGAAGGGGGTTAAGCACAGGCCGTCCTCGGTTTACAACAGTTCATTTAGTGACCCGTTCACAGTTACAATGTCACAGAAATAAGTGACTTATGACTATTTGTTCCCCACTTATGACTGTTGCAGCCTCCCGCTGGTCACCTGATCCAAATTCGGATGCTTGGCAACTGTCTCATATTTATGTCGGTGGCAGCGTCCTGGGATCACCCTTTGGCGACCTTTCATCCAGCGAAGTCAAAGGGGAAGGCCAGATTTGCTTAATGACCACATGACTGGCTTTAACAGCTGCACAACTCATTTAACCACGGTGGCCGGAAAGGTCATTGAAACGGGGGCCAAATTCACCATCATGGTCCATCACTCTGCATATGCTGCCTGCATATGTAGCTTGCACGAAAGAATTTGCCATTGGAGAACTGGGAAGTTTGACTATAGAATGACAAAGTTGGAAGGGGCCTCGGAGGTCTTCTAGTCCAACCCTCGGCTTAAGCAGGAGACTTGATACCATTCCAGACAGGTGGCTGTCCAGTCTCTTCTTGAAAGCCTCCAGTGACAGAACAGCCGCAACTTCTTCTTTTTTTAAAAAAAATAAACTTTATTAAAGATTAAAAAAGAAAAATATATACAATGTTTAGTACAAGACATTTCGTTACAAGCAAAATCGATGTGTAAAACACAATATAAATATACATAAAACATGTAAGTTTTATAGGCGGTGAGTCGCAACTTCTGCAGGGAAACCTTTGCACTGATTAATTGTCTTCGGTGTCAGGAAATTCCTTCTTAGTTCTAGGTTGTTTCTCTCCTTGATGAGTTTCCACCCGTTGCTTCTTGTCCTGCCTCTCAGGGGCTTTGGAGAAGAGCTTGACCCCTCCTCTTCTTTGGGGAAGCCCCCCAAATATTGGAACATTGCTATCATGTCACCCCTAGTCCTTCTTTTCAACTAGACGTATCCAATTCCTCACTCCCGGTCCTTTTTTTTTTATTAAACTAGCCAAACCCAATTCCTGCAATATGTTTTAT
Source organism: Pseudonaja textilis (assembly GCF_049901715.1). Taxonomy (NCBI): domain Eukaryota; kingdom Metazoa; phylum Chordata; class Lepidosauria; order Squamata; family Elapidae; genus Pseudonaja; species Pseudonaja textilis. Next base: position 8,402,860 of record NC_142006.1, read on the forward strand.
CCTCCAATCCTTTAATCCTTTTTTTTTTTTCCCTTCGTTGCTCTTCTCTGCACTCTTTCTGGAGTCTCAACAATTTTCACATTTTCAAAGGTGTTTTTTTCTTCCTTCTTTTTTTTAATGCACTGAATGCAAACGGAAGGAAGAAGAAGAATCTATTTTGAGACTGATAGAAAACAGCCACGCACACTTTTCTAGATCCTGGGGTTTTGTAACCAGGAGCAGATCCCAAGAGAGGCTATTTCCCAGCAAACTTTTATTGTTAGTGGCAGGACTAGAATTTTCTTTTCGGCCGATCAGGTTTCTGAATTTCTTTCTACCGGTAAGAGATCTCAAAGTGGCCCCCAGTTCTAGCAGCTCCATGTTTTTGACCTTGATCAGAGCTGGAAGACCGAGAGAAGGACAATCCCTCTGCAAAAAGTATCTGCAGGAACAAAACAGAGGGAGTTGGATCTTAAAACCTATCCGGTCATGGGGTAGTGGTGGAAAGGGCCAAATACTGTAAAAATCAGGAAAGCGAAGAGATTTTTAAGGCACAGAATGTAGCTTGGATGACCTTGGGCCGGCATTTCCTTCCCAGTCCGGCCAACGGGGTTTTCTTTTGTCGCGGGGAGGGCGGGAAGGAGGAAAAAAAAAACCAAAGCAAAAAGGAGGCAGGAATATTTGGTGCACCATCTGGAGTTGTCCGAAATAAAGACAGGATGGAAGTCAAACCGGATCAATAACTTTCTTTCGATGGGCAGTTGTGGGACAAAACGACGGGGAGGGGAAACATTGAAATCATTATTTCCACGGTTTTGTTCTTGCAATTAGAAAGAGCATCTCTGTTTTTCGGCAGGCGCCTCGTTGGCTGTCAGCCCTGAACGAGCCATCAACACTTCAATGGCATCAAGACTTACGGGCCCAGCTGCAGCCAGAGAGAAGGATCCTTATTATGAAGGCGAAAAAAAAGAGAGTTTTGTTCTCCAAATTATAGGAAATTAAGGGTGATTTCAGGCTCAGCCTCCTTCTTATCCTGGAAAATCGGTGGATCGGGGAAAAGGGAAGCTTTCTGGATTTTATCTCCTGCCGATGTTCTTTTTCTAACCGCTTCTGAAATTGAAGACAAGCGTCTGGAGAGAGGAATCACAGAAGAACACGGGTGGTGGGAGAGACAGGAAGATGCCTGTCCCAGGATCATATTTCAGGGTCCAATCTGGGCCAGTCACAGAGACCGGAGGTTTTGTCTTCCAAGCTCTCAGGCTCGTTCTGGTCTAGAGTTCGTCTTCAGAGGACTTCTCTCTGTCTGTCTTTCTATTATCCATCTATCTTGACATCTACCTGGATTTCAGTCCTGACTGGCTCAAGGTTGACTCAGCCTTCCGTTCTTTTAAGGTCACTAAAATGAGGACCCAGATTGTTGAAGGCAAGATGATGACTCTGTCAACCACTTAGAGAAGGCTATAAAGCCCCGTGAAGCGGTATGTGAGTCTAAGGGCTGTTTCTGTCCCATCCATCTATCCATCCATATCTATCTACCTACCTACCTGTCTATCTCATCTACCTACTACCCACATATCTCTGTCTGTCTGTCTATCCATCCATCCATCCTTCAAGATCCCTTCTAACTCTTCCTTTCTTCTTTCTTTCTTTCTTTCTTTCTGTCTATCTATCTATCTATCTATCTATCTATCTATCTATCTATCTATCTATCTATCTATCTATCTAATGAAGGTAAATATACACACCTAGACACTGGGATTTGAACATAGAGCTTTTTAATGTCCGAACACTTGCTAAAGGAATGGTTTCAAATTGAGGACTCCCTGAGGTTCTTTATATTGTTTCTGAGAAAAACAAAGAGCTCTACCACACACACACGCACACGCACATAAACACACACCCGCTGTCACATCCACTTCTGAGAATTCAACAAGCGTCACCCACACTGTTTGAAAATCCACCTTCTGGACAATGAGGACTAGTCACTTGGTGCATGCTGAAACCCTGTTTCTTAAGAGCATCAGATACCAAATTCTGTGCTTGAGAAATTGACGCTCTCAATTCCGTTTGCGAAGGATTGAAAAGTAGGAATCGGACTCAAACCACAGCTAAACACCGGCAGGTGCTCCTTAAATTCCTGAAGCTATCCAAAGATTGCAAGTTAATTCTATAGGGGATTAAACTCAAGGCCTCCAGGACAGAAAACATTTTCTCTGCCAATGAGCTACCCAAGTTTTCTCCACGGTCACACGAAAGAAAAGGCAAGGCAATTTGCACGCTCACCGAGCATGAAAGCTGCTGGAAAGAACACCCAGGGGAATAACTTTCCAATTTTCCCACGCTTGGCAGTATTCAGCTGCTCCAATAATTCACTCCTCAACCTCTTCTTGGACGCTGCCCCATCTGGCCTGGCCAGCTAAGCAGGATCCTCCCTGGCTAATAAGCGATCCATTCTCGCTGAGGACCAGAGGATTTGGGGCCTCGGCACCATTAAAGCCAGGAAGGTGACACGGACCGAAGTCCGCATAGCACAAGGCAGGTTTAAGGGCAACACGAACGCCATGCTTGGACAGAGCCGTCAGAACTGCGCAGGCAGGCAGTGCTGCAGCTCCGTGCTGCATCCACCAAGTTGGAAGTTCGCAAGGTGTAAACTGGGGGCTCCGTGGAGCTTTGCCACAAATGTTCCAAACAGGGCCAGGCAGCTTGCCAAGTGCTTCGCCCCTCACGTCAGCTGCTATTTCGACCCAATGCAAAGCGACAGCTGGGCTGAAACTATAGAGCAGCGGCAGTTTCTGGCTGGCAGGTATAGAAAAGTTTGGGTTTTTTTTTTTTTTTAAAGTCTATCTTTCTTCCTTAAGATGTCTCTTAAGATATCATGCTCATGCGACTGACATGTGCACTAGTAATCAAATTCCTTCCTTCCTTTCCCTTCCTCCTTTCCTTCCTCTTTCCTTCCCTCCTTCTCTTCTCTTCTTCCTCTCCCCTCCTCCCTCCCCTCCCTCCCCTTTCCTTCCTTTCCTCTTTCTTTCTTCCTTTCTTTTCATTCCCCTTTCATCTGTCCTTCCTTTCCCTTCCCTTTCATCTTTTCCCTTTCCTTCCCCTTTCATCTGTCTTTCCTTTCTTTTCCTTCCTTTCCTTTCCTCTTTCTTCCTTTCCTTCCCCTTTCATCTTTCCTTTCCCCTTTCATCTATCTTTCCTTTCTTTTCCTTCCCTTCCTTTCCTTTCTCTCTCTCTCCCTCTCCCTCTCTCCAATCGCGGCTGGATCCTGAATCCAGGACTTCGCATTCAACGGCACAGAGTTTTAGCAGCCTGGGAAGACTCCAGGATTGGGCAGAAACCCGCAAACCTCGGCAGAAACTCACAACAGAAGGGCATCCGCCTTCCTAAAACTGAGCCCGGGGTGCAGCTCGGCCCGGGGCTTGTTAGAAGGAGCGGCGGGTCCCCCTCTGGCAGAGGTCGGGCAGGGGGATAGAACCGCCCGGGTTAGTGTGTGAGCGCTACAACGGGTTGGCGGCGCCGGCACAAATCCGCACGCAGCGCTTGAGCGTTTTAACTTGAGCCGGAGATGCTGCTTTTCGGCTGAGGTTGGGTTGCTTCCACGGGAGAAGAACCGCCTCCGACGGCCGCCTCTCCCCCTTCCTCTCCCCAGCTGCGGATTGCCAGCTCGACCCGAACGCAAAAGCACAAAGCGCTGCACGTCGCGCCTTCGCACGTCCTCTCCTCCTACCCCCGTAGCAACCGCCGCCGCGGTCCCTTTGCTCGCTCCTCCTGCCCGGCTTCTCCTTTGCAGGCTGCCGACCCCCCCGCCGCCTCTTCCCCCTCTTCCGAAGCCCCCGCCCCAATTTCCCGGCTCCGGCTTTCGCGTGTGCTCCCCCTTCGCCCTTCCCACAGCTGCTGCGCCCCCGCCGGCTTTTTACGCGCAGCCTTTTTTACGCGCGGCTTGTCTTGGCGACCCCTACCCGCCTTCCTTGGCTTGGGGAGGGGGGGCACACACACGCCCACGCGCTCCCCGCACCCCGAGCTCTCCCCCATCCCCACCCCCGCTTCCCTGGCGGGGCAGAGCCCGTCGTTCACCTGACTTTGGCCGCCACCGATGCCACGGCCTCGTTGCGGAACGAGCGGCGCTTGGAGACGGCGGTGCCCATGGTCTCCCTGGCTCATCGCCGCCACGCCGCTCAGCCGCCACCGCCCATGCTGGTGGGTTGCAGTCGCTTCTGCCGCTGCCGCTGCTGCCAACGCCGGCCGAGCCCGATGCCCAGCTTCGGGTCCTCCCCCTCCCCTCCTGCCGGGCGGATCTGCCGAGGAAGGAGGTGGAGCTGCCCCCACCGGCCGCCCCTCGGCGCGCACGGCGGCTGCTCATTGACTGCGGCTCCTCCGCCACCGGCGAGAAGCTGGGGAGGGGAGGGGGGGAGAGGCGGAGCTCAGGAAGGGCGGGCGCCGGCATGCCTATATTTGGGGAAGACCGGCCCCCCCCTCCAGTCCCGGGCGGGCAGGACAGGAGCGCAGCTCGGATGGAGCAAGCCGGCGGAGCGATGCTTCCCTTTCTCCGTGCGCGCCCGGCGACCTTGGAGGGAGCAAGCCGGCGAGCGATCCGTTGCAAAGTTGCCTGGCGCCGTTAAGGGTGGGCGAGGGAGACCCCCCCGCCCCCCCCACTTCTCCCAAATCCCGGACAGCGCAGCTTGGCCAGCAGTCGGACAGCGGCCGAGCAAGGGGTTGAAAGGTTGGAGGGAGCCCTCCGTGCTGGATGGGAGGAGAAGGGCCACCTAAAGAAAGTGGCCACCGGCCACCGGCTTCTCTCCGTCTCCCGCTCAGTCGGACTGGCCCTCTCTGGCCTTGGAAGGGTGTTTTTAGAATGGGGACAAGTCGGTCTCAAAGGCGGGACAGCTCAAAGTCTCCAATTTTGGGGGCTCCTTTAATAGGGAGGCTGGAGAACGGATTGTCCCCCACTCTCTGGGACATTCTGTCCTTCGGTGCCTGTAATTCAGCCCCTGTCCTGAATTGGGAATTCATATTGTGGTTCTAACACTATCACAAGGTTGCTATGTATCGCTACCCACGCACAACTTTGAGCAAAAAATGCTGGACCGCTCAGCCCACAACCAACTAGGAAAAGGATAACACTTGTTCGTTGTGAAGTCCCGAAGTCTGACCCATCGCGACCCCTTGGACAATGTTCCTCCAGGCCTTCCTGTCCTCCACCATCTTCTGGAGTCCACTGAAGCTCACGCCAACTGCTTCAGGGACTCCATCCAGCGCCCTCCTTCTCTGCCGTCCCCTTCTTCTTCTTCTGCCCTCAACCGTTCCCAGCATTTAGCTCTTCTCCAGTAAGTCCTTCCTTCCTTCTCATGAGGTGGCCAAAGTCTTTGAGTTTCCTCTTCAGGATCTGGCCTTCTAAAGAGCAGCCAGGGTGGATCTCCTCTAGGACCGACCGGTTGGATGGCCTTGCTGTCCAAGGGACTTGCAGGAGGGATAACACTACCCTTTATCAAAATGATCTCAGAGAAACGACTAACAGATTGTATACAGCCATACAGTAGTATACAAACCGACTACAGCTCTTCCCAAAACACTTTTAGTAAACCAAAATACCCTGTAGCCCAAGTAGGAAAAAACAACAACAACAGGAGACAACATACAATGTAAGGATTGTCACAGCCAATGTGTAGATAGGAGATTAGCTGAGGCCATCCATGATTACCAACTTAGCGGTCAGAAGACATAACAAGAAGTCCTTAATTTCACACCATGGGGACAGACTCAACCACAGTTGTCAACTGGGAATCTATGAGCATCCGATATCAAAGCCAAATCCAGAAACCGTAGAGAGTTTCTGGAAGCTTGGCATTTGGACAAAGCAGCCATCAACGGACACATAGAGATAAAGCACCTTTCCACACCGTTCGAAAGAGATAATTTTTTTAAAAAAACAAGAAGAAGCTAAGACAGGGACAAAATAGAATCCAAACATATTCTCTCCAAGCAGCCAACAACCGGATAAGCAAGGATTAATTCCAGACAAAAAGATCAAGCAGAAAACAATGCATGAAGGAACGACTGAGAAAACCACCAGCAGCAGCCTGAATGATCCATGGATTAAGAAGCCAGGATATATTCTAAGCATTAGTTTATTTTATTTATATTTTATTCCAAAGCAGAAGGAAGGAAGCTGTGTAGTCCCTTCTTTGTGCTTTTTTCCCCAAGGAGCCTGTGAGAAGCATTCATTGGGGAAAATTGCACCGAGGGGAAAAGGTGGGAGGAGAGGATTATTGGAATAATTATAATTGCTGGAGCAGGAAGATATTGCCAAGACAGAGGGGGGGCAGGGCAGGATCCAGAATCCTGTCTTTGGTGCGTGGACTCACAAACAGCAAGCAAGGGCAATTAACTTTTTTTATTTTTTTTAAAAAAAATCTAGATAGACCCTTTTTAAGAAACAGGCACTTGAGGGAAACTTGGAAGTTTTCAGCCCTCAGCTTAAGGAAGACCTTGTCACGCCCGTTTTACAGAATTGGAAACTGAGGCCGTGGGGTCCAGACAGGGCAAAAGAGGGCTTGAATCCAGATAGACGGATAGATACTCACTGCTGGTTTGTATTCGAAAGCTTGCTCCTTCTCTAGCCGTCTTTAAACATCTCTTCGATGCGTCACCAAATTCCCTATAAGAAACAGTTTTGTGTTACATTTTGTTCTCGTTGAGCTATTGCTGAAGGCAAAAAATATTATCAGTCTGATGGGTTCTTGATCAGACAGCAGACTCTATTACTGGGTTTTTCTCCTCCCGCCTCCCAGGTACAAGAATCTTGCCATCCATTTTCCGAGTCCACATTTCCAATATAATATTTCATTTCCAATATTTTGCCCTGGGTTCTCTTTTTTCTGCTTCTATGGAGTCTGCTGTCTAGGGGAGGATGGCCAAAATAATCGTTATACTGTGTGTCTTTGAATCAGCACCAACTCCTGAGATGGCCTCGATTTTCAGAAGCGGTTTGACATTATTATCTGCTTCCTGGGGCTGAGAGAGAGAAAGAGAGAGAGAGAGAGAGAGAGAGAGAGAGAGAGAGATTGGCCCAAGGTCACCTTGTTGGCTTCATGTCAAAGGCAGAACTAGACCTTACCATCTCCAAGTGTTTGGCTCAACATCACCCAGCCAGCTTTCATGTCAAAAGCAGGCCTAGAACTCACGGTCTCCTGGGGATTGGCTTAAAGTCAGTCAACCATTTTTCATGTCAAAGGCAGGACTAGAACTCACAGTTTCCGGGTGATTGGCCCAAAGTCACCCAGCCAACTTTCATGTCTAAGGTGGGACTAGAATTCAGCCTCCTGGTTTCGAGCCCGATGCCTTAACTGTCACCCCAACTGGCTCTTCCCAGCTCTCCACTAAGAATTATAATTAGAAGAACTTTATTGTGATTGTACAAGTACAACGAAACTGTGGATGCACCCCCAGCAACTGTTTGCAATACAATAAAACCCAAGCACTCAAAAATGAAGATAAGAAAAATAGACTGCCCACGTCTCCATTTGCAATTCGAGAGTACAATATCTATGAAAAGACCTATGGACCAACATTTATTGCAACAATCCAGGAAGAGAAGAGGAGGGGTGCGTGAGATGAGAGAGAAAGTACTTTTTACCCAACTACAAACCAGGAAACGCAGCAAAACCGAGTTCCTGGGAAGATGGATGAGGCGGTTGGAGCTATTTTATAACTCTCTGGCCTTAAAGGAGAAACTACGCTGCGCCGATGCGTTTGCTTCTTCAGTTAAGTGAAGCCTCCAGGTTCAGGAGCAGTCTACCTCTGCCTTCCAAAGCAACAGATCTGTGGGGGTGGGGGAGAGAGGTGGGGTGGGGGGGGTGGCCCAGCAGGAAACCTTTCCACAAAACATTGGGTCGTCTGCTGTTAGCGCACAGGATGCTAGCTTAAAACCATCCCCTAATTTAGCCTTCCTATTTTTAGCAGTTCTCCCTTGCGTTTCATTTACCAAAATTCGGAGGCGAGTCCAGATGTGTTGAGTAGCCAAAATAGCACAAAATGCCCCCCAAGAGAGTGCGGGGGAAAAAAAAGAGAGATTGACTTGGCGTTGTTTGTCAAAACCTGTTATCCTTCGGCGGGGCTAAAAATAGAGCGGCCAAAATGGAACGGTTTTCGTGGGCTCGAAATGCCGACGGTTTAATAGTGGGAGAAAGAAAAAGAAATTGAGCAGGAAGAGGATTTGAAAAGAGCATCAGGGAAAAAAAAAATAGCCTGAATTGAACAAGTAGCTTGCAAACAGCTTGGTGTGCTGCGCTTTCCTCTTGGGTTTTTTTTTTGCCATTATCGGCAAGGATTTCATTCGATCTAAGAACTCAAGACGCAGCTTTTTGCTGGGATCTTAACGGTTGATTCCTGTACTTAATCATGTTCCTTTGCCGGTTCCTTCTAGCTGATCCAGGAGCATCCTAATTCTCTTGGTTGTTTATGAAAAAAACAACCCATCAAAGGCAGCAGCGGAAAACAGTTGCAGTGGTTATTTAAGGACTAAAGGTTATTTAAATGGTTGTTTAAGGACTAAAGGTTCCCGGGGCCTTGGTGTTCTCCGAGAGCTTCTTCGTTGTTTTGGTTGAGTGCACTTCATTGCCGTTGTAACTTTGAACGGTCGGTAAATGAAAAAGTTGAGGGCTAGGAGGATGAAAAAAAAAAACTAAAAGCATTTCACGTATTATGGTTCCTGTGGACTAGAAACACAGCCCAAGATTTTAACCTTGGTTTCTCGGTCTGATCCACAACCTTTTGGCCTTAAAAAGACTCCATTGCTCAGAAGTCGTGGGTGCTTCATTCCCTGAAAGCTTTCCGGTAGAAGACACCGGTACTGCCATCTGTCAGAAATGGTGTAGGGTCTCCTACTTGGGTGGAGAGGGGTTGGACTAGATGACCTACAAGGTCCCTTCCAACTCTGATTATCTGTACATTTCTGCAGAACGACCAACGCGTCCTCAGTTTGAATGGCGGTTAGAAAAGGGGTTTGGGGGGTTTTTTTTGCTGTATTTTCCACATATATATATATATATTCCCAGCCTTCTTTGCACATGGGGCTATTCTCAAGTCTCAAACTGATCCATCTGTTTCTCGGAGGAAGAAGAAGAAAAAATAGTAATAATAATGTCACATTTGAATTGCATCTCTAGGAACGGGTTGCCTACATAAGTGCTGGGCGATTGGGGTTTTTTTTTTATTCCCGACACTCTCGCTTGTGCAAACATCCACCACATGGTGTTTTCCAGCCTGTGGATGACGTCAAAAAAGGCAGAAAATGGAGAATGTGTTCGTGGCCATCAACGGGCGGTCAAGAAGGCCGGAAGAGATGGACCCCTCCTTCCAGTTCACCACAGAGAACTCCATCCCACTTTCAACGAAGAAGCTGTAGAGCTTTCCCCACCCCCCAGGAGGCAACTGGACTTTCTGCATTTTTCTTTCGAAGACGTTTCGCTTCTCATCCGAGGAGCTTCTTCAGCTCTGACTGTGGATGGTGGGGAAGGGAAGGATTGATACTCCTTGCAGACGGCTGGTCATTTGCACCCTTTTAGAGGGTCACTGAGATTACTTGGACCCCCGAGGATACAGATAAACCTCCAAGTGGCCTCAACGGCCCTCTAAAAGGATGCAAATGACCAGCCGTCTGCAAGGAGTATCAATCCTTCCCTTCCCCGCCATCCACAGTCAGAGCTGAAGAAGCTCCTTGGTTGAGAAGCAAAACATCTTCAAAGAAGAAAAGCCAGAAAGTCCAGGGGAAAAAAAAGCATTTTGGGGACAACCATGACCTCCACTTAAAAGTGACCGTTCAAAAGAAAAGATGATCAAGCAACATATAGATCTGGAAGCAGAAATATTTTTGTTGGGTATATTGCCGGAGGGCTATGATCAAGGGACTATAGGTTTAGTTTGGCATGTATTGTATTTGCACAGTATTGGAAAAATGAGAACACCCCATCAGAGGAGGAGGATGTAATTCGGAAAATATTGGACGGAAAATATTGAAAGATGGACAGACTGACGTTAAAAATAAAAGATGAAGACGACACAAGAATACCACTTAACATGGAACAGATTTTATGAGTGGCTAGAGATAAGAGGTAGAAATTAGATGAAGATTATTGCTATTCATGAATTAAATATAAAGATGGTTTATAATTATAAATATGCCAGTGTAACCAACAGAATGACAAGTAAGCTAAGATAAAAAAAAATATAGTTAAAACTATTGTTACACTATTGTTATTGCTTATTAGGATATATGTTAATATCCCTGTCTGTTCTTCCTTTTGCCTTTCTGTAAATGATAAGCCCTGACAATACACTGTATTCAAAATGTTTATGAATTTAAAATATATATATATATATATATACAAAAAAAGTTACAGTGGCACTGGGAAAAAAGCGACTTAGGAGCGGGCTCACACGATCAAAATTCAGAACGCTTGGCAACTGGCATGTACTTGTGATGGTTGCAATGTCCCAGAGTTCACCAGATCCCCTTCTGCGACTGTCTGCCCCCCAAAAATCAACGCGGCGGAGGGAGGGAAACTCACAGTGAGTCCCTTCATGATGATGGTGAGGCAAAAACAGGCAAAACACACACACTTAAGAACCGTCTCGCTTAGCAACAGCAATTTTGGGCTGGATTGCAGCCGTAAGCCGAGGACATCCTGTATCACCATTAGGACCACCCACCATCCCAAAATACCATCCCTTCGTCTGGATTTATTTGCAAAACGCAAATCAAATGCCCCCAAACTGGTGCCTTTGAGCCACGGTGCACACCAGGATGTGGTTTCCAGCTTTTTATTATTTTTATTATTCTCTTTTAAGAACCCCTGAGGAGAGAAAGGGCAAAAAAAAAAGAGAGATTTGGCAGTATAACAACCCAGGAACGGCAAGCGTGGGCTGAAAGGGACGCCGGTATAAATAAGTTGGAGGATTTTTCCGCCAAAGTTTTTAGCAAGGTTAAAAAAAAAAACCACCCCAGCTTCTTGCAGGAACCTGAGAAAACTCGTTCTGCCGCCGCAGAAGCAGCGTTGCTTGAACGGATGTTGGTGTGAAAGTCACTGCAGTTGTCATCACGACTCTTGTTTCCTTTCCACCCGCCACCCCCCCACCAGGCAGATGGCTTCCATCTCAGACATTCGGCCCCGAGCAAAACACGTCCCCTACGCTAGATGCCAATTCCTGGGGTGGGTGGGGGACTTTCGGTTCCCCTTGGAGACAGAGCACCAAACTCGCTGAGATCCAGTGCGCTGAAGGCGGCCAGGAGTCCGCCCTCCGCTCCGCTATTTGTCCTTTCACCCCGGATTTGGGCAATGGGGCTCCTTTCCCTTCTTCCTGCCCTCTCGGTTTGTCCAAACAGCCCCAAAGTTTCTGCAGGTGCCGAGAGTTTGCAAAGAGGCGGATGGCACGCGCCCCCCCACCTCCCCGCTCCCCGTTTGTCCATCAGCGGATGCCAATCACTTTTTTGGGGGGGGTGTTGGGGACACCTTGGTTTTTTAGACCGAGAAATGGAGTAGGGAAGGGAGAGGCGCCCACGGCTTCTCCACACGAAGGAAGTTGGCAATGAGGGGGAGGAGGAGGAGAAAGCCAGGTGAGCCAAGGTGGGTTTTTTAGAGTCGGTCTTGTTATGCTGCGAGTTGGCTGTCTTCGGAGTCGCCGCGGATAGGTTTTCGCTGGCGGATTTCTGGATCCTGCTGGAGATAAAAAGAGGAAAAAAAATTGATTTGATTTGGCTCGAGATGGAGACGTACTGAGATGTCACGGTTTGGTCTCTCTGACCCTTTCAAATCTGGTGGTTGACTAAGGCCATGTTGATTGATTGATTTGTATCCGGCCTTTATTATTTTTATTATTTATTATTTATTTTATTATTTGTTTTATTATTTATTTTATTGTTTTATTATTTATTTTATTACTTATTTTATTGTTTATTTATTTTATTATTTATTTTATTATTATGTGTTTTGTTATTTATTTTTATCATTTTTTATTATTTATTTTTAACCTTTTTTTGTTATTTTTATTTTGAGTTATTACTCAAGGCAGTGGGCCAACACACCTTCCTCCGACTGTTTTTTTCCCACAACAACAACCCCATGAGGTGGGTTGGGCTAAGAGAGGGAGACTGGCCCAAAGTCAACAAGTTGGCTTTTGTGCCTAAGGCGGGACTCGAACTTCCGATCTCTTGGCGATTGGCTCAAAGTCATCAGCCAACTTTTGTGACTAAGGCGGGACTAGAACTCACCACCTCCTGGGGATTGGGTCAAAGCCACTCAATTGACTTTCTTGGCTAAGGCGGGACTCGAACTCATAATCTCCTGCTTTCTAGCCTGGTGCTTTAACCACTAGGCCAAACTAAAATCAGCTCCGGCCATGTGATGTGTCGATTTACAATCATACCAAATGAAACTTTGATTTGGGGTTTTACTGATTGATTTGTTGTTAAAAAAGTAAAAGTAAAAAGTTGAAGTTGGATGTTACTGCCATACTAAGAGGAGTCCAGAAGTCAATGCCGTTTTTTTTCTTTTTTCCCTTCTTTTCTACACTTCTCCCTTCCCCTATTTTTCCTACCATTTGTTTTTGGACTTTTGTATTTTATATTATAAACTAATAAAAACTGTAAACAAGAAAAAAAGAAAGGACTAGGGCTGTTTGGCCTGCAAAAATCAAACCCTTCTTAAATCAAACCCGATAACTTCCACAGCTGGGGGGGGGGAGAGAGAAGGGGGGGCTGACAGGGGGACCCCGAAAGTTACAGGGTTATTCTTACAGAGTCAAAATATTCTTCCGTTTGGCTGCTCAGGAAATTGACGTAGTCATCTTTCTGGATGTCGAAAATCTCCTCTTCGTATTCGGTCTGGTAGTCGGATTCGTCTGAACATGAGAGAAGTCGGAGAGGGTTTGTTTTAAGCCAGGGTCACGGTGGGAAGAAGAATGCTAAGCCGATGTCAGGGTTCCGGAAATTGCCCTAATTAAATCATGGGCCTCGAGACAAACTTCCAAAGATTTATTAGGAGCAACACACCAGCATTAACCTAAATGTAGCCAACTCTGGCATACGTAATTTACAGTCACCTGTGACCCTGTTTGCTCCCTGGGTGTGTCATAAATCAGATTCTCCAATGAAGCACCTTCACAGGTTGAGTGTCATCTATCATGTTCTCCAATGAAGGAGTTTCCTGGGCAGAAGATCCGGTAGCCTAGCTACAATCGTTGTAAGATAAGCGTAGAATATACTTCTGTTTTTAAACTGCTGTACTGCTCCTTCAGATTTCCTCCCCCTTACTTATGGCAACTCGAAAACAGGCATAGGAGTGCTTTACGAGTTGACAGCTGATATCCTCACACTGGAGTGCCTGTAGCAACTCAACAGTCCACTGCTTCTTCTAGCAAACGAAATAGGTACAACTATGCAAAATAAGAACACCTGGACCAGCTATGGTGCTGCCTAGTTTGGGTAGTGAAATGTCTGCAAGAAAACCGGAGCACCCCAAGGACCCCTCAATTCCATCCCCAAGCTACAAATATTCTCCTTTATTGATAATGGCTTGTCTCACTCCCTTGGCTCACCATCCACTATCATGGCCTTCACCGGTTCTATTCGGGAGACGATTTCAGCCAAATCCGTGAAAGAGGTTGTCGGGCATGTCATGTACTGAAAGGGGAGGAAAAGAAAGAAAGAAAGAGAGAGAGAATGAGCACTGCTGGGTATCTCAGTCATGGTCAGGCTCAAGAACCAACAAAGACATGTGGAGTTACCCCTGAGTAGTAGCTTTGCTGTCATTCGCCCACAGACAGAATCTTGCCAGACTAAAGCAATAAACTATGGATATCCTCTGCGAATGGTTACTAGGGAGGGACCGACTTCTAGTACTGATGATGTTACCTAGTTGGGTAATGAAATGTCTGCAAGAAAACTACAAAGCTCAGAGAGCACCAAGGACCCTACAGTCCTCCTCCTCCTCCTCCTTCCCCTTCTCCTCCTGCCCTCAAGCCGCACTCCCTTCTAGCCCTGATGACGTTACCTAGTTGGGTCATGAAACGTCTGCAAGAAAACCACCCAGCTCAGAGAGCACCAAGGACCCCCCACACTTCAACCCTGAGCTCCGAATAGTCTCTTCTATTAGTGCCCCTGCCAAAATCTCAAAAAAGGGACTAAGCAGACCATGGGTGAAAACAGGTCCTGAAGACAGGCCCTGAAGACAGGCGGTGCCCCAGCCTATCTCCTCCTCTCAAAGGGGGGGGTGGTGGTGGCTGTTGGCTGAGCTGGCTTCTCCCCACTCCCACGAGGGGACACTCACACATGATGGCTTAGACTGGCAACGCTCCTGCCGGTCCTTCAGCATTTTCTCGAGGACTCCGCTCCTGCACCAAACATTGAAAACCGTCTTCCCGTGCTGGTAGCCGACTTCCTGAAGGGGGAGGAAAGGAAAATGCCTGGGGGAGAGAAAACGTGGGAGTGGCCTGCTGCTGGGGGGTGGGGTGGGGTGGGGGTTGGAAATCCACTGCTGAAAGCCATAGAAATGGGAGGTGGGGGTGAGCCAGGCCGACCAACTGAAAGTGTTCAAAAATAGAGGGGACAATCATTGGACGGGGGATGGTATAAGATCTCCTGGCTTAAGAAGCGGGCAGGATTAGAACCCCTCCCTTCAACCTATGAGTCTCTCTTCTCTCTGCCATCCATCTGTTCATCACTACTCAAAATGAGAGAGACAGAACAGAGAGAATGACCCATCTATCCATCCATCCATCCATCTATCTATCTATCTATCTATCTATCTATCTATCTATCTATCTATCTATCTATCTATCGCTACTCAAAATGAGAGAGAAAAAGATTTATCTATCTACCTATCTCTATCCATGGCTATCCATGTCTGTCTGTCTGTCTATCTATCTATCTGTCTATCTATCTATCTGTCTATCTATCATCTATCTATCTATCTATCTCCATCCATCCATCCATCCATCCATTGCTACTCAAAATGAGAGAAAAGAGAAAGATCTACCTATCTCTATCCATCTCTATCCATGTCTGCCTGCCTGCCTGCCTATCTATCGCTACTCAAAATGAGAGAGAAAAAACAGAAAGATCTAGCTTGCTATCTACCCATGTCTATCAATGGGTACCCATCCATCCATCCATCCATCCATCCATCCATCCATCCATCCATCCCAAACTGGATCCTTGATTCCCAGCAACCCCCGTCAAAGGACTCCATTACCCCAACCTACACCCAAATAATCCCCTTTAGGGTAATCGGTCGCTTCCAGCGCTTGTCTTGTGTCGAAACAGCAGCAGTTTTGAACCCGGGGCTGCTCCTTTTGAATACCGCCTCCCTTCCCAGCCGCATATCTCCCCTTCCGCGACTTCCTTCCTTCTGCTGCCCCTCCCTGCCCTACAACGCACGCAGATTTCATCGAATTTCCCAAATTCCAGCGTCCCGTAGTGATCGATGGGTGGCCGGATATATTCGCAATAGTCGCTGTTCTTGACCATCTCCAACTGCCGGACGCAACAGACATAGGCCAGCCGAGTCTGGATCTCGGCCATGTTCAGCACCTGTCCAAAAGAGAGAGAGAGAGAGAGAGAGAGAGAGAGAGACGGATGGATGGACAGAGGCAGACGGAGAGAGAGAGAGAGAGACAGAGAAAAAGAGAGAGAGAGAGAAGAGAGAGAAAGGGACAGACAGAGAGAGATGGACAGAAAGAGAGAGAGAGAGAGAAGTCAAACCTGCCTTCGCGCAGCCTCCCTTCAAAAACCACAGCGGCTAGTCCTCGACTTACAACCAGTTTAACCACCTCACCTTCACTTTCTCCACTAATGGGTTCCACCGTTTCCACAGCAACCACCAGCCGGAAAGTGCGTCTCCGTAATTGGTGAGGTCCGTCTCGTCTCTGCTGCCCACGTCGATGGCGATGACGACCTTGGCTCCCATGGATCGGGCAACGTCCGCTGTCAGGAGAAAGCAGGAGAACGGAGTTGGAAGGGGAACCCAGAGGTCTTCTAGTCCAACACACACACACACACACACACACACACACACACGGACAGCCAGGTCACCCTACACCAGACAGGTGGCTGCCCAGTCTCTTCTTGAAAGCCTCCAGTGATGGAGCATCCATACCCTCTGCAGGCAAGTCATTCCACTGACTCATTGGCCTATCTTGTCAGGAAATTTCTTATTTCTAGGTTGGATCTCTCTTGAATAAATTTCCTATTCGCCTTGACAGGTTTTTATTTTTGTTTTTGGTACATTTTGGAGCATCCCTTCGTTTTCAAAAATAACAGAATTACAAGAGTTGGAAGGGACCTTGGGTTAAGAAATAATTACTTAAAATTGACAAATGTCATAGTTGGATAATATTCTTAGGATGAATTGGAGCAATAGGAATGATGCTTAGAATTAATTAACTAGAATTAAGACAATAATGTTTAGATTGAATGAGAAAGACCTAGAGGAAGATAGAGACGAGGAATTAGGCATTTTTTGCTGATGTAGGTTTAAAACAATATAAAAGAGGATTGCTTAAAATTGACAAAGGTCGTAGAGATGGATAATATTCTTGGGTTGAATTGGAACAATAGGAACGATACCCAAAACCAACTCTCTTCACACACAATAGAGATGTATATTTAAGAGGGGGAGGAAGAGTATTTAAAAAATGTATTTAATGAAAGGAAAAAAAAAAAAAAACAGCACGATTCAGGTGATCGATGAGGCCTCCGTGTTCCTGCTGTTCTCCATTGAAAACCCAGCCCTGAATAGGATGTCTCTTGAAGGAAGAAAAGGCTTTTGTAGGGAAGGAGTGACTCAACGTTCTCCCCTCAGGGAGGCCAGGGCGACGGAGAAGACAAGGGAAGCGAGAAAAGGATGAGAGGCCACCACAAAGTGCCATTTTAGTTTCCCGCCTGGTTGACGGAAGCGAGAGATTTTTGCAGCTCGGCCTCTTTTTTTTTTTGGTCAAAGCCGCTCTTCCACACGACGCCTGTCTCAAAGCAGCACAATTGAACTCGGTGCTGGGCGCCCCGACCGAGACTTTTTGTCGCCGTCGTCGGTTCCTCTTTCAATAACACACAGTGGACATCACGACCCAAAACTGACAAAAGGCCCAGTTCGAAGCCGTTTCCAACCGCGCGAAGGAGGACGGGACGTCCTTGGAGGAAGGACGCTCAATCTTGGCCTGGTCTATTTGGCAGTGAGAAGCGAGCAAGGAAAGCGGCCTTCAAAAAACGCAGCAGAAAGTTGGGACGGAACATAAAAGGGAGCTGGAAGGCACCCTGGAGGTCTGCTAGACCAACCCCCAACCCCCTGCTCTGGCAGGAGACCCTATCCTGTTCCAGACAAATGGCTGCCTCACCTAGGAAGGAGGATCCATAACTTCTGGAGACAAGCGGTTCCACTGATCAATAGTTCCGGGGAATTTCTAGGCTGCATCTCCCCCTGATGGGTTTCTACCTGTTAACTTCTCGTCCTGCTTTCAGGTGCTTTGGAGAAGAGCTTGACTCCCTCTTCTCTGGGACAGCTCCTCAAAGATTGGAAGACTGCTGTCATGTCACCCCGCAAGTCCTTCTCTCCGTTAGACTAGACCAGGAGTCGGCAGCCTTCAACACTCAAAGAGCCATTTGGACCCGTTTCCCACAGGGGAAAAAAAACACTGGGAGCCAAAACACCTTGGTGGGCGTGGCCAACTCAACATCATTCCCACCCAGTCACATGACCCCCCTGCCACACCTACCCAGGTTTTGTGACTCCCAGTGTTTTCTGTGGAAAATGGGTCTCTGTCTCTCTCTCTTTCGCTCTCCCTCCCTCGCATTTCTTTCTCTTTCTTTCCTTCCTTCCTTCCTTCCTTCCTTCCTTCCTTCCTTCCTTCCTTCCTTCCTTCCTTCCTTCCTTCCTTTCTTTCTGTGTGCACAAGCAGGGATATCCTCCCCAAGGGGCGGAGAGCAGGGCACGCGGCCAGGTCAGCAAGGAGCTGCAGGAGAGGGGTCAAAGAGTCGCATGTGGCTCTGGAGCTGCAGGTTGCCGACACCTGGACTAGAGATACTACCTAGTTCCTTCAACCATTCATTGTATGTTTGAGCCATTCAGCCTTCTAATCATCTCTGTGGCTCTTCTCTGCACTCTTTCCAGAGTCTCGACAACTTCTGTTGGTGGTGACCAAAACTAGGCATGGTATTCCAAGCGTGGCCTCATCCAACCCGCAAAAAGCAGTACAAATCCTTCACGGGATGTCGACGTTATCCCTGCGGTTGATGCAACCTAGAACTGCAGTGGCCTTTTTTGGGCAGCTGCTTAAGATCTTAAAGCGGTTGTCCACTACGCCTCCACCTATTCCGCGCAATTGGGTTCTTCCTGGACGAGAAAGGCCACCAATGCTGCGGACATTCATGGCCGGACAAGAATCTCATGCCAAAGGAACAGGAATCTCGGGAGTACCTGGGAGGTTATTGATGTAGCCACCATCCATTAGCAGATGTCCGTCTTTTGGATCGCAGAGAGGGGGCAAGTAACCGGAGAGAGACATGCTGGCCCTGATGTATCGCCACAGACAACCTTTGGGGGGGGGGGAGGGAAGAAGAATAGATCTGGAATAACAAATCTGTTGTAACTTCCCAGCTACTCTCATTCCCAACGTGGTGTCAGGGTTCCAATGGGTGCCCTAATTAATTCATGAGCCTCGAGCCAAGTTTCAAAATAAATCCAATTATTTATTAGGAGCAACATGTCTGCCCGTTTCCCAAGTGCAGTCAGCTCTGGCCCACGTAATTTACCTATGGCCCCGTTGCCCCTCCTCCTCCCACTTTCTCAGGCAGGGCTCTCCAGCTTGGTCTAGTAACCTGGGATACAATCTGGAGAAAGGCATGTGTGGAATGGGCTTCTGGTCATAGCAACCGAGCTTCTCCATCAGTTCTCCCTCCCCCACCCCCTTCCTGCCTATGGCAACTCAAAAGCAGGCCAGGAACGCTTTACGAGTTGACACATGGACCTCGTTTGGCCCAACCCCTCCACCTGTCATAATTCTTATGGGTTATTCATGGTACTTACAACCACAACTGAGCCTACAGTTCATGTTGCTAAGGGAGACATTCACTAAGTGAGTTTCCCCCCTCCCGTTTTACGAGTCTCCCTGCCATGGTTGTTAAGTGGATCACTGCAGTTCTGAAATCAGTGACTGATCAGTGGGTAAATGAATCTGGCTTTCCCTTGGACTCTGCTGGTCAGAAGATCGCAAAAGGGGAATCGCGTGACCTCGCGGACGCCACAACCGCCACAAACATGAGTCACTTACTGTCTGAATTGTGGTCACGTGACAATGGGGATGCTGCAATGGTTGTTAAGTGGGAAGAACGGTCCAGGAAACTGTTGTAAGTCAAGGACCCCCTGTATTTCACTGCAAATGATCTCACCGGGTTGGCCAACAATGACCTTGGCCAACTTTTGACAAGGGCAAAACAAATCAGTACCTTGGGTTGAGCTTCTCCACACACCCCGAGCCCCCTGCCCAGAATGAGATCCCTCTCAGATTCCTGGTCTGTCTCCCCGCAACCTACCTTGGGAGGGTAGGGGGAGACTAGGAATCCGAGAGGGATCTCATTCTGGGCAGGGGGATTCTGCCAGAACCCAACTCGGTCTTCTTGCCAAACTTTTTCGTGGCACGGGAGAGAGTCTTGCCGCTGTCTTAAATTGGTGCCATTCGTTCTCGTCGGCCCTGTAATGGGGGAGATTTATCACTATTACAAGCCCGATTGTTTTTAATCAGCAGAAAAGGGTTGGATCTGCTCCCTGGGGCTTGGAAGCTGGGAGAAGAAAAAACGCAAGGCCTCGCCTTCCCTAAGTCACGGCAGGGTTGGAGTTCGCGTTGTTTCCGGGGTTCGGGGTTTTGCGTTTCTTTTGGAGCCCCGAGAAAGGAAGCAAACTGATCCTCAGAAGGGCGAAGAATCCACCCGTGGAGATGGGAAAGGCGTGATTGGCATGATTTCTCAAGGGGATCGTGTTGCAAACCGGGGAGGATTCGAAACGAAGGCTGCCCAGCCAATACGCTGTCAAGTCAGGGCTTTCTTGGCTGACGGTAACTAAAGTCACCGAAAAAGCCCTTGAATTAGCTAATTACAATTCAGGGCCATTTAGCACTTGGAGGGCAGCATCAGGCCTTGGCGGGGGCAGAAGGGGGCTTAGCGCAGTTTATTCCCTTCTCTTCAGCTCGGTTCCTTCCAAGAGTCACTTAGAGAAAATAAGAAAGAGAAGTTTATACTTATTTTTAGAACCTGTGATGTCAGGGGAGGAAACGTGTGTTATTATTATTATTATTATTATTTTAATCTACAGCTAGTCCTTTGGCTTACAACGGTTCATTTAGTGACCAGTGAAAGTTACGGCGGCCCTGGGGAAAAAAAAAAGGAATATGGCTGTTTTTCCACAAGGATGATGTTTGCAGCGTCCATCCCCCCCCGCCCAATCGCGTGATCCAAATTCAGATGCTTAGCAGAGGGTTCGTATTTACGACGGTCGCAATGTCCTGGGGTGTCAACTCATAAAATATTTCTCTGGGTTTTTTTAGAGCTGCCAATAGAAAGGGAGGAGACAGCAGCTTACAAACCGAAACTGCATTCCATAAATGTTTTCAAAGATAGTAACTAGGTGACCGAAGTTTCTGCCGGGCAAAATTCTACCTGGAGAATACGATTGATGACTCTGGGCTATGGAGGTGTCTCATTGGAGAATATGAATTACGATACACCCAGGGGGTGGGGGGAAGACCGGGGTTAAAGGTGACAATGAATGATGTGTCTCAGAATCAGCTACACCCAGGCAGAGCCGGACATGTTAACTCCCAATAAACCCCTTTTAAGTTTTGGAAGTTTTGGCCCGAGACTCAGGATGTACTTGGGGGCGACTGCCGGAATCCTGACAATGTGATTCCCCTTTGGCGACCCAGGGTCTGTATAAAGGGCCTGCCAGCCCCCCTTGCCCCGGTTGCCCCCTCCCGCCAAGGCCTACCATCCGTGTGGACCCTCATAGCCGAGGCACTGATGTCGGTGGTGATGATGAAGAAAGGAATCCAGAGATCCTGCCACACAGAAAGAGCTCGTTAGAGAGAAAGGGATCAACGAGAACCAACTGGTGACCCAGTTCCCTGCACAGATGTAGACCCTGGATTAACACCGTCCTTTAGCAAGGGGTCCGTTTACTCATCTCGCTCCGTTGCGTCGAAGGGAGGAGAAACGGAAAGAAGGCAGGTGCTGCCCCAGTGCTGTCGCGCCACTAAAGAGACCGACTGTCGCATTTCTCGTCTCTTCTACATCATTGAATTACAAGCCTAACTTGCAATCCCCTCATTCACGGGATTTTTACACACTTTTTTTTTTTCCCCATCGCTCTCTGGGGCCGCACAGTTGCTAAACATAATCACTGGGTTCTCCTCCCCCTTGTTAACACCTCCACTTGACAAGGTTGTTGGGGAGGATAATGGAGGATCAAATTCCATGTTTGTCCCACGGGACTCTTGGCCTGACCAAGGGCTAAATTTGTTGCACCACCGCTGACCCAAAAGAAAACTGATAACTTTGAAGGTGGATGCATTTTTTAAAAAGAAAGGGCTCTGGGAGTAACAGCCAGATGTTGCCCATTGCATCTGGAAGGTGGCAAAAAAAACCCTGAGCTTAAATGATAACACACCAGCCACCTTAAAGCTTTTCCCTTTGCCCATTACACAACTGTCAGAAACTCTGCGCTCTTCCTGTGTTGTGATGCATGCAAGCCAGGGGCACAATGCCACCGGTTCGTACCGGTTTGAACGAACTGGTAGTTCCAACGATCACTTGGCCCTGCCCTATCCTGTCCTCCATTTCCTGCGTTGTAGCTCATCTCACCTGTGCGGCACTGCTGATTTCCCTCGCGGTCCTACTTACCGTTGCTGACTCGGAAGGTAAAACCACCGAGCTTCTAAATGCTCCGTCGTCCGCGCAAGCGCCGAAGCAGTTGTTAAACCGGCAGCATCCCGCCACTGGGCGCAAAAGTCAGCACACCTACCTCGATCTGCTTATCTCTGAAGATGTCGCAGATGCCGTTGTTAAACGAGGCCCCGGAGAACATGGACGTGATGGGGTAGGTCAAGTCAAGAACCGTTTTGAACACCGAATTCATATTCTGCAAAAGGAGCAAGGTGGATGATCCAGAGGCATCGGGGGAGGGGGGGGGAAGAGAGGGGGAAAGGGAAAACGGGACGGGATGTTGAAGCTTTCGTCAAAACTAGATTAATCAACTGAAGACGGAACGATTATAGTAAAAAAAATTAAAAATGATAACCAAAAATTCAGACGCTTGGCAACTCCTGGTGTGTGTGTGTGTGTGTTTGTGTGTGTGTGTGTGTGTGACACATTATCCCCTTTTGCAACCCCTTCTGACAAGCCAGATCCACAAACACGACATTGGCAGGGATCCCCTTAACCACCGGCGCAAGGAACGTTGTCAAACTCACTTCACAGCTTCCTCGCTTAGCAGCAGGAAATTTGGGGTATCGCCGTAAGTCGAGGACTGCCTGTACATCACGTTATAGGATACGGGGATGCATTATACAAAGGCAATCAAGAAGATTAAAAACAGTGATACAAACTAAGGGCGACACAAGAAGAAGAAGAAGAAGAAGAAAAAAGAACGGGCCCAAACAAAACAGTAAAATGCTTTTCACGGTATTTCGATTTCTGGACTATACTCTTAAAAGCTTTCTTTCCTGCGACCTGGTTGCCATTGATTTATGGCCTCCTGCCAAAGAAAGGAGGAGGTCTGCCTGTCTGTGTGTGTGTGTGTCTGTGTATGTCTGTGTGTCTGTGTGTGTGTGTGTGTGTGTGTATACACACGTATGCATGTTCTAAAAATACCAAAACCTTGTTTCTGGGGCCCCCAGAGCCATCTCTGGCCTTCTTTTAGCAAGAGATGACAGGTGGAAACGACACTTTGGCAGGGCTGGTAGAGACGAGGAAGAGGAAGAGGTAGAGGTGATGCAACGTCCAGAATCCCTCTTCTCCTCTCCTCCCCTGCCTCCTTTTTTTCTTCCTCCTCTCCTCGTCTTCCTCCTCCTCTTCTCTTTTCTCCTTTCCCCTCTTCCCCTTCTTTTCCCTTTCTTTTTTCTCTTTCCTCCTTTCCTCTTTTCCCCTTCTCCTTTTTTCCTCCTCCTCTCCTTCTCTTCTCTTTTTTTCTTCCTCTCCTTTCTCTTTTCACTTTTCACCTTTCCCCTCTTCCCCTTCTCCTTTTTTCCTCCTCCTCTCCTTCTCTTCTCTTCTTTTTTTCTTCCTCTCCTTTCTCTTTTCACTTTTCACCTTTCCCCTCTTCCCCTTCTCCTTTTTTCCTCCTCCTCTCCTTCACTTTTCTCCTTTCCTCTCTTCCCCTGTCTCCTTTTTTCCCTTCCTCCTCTCTTCCTCCTCCACCTCTCCTCTGCTTTTCACTACCTTCTCCTCGCTCCTCGTCTCTTCCCCTTGGGCACCTTTCTCTTCTCTTCCTCCTTTTGTCTCCCCAATAAACTTGGGGACTGGCTGTCTTTGGAACCAGGGATCTGTCACGTCCCTTGTGTGCTCAACAAACATTTCTGCCACCCCGAGGATGTTTGGCACTCAGCAACACACCTGTTTCCTGCTTTGGCTGGCCGCCCCCCGAGCTGAATTATTGTGGGTCACGAGAGGAGAGGAGAGGAGAAGAGGGACAGGCTCCAGCCTCGCATTGAGGGCCTTGGCCTCTCCCTTCCCCCCAATCATAAAAATAAAAAAAAGGGGAAGAAAGGTTATCCTCAACTTACAGCCGTTCTTTGACCGTCATCGCAGTGTCCCAGGGGGTGTGTGTGTGTGTCATTGTGATCATCTTTGGTGACTTTCCAACAAGAAAACTCAACGGGGGAAGCCTGACTTGCTTAACAACCACGTTGTACTGATTTAACAACGGCAGGAATCCCCTTAAACATTAACATTGGGTGGGGGGCAAAACTCACTTAACAACGGTCTCACTTAGTAATGTGAATTTGGGGCTCCGCTGTGGCCCTTAACAGCAAACACAACAAAATCACCCAACGCCAGCCGTTACCTCAGTTCCTTCTATAGAAGGGCAGCATGTGGAAGGAGAGAAAGAGAAAGAGAAAACGGAGAGGAAAACAAGTCAGAGGAGAGAAGGAGGCGCTATAGGTGGAGCAAAGGTCCTGGGTGGCTCCAGCAACAGACGTGAAACCAGGAAACGGGGAGTTCTAGCTTTGCTTTCGGCATGAAAGCCGCCTGGGTGACTTTCAGCCAATCACCAGGAGACGGCGAGTTCTAGTCCCACCTTAGACAGGAAAACCAGTTGGGTGACTTTGGGCCAGTCCCTCCCTCTCATCCCAGTCTACCTCATAGGATCGTTGCTGTGGGGAAAATAGGAAGAGGGAGGGGTTATTATGTATGTTTACCCCCTCTGAACTTGCTTGCTTTCTTGCAGACCTTTCATGACCCAACTAGGTAACGTCATCAGTGCTAGAAGGCAGCGGGGTTTTGCTCTTATTTTGACACCTGACTGGCTTGACCGGGCAATGAGATGTCTCTTACCATGGCCCACTGCCGAGCTTTGATCCGCATCTGGGTATAGCTCCGCTCTTCCGCGTACAGGGCACCCATGAAGGAACCGATGGACGTGCCACCAATCATGTCAATAGGAATCCCAGCCTCGTTCAGCGCTCTGATCACCCCGACTTGGGAGCAGCCTCTGGACAGGCAGGAGCGGCAGAGTTGGGGAAAAGAAAGCGGGGTGGTGTTGTGGGTTTTTTTTTAAAAAAAAATCAAATTTCAAACATTTAATTTCTTGCAGAGTACATTTTAAGAGAGACGCCCGGTTGCTAGCAGAGGAAAGCAACGACAGTCAAAAGAAGCTGGGAAAAGTTTCTGGGATCGGTTTCAGCTGGCAGAAAATTGGCCTTTCCAATTCCAAGCTCTGAACTCCTGAATAGATGGGACACCAGCAAGCCGTCCCTAGCTTGGAGAGAAGGAAGGAAGGAAGGAAGGAAGGAAGGAAGGAAGGAAGGAAGGAAGGAAGGAAGGAAGGAAGGAAGGAAGGAAGGAAGGAAGGAAGGAAAAGAGAGAAGGAAAAAAGATGAGAAAGGGAAGGAAGGAGGGAGTGGAAGGAGATAGAAAAAGGAAGGATCAAGAGAGAAAAACATGGAAGAGAAACAATCTGAAGACGGACAGAAGGAAGGAAGGAAGGAAGGAAGGAAGGAAGGAAGGAAGGAAGGAAGGAGAGGAAAAAAGATGAGAAAGAGAGAAGGAGGGAGGGAGAGAGGGAGGGAGAAGTAAGAGGAATGAGGGAGAGAGAGAGAGAGAGGAAGGAAGGCTTTTGCTATCCTCCTGGCTCTCATATTGTCAAAAGCGAACGAAACAAAACCAAAAAAGATCATTTGTGTACCAGGAAATCGAAAGTCTGCGCCTGGGTGAACAGATGAGGAAAGACACTTCACAACCTGAGCTACCTAGCAAACTCTCCTGCCTGGGAAGCACAAAGGAGGGTTAAAATCGCATCAGAATTCCCAAAATGCAGGAAGAATTTTCTCTCTTTGCTTCGTAGGAATGAAACAAAGAAAGGCAGGGGGGTTTTTTGGTTTTTTTTTGGAAGCTGCAAAGCAGTTAAGCCCAGATTTAATTGCCTTAGAACTGGAGGAGGTGCCTTTGCTAAAATCCGGCTTCTCTTGAGATTCGGGCGTGACCGGAAGGACACGGTCAGCAGAAAAATGGGATTATCTATCGCTCCAGCCAAATCAAGAGGGATGGTGGTGGAGAAAAATGACTTTATTCGGAACCGGGAATTCAGATCCATTTCAGGCGCTTGGCAGCCAGGCTTAATTTGCCACAGGTTCCCCTGCTCCTCCGAACACGGTTGGCCAAGATGTTTTTGGTGGTCTCGGCAATTTCTGGCAAAGTCACCCGCTGGGCAGGATGCATTCAGACTCATGGATGGCGCGATTGGCAGCTGCCATCCAAACGGGTTGCAAGGTCAGGTCCTTGACTTAATGACCGTCGTGACTTCGCAGGGGTCAGGAGGCGGCACTGCAAGGCTGATTCCGCTGACTGCCAGGGGTTCGATCCTGACTGGATCACGGTTAACTCAGCCTTCCGCCCTTAAAAGGTGGGTAAAATGAGGACCCAGATTGTTGTGGGGGGGCAAGAGGCTGACTCTGCCAAACGCTTAGAGAGGGCTGTGAAGCGGTATATAAGTCCAAGGGCTATGCACGTTGCTTGGAAGCAGGCAAGCAACCGAAGGAAGGGCTTTGCAGAACAAAAACCTAACTTAACCTCTGATGGGATTTGTGTTTCTTAAGACCTTCAGCTAGGTCTGTGTGTGGGGGGGTGTTCACCCCCCTCTCTCGCCCCCCCCCCTTCTCCCCACCAATGCCTGCTCCTCCACTGGGATCAAGCGAAGGTTAACAAAAGGAAGAGAGGCACAAAACCGCTCTCAACGCTGGAACAACGTGTGGGCGATTTTACTTATGGCAGTTCTCCCAAAATACGAGAACAATCAAAACGAGGGAATTTGCAGCCAGGAACTAATTACCCCCGTGAAAGTACAGGAGACAAGAAAATTCCAAGGTTCATTTGGTGGTACGCAGCAGGCATCAAACCCGCCCCGCCCCGCCCTGACACGGGAGGGGCGAGCGAACGAGACAAAAGGAGGGTGACATTTCCAAGAGCTGGTTGCAAAGCCCCAAACTCTTAAATGATCTCCAACCTGAATAGTTTCACTTGAGGATGCGAGAGGCAGGAAGGGACGGGAAGTTGCCTTTCGGGGCTGCGGGGTTATACTGAACTGGGGAAACCGGAGAAAGCGGGCAGGTAGGGAAAGGAAAATACACGGATCCTGAAGTCCACCTTGGTGGGATCTTGGCTGAAGGGTGAAAATAAAAAATAAAGCTGCTTTGAAAGAATCTGTTCTCGGAGGTCTGGTGCAAGAAATGCCAGCTTAGGTTTGTGCAACGGGCTGAATTCTAACCCCATGGACAAAACGCAAAGGCATCGCGAGTGGTGCACAGAGGGGGGGTATGCCAACTGTTTTTAAGTGGGTTGCACAGGGATAGCCATAAGGCCCCCTAATGTAACACACACACACACACACACACACACACACACACACACACGCACGCACACCCTGCTTGGTTCAGGAATTCAGTGAAAGCAGACCTGGCTCTCCCCTAAAGAAGACAGGACTTTCCTTCTGGAGTCAACCTTTTTGACCTCTCAGGAAGATTTTCCTAACAACCACTCTCTGCTTTCCAAATCCATGTTTGTAGTTGGGGGTGGGGGGACTTAGATGAAAAGTGGGAGGTGCAACCATTTGAAAAAATGGGGAGAAGAGGAGGGGGGATAGGATAGATAGATAGATAGATAGATAGATAGATAGATAGATAGATAGATAGAAGATAGATTTATAGATATAAAATATAGTCAATAGATGATATAGACACTAGATAGATAGATAACATAAATATATGATAAAGTAAATAGATAGTAGATTTATAGATTATAAAATTTAGTTGATAGATGATAAAGTAGATGGATGATAGATAGATAGATAGATAGGAAGAAAGATAAGGAAGGAAGACAAGGGGAAAGAGAAAGAGGAGAAGGAAAGGGTGAAAGAGAAGGAGAAGAAGGTAGACAAAGATAAAGAGAAGGAGAAAGAGAAGGAGATCAAGAGAGGGAGAAGATAAAGGAAGAAAAGAAAGAGAAGGACAAGATAGTCAAGGAGGAGAAGATGGAGAAGGGGAAGAAGGGGAAAGAGGCGAAGAAGGAGAGGAGAAAGAGTAGGAGATGATAGATAAGAAGAGCAAGAAAGAGAAGACAGTCAAGGAGCAGGAGAAGAAGATAACAGAGAAGGAGAAGGCCTTTCAAAGCACCCAGACACTCTTACCGTGCGCCCCCTCCTCCAAGGACCAAAGCCACGGCATTCCCAGTCAAGACGCGGGCTAGCCGGGAAAAGTCGGAGTGCCTGTCGGCTGGTTTCTGGAAGACGCGTTCATACATTTCTTTCTGCGGGCGAGAAGCCAGGGATCAGTACAAACCAGGCTTTCAGGCTTGGCTCCCAACCGCCAGACCCATCACGGGAAGAAGCCTCTTTACCAGCTTGGGCAGGCTCCTCCGGGAGAAGACTCGGCGGGGGCATCGGAGGTGAAGGTGGGCCGAGCACCAGCTCCGCATGTTGAGCCACTCCACAGTCCTGCAAGGAAGAGGCCCGTCTTCGCGGTGCAACAAGATCAGTTGCTTCTGAGCTCGGACCGCCGTGTTCTCCAGCATCCGTTCCAACTGGTAGAGAAAGATTATTTTGGGGTGGGGTGTGTGTGTGTGTGTGTGTGTCAATTAATCATTATGGGTGAACTTGGGGTGGGGTCGGGAGAGAGAGGGGCTCTTTTCCCAAAGGGCAAAGAGGTCATGGACCTTAAAATGTTCGTGTCGGGATTCCAGCAATCGCCCTAATTAAATCATGATTCTCGAGCCAAACTTCAACAGGATTTATTGGGAATTAAACGGTCTGGCACTTCCTGGGTGTAGCCGACTCTGAGACACATTATTCATTGTCACCCTTGACCCTGGTTTCCCTCCCCCCCACCCCCTGGGTGTCTCGTAATTCATATTCTCCAATGGGACACGTCCATAGCCAAGAGTCATCAATCATGTTCTCCAGTTAGAATTTGGCATGACAGAAACTTCAGTCGCATAGTTACTATCTTTCAGAAACTATTTATGGGATGCGCTTTGGATTTCCAAGCAGCCGCGCTGCTCTTTCAAACCCCTTTCCCCGCTTCCCTTTCTGTTGGCAACTCTAAAACGGCCATAGAAATATTTTAGGAGTTGACATCATCCTTTTTTTCAGGGGGTGGGGGAACTCGTTCCGGCACTTCTCACCTCTCCAACAGTTGGCTCCTGCTCCCCCAGGCCCACGATCAGGATGCAGTCGGCCTGCCGGATACAACGCTGAGTCCAGGGCGTCAGGCTGCTGTCTGACTGATAGAGCACAATGCGATGGACATCTTCCTGCTGGCCCAGCCAGCTGGACAACCGATACTCGTGGATGCTAAGGGAGGAGAAGGGCAGAGGAGGGAGGGAGAAGGCTGTGAATTTCTTTGAAGCTGGCCACGCTGTACCGGTTACAACCTGCTGGGCAGGTGAGAAGCCCAGAAGAATCTTCCTAGCGTCCTCGGCTTCGGCAATTTAAGGGACTGGCGTGGGGTTAGAGTTTAAGGATGGCCACTCAGCTCTCCCTTCCGTGTCTGCCAAGCTTCTACCTGGTGAGGCCGGAGGAGGAGGAAGAGGAGGAGGAGGAGGAGGAGATGTGGGAGTCAGAGTCACCATGAGGACAACCTGAGATTTCAGAGCGGGAAGAGGGAGTGGAGCTGGCAGAGAGACAGACAGAGGTGGAGCCTGGGCCATCTGTCAACCCTCAAACGGAGAGTCAACAGCCCCCACGGCTGGAGGTGGCCGATGAGGAAGAAGAGGAACAGCCGGGTCCAGTGCCTGCGTGGATGCACAGAAGGCAGAGGAGAGGAGAGCAGTGGAAATCTATGGGCCGGTCCTTGAAACGGAAGAGCCACTGCTGCCAACAAAGCTCTTTATGACTTGCAACTGTCATAAATGTGAGTTGGTGTCCGAACGTAAATTTACGGGACCGCAGGGAGGTTGCAACGGTCCTTCAGTGTGAAAAACGGTCCTGGCTCTCTTTTTTCCGGTGCCGCCGTGACTTCGGTCGCTAAGTGAACTGTTGACAGCTGAGGACAAACGTTGGTACGGCTGGCTGGCATGGTTCAGGGGGCGGTGGCAGCCCTTACCTGTCCAGCGCTGCGGAGCCGAGCTGTTGCTTGATGTTGTCGCTGGTCAGCAATAGGGTGGGGCCTGGGAGGAAGAGAATAAAGCCCCTTACAAAGCGGGTCCCCAGTTGCCCCCTTAAAGGTTTTTAATCCAGCGGTCGTCAATTTGATTTTTCCGTTACTGTTTTTCTCCTTCTCGGTCTTTTTTCTCTCTCTTTCCCTCTCTGTGTTTTTCTCTCTCTCCTAATCCTTCTTTCTCACTCTTTTTTCTCTCTCTTTCCCTCTTCTACTTCCTCTCTCTTCTCTCTCTCCCTCCCAGTCTTTCTGTCTCACAATCTTTCTCCGTCTCTCTCTGTTGTGGTGACGGCTAGCAGGGTTTCTCAAAGAAAAACAGGTTGCAGGAGGGAGAAAAGGAACACACAATTATCGCTCAAAGCTGCAAAATAATCCCTTTCCATTTCTCCTCAGCGGGAGTTTCAGCGAGCTTCTCTTATTCCGTCACGATCTGAAATTCTGTCTTTGTTCTGTTTATATTCCGATTTCTCTTCTCCCCCTCCTTAACATCTGTTTCTTCCCTCTTTTCTTCCTACGCAAATCGTGCCCTTCTGGCTAGACTAAATCAGAGCAGGCCAAAGAATTTTTGAGATCGCTCGAGAGAGAGAAGCCAAACAGATCATAGTTTGGCCAAGTTTTAAAATGGGAGCAGATACAGAATCGGAGAGTGTGCTGGGTTTTGTTTTGGTTTTTTTCATTGTTGGGGCTTTTTATCTGCAAGGATAAAAAAAATATCCTTTTTCACGAACTTACCTATTCTCACAATCTGGAATCCACCCTGTGAAATGAAGATACAGATACTCCTTGACTTACCACTGGAATTGGGAGCCGAATTTCCAGGGCTAAACCACGGTGGCTGTGAGGTGAATCATGCATGATTCTACGACCTGTCCAGTTGTTAAGTGAGTTGCTTCAGTTGCTAAGTGAATCATGCTATCATTAAACAAACCCACTTTCCCCCCTTAACCTGGCTTGTCGGATGTTCGTTGCAAAGGCCTTAAAGGGTGATCACGTGACTCCCGGGATGGGGCAACAGCCGTAAATAGTTTGATCTTATTTTGATTTGTTAAAAATGACTTTTGCCAACCAAGCATCTCGCCACGAGGCTGGCAGGTTGCCAAGGGCCCCAAATTGCAACCACACGATGGTGGGGAATGCTATGATGGCCGTCCAGGCGAGGTCACTTTTTCAGGGGCTTTGTAGGTTCGAAGAGTCGCTGATTGAATAGTTGTAAGTCAAGGACTACCTGTACTCAAGCCTTATTCAAATGTAGGGCTCGATTCATTAATTTTGTATAAATTCACCAGTTGCGGCTCAGCATTGTTGGAAGAGAGAGAGAGAGAGAGAGAAAGAAGGAAGGAAGGAAGGAAGGAAGGAAGGAAGGAAGGAAGGAAGGAAGGAAGGAAGGAAGGAAGGAAGGAAAGAAAGAAAGAAAGAAAGAAAGAAAGAAAGAAAGAAAGAAAGAGAGAGAAAAGAGAGAGAAAGAGAGAAAAGAGAAGAAACAAAGAGAGAAGAGAGAGAGACAGTAAAACAAAGACAGAGAGAGACAAAGAAAGCAGGAAAGAGAGAAGGAGAAAGAAGAGAAACAGAGGAGAGAAAGAGAGAAAGAAAGAAAGAAAGAAAGAAAGAAAGAAAGAAAGAAAGAAAAGAGCGTGAGAGAGAATGACAGTAAAACAAAGACACAGAGAGACAAAGAAAGAGTGAGAAATTGAGAAGGAGAAAGAAAAGAAGGAAAAGAGAAAAAGAAAGAGAGAGAGAAAGGGAGAGAGAGAGAAATCCTGATTTGTTTGCTGTCACCCTGCCCAACCACCTCGGTCTAAAACGCTTCACCCGCAAAACCATTTCCTGCCATGCCCACTTTGAGAGCCACGACCTGCTCCAGTGAGATGATTTATGACGCCCAAACTGGCAGTCATAGAAAGTTTGGAGAAAGTTTGATGGCACCCCCGGCTTTTAATTTCATTACCTTAATTGTTTAAATGCCTTTGTGGCAGGCAGGACAAGAGACCCGTGTGTGTGTGTGTGTGTGTGTGTGTGTGTGTGTGTGTGATAAACTCTGCCCCGTTATGCAGATTTATGTAGGTCATTTATTTAGATCCGTTAGCTGGCTTTGGCTGGCCCTCGGCCGTTTCCCTCTCCGCAGTGCCGCTGCTTTAGCGGGTTGCCACGGCCAAGAGCCATGGCCACGCCGATAGATTCCCCCCCACACTGCCAGCCCCCAGCTGGTTTTTGCAACCTTTTTTGTCTGACAGCCTTTTTAAAAAAATTTTTTAAGAAGACAGAAAATAAAAAGCCACCGCACAGCCGGCTACCTGTCGTCTCCCCTCCCCTCTCTCACTCCCCTCCCCTCCATCCACATTTCTGGGTGAGTCATCATGCCAGCCCTTAAGGGAAAGTTGCGTGTGCGGCTCGCATCACACACCTGCCCGTCCCTTGGCCGGCGCCTGGTTCTAGCTCCGTCTCAGGCCACGAAGAAGAGAATAACGGCGGCGTGGGAAAGGGACCTTGGAGGCCTTCTATCCGGTCCCATCCCCTTCTCAGGCAGGAAACCCTGCAACCGTTTCCCACAAAAGCGCTGCCCAATCCCTTGTTTCACTAAACCGACGAAACAACTTGTCTCTAAAAGTTCTGGATGCTCCAACACAGGAGGGTTTCCAGCACCCACAATTTCTAGAGGCAAGTTGTTCCGCTGGTCCCAAATTTGAGGGGCTTCTCCTGGACGTCCGGGTCCCTTTCCATCATCTCAGGTTGAGGAGCCACCAGAGCCCCGGGAGGTCTTACCGATGGCGCAGAGGGCATGTTTGAGTTCCAGGGTGAAGGTCGAGAGAGGCACGTCTTCCGAGACAGGCATGATGGCCACCGTGGCGAGATTGCTGGCTGGGTTGCCGGCGTCCCACTTGCTGCTGGCGGTGTGTAGGCCCAACTGGTGCCCTGGCGGAAAAGGAAAGCCGTCGGAGAAGACCGTAGGCTGCTGCTTGCCCCGCGTCCTAATCTGAGGGCAAGGGAAGAAGCGGGCAGAACCTCATCGCAAAACTAGCGCTAGCGTGAAACTCGAGAAGATGGGCCCAAGAAGTGGGAAATGAGGAGATTCGGGCAGTTTAGACGAGCGTCCAAGATTGACTGCAAGCTTGAGGTCTCTACAAGAATCTGACCAACTAACGGACAAGGGAAGCGAGCGGGAGATAAGGAAGGCCTTCAAGGAGGGCTGGACTTCGATCACTTGTGGGCACGCAGGGATTCATGACTGATGACGCATTTCACCCCTCCCTCCGGCTCACCTCCTACAGGGTTAACAATAGGACCTGTTGTTAACACGGCATATATATATTTTTTTTAGCATTTTAATGATACGTGGGTTGACGAGGCAGGACAAGGAGGAAAGAGATTTCCCTCAAAAAGCTTTTCGATATTCCTGAATTTACAATCTGAAATGGCAGTTTAGCCAAAAAAAAAAAACGAGGGAGTCCGTGCGCAAACCCTTCCCCCCCCCGCCCCCGCCATTCCCACACCCGCTACACCCCAAGGAGCAAGCGAAAGAGCCGAAGCATTCGGTGTCCTACCCCCTTGCTGTAGATTCCCAAGGATCTTCTCACCCAGTAAATGGATAAGTCGCGTCACGACCTGTAAGGATGCGGGTGGAGGAAAAATAAATAAAAACAGAGAAGCAAATCACGACCACGGATCGCAGCCTTGAGAGCACCGGAAGAAACTTCCCGTTGGAGGGCTGCCAAAATGGAGAGGACCTCTTATGGAAAAAATATCCCATCACTTTTAAAGGTAGAGGTAAAGGTTCCCCGTGTTTTTTGGGGGGAAATTGGACATTTTACTGTATTCTTAAACTAAGAAACAAAAGTTAGCTTTTTTTAGAAGCCTGGGAAAAAAAGTCAGAAGTCATTCTTGGTACATATTTGCGCTTTCAACGGAGGAGAATATTTGTGGCTTAGGGAAGAAATGAAGGGACCAGGCTTGGCTGCTTTCTTGCAGAGACGTTTCACCACCCAGCTGGTAACACCATCAGTGCTAGGAAGGGGTGGGGGGGGTTGCTCTGTCTCCCCTCTAGCACTAACGATGCTACCTAGTTTGGGTCACGCAACCAAACTCAAGAGACCGCCAAGGACCTCCCGTGTTCGTTTTTTTTTGCTTTCTTTATATTGTTTTCACACTTCTACCCCTGTTCTCTTTCTTCCTCTTCATCGCTCCTTCGGGGTTGTGAGCTGATGCGGGTTTCTTTGGAAAATGCAATAAATATTATCGCAAAGAAGGAATGCCCGGTGTCTTGAAGTCAGATGTTCGTCAGGACTCTGGCGTGAACTTCTGAAAGTCCAGGAAGATCAGGGAAGGAGGAGTGGGGTGGGAGAGAGAGAGAGAGAGAAAGACGGGGGGGTGCTTTGCAGCCTGTCTTCACGTGACCGTGATGGGCTTGAAAACAAACGTGGAGCCCCGGCACAGCAAGCTGCCTTCTGCCACTGGGTGAGTCACTCTGCAGCTGCTATGGCAACCTAGCAGGAACATCAATTTTGGGTTGGAACAATGCGTCTGGCACGCATTCTCCTTTGGAGTTTAAACGCTGCTCCGCTTAAGGAAAAGAGGCATAGTGTCTCACCCTCTCTTCTTCCATGGAAAGAGAGCGGTGGAGGGGGGACGGACGAAAACTTCCATTTCTCGACGCCTAAGATGTCAGTAAACTCGTGTTTTCTTTTTAAAGGAAAGGAGGAAGGGGGAAAAGTTAAAAAAAAAAAAAAAAGCTGCAACCAGACAACCACGCTTTCTCTCCAGCAATTTGGCACTTCTTTCAAATCTTGGCAGCCCACCGGGGAAAGGGAAAGGAGTCCCGGCCGCTCGGTGGCATCAGGAGCGATCCGTCTTCGCCGTGCAGAGGACAAATGTGCTTTGTAGTCTAACGGGAGGAAAGGAATTGTGCCCGACATCTGCTTGTGCTGTGGCGGAGTGGTGCCATGTGCCTAGAGGTGGAGCTCTCGCCTCCTAATCGGGAGGCTGTGAGTTCGATCCTAGGTGGAGGCAGATCTTTCTCTCTCTCTCTGGGCACGAGGAGAATTTCTCTGCTGGATAGAACTCTGCACCGGTGACAAGGAAGGGCATCCGGCCAGTAAACACTCAGCTCCATTCAGTGGCCCAGATTCCACCCCGCAAGGGATTATGGAGTCGTTAAATAACAGATAAATAAATAACAGATAATCAGAGTTGGAAGGGACCTATAGTAGTAGTAAGTACAGGTAGTATAATCTCCGCTGGGCTCTTTTGACTGGTGCTGCAATGTGAGCAACCCCAGGTCAGGTCCTCTTTTAAGGGAACACCCAGAAACTTAAAACTGGCCACTTGCTCCACTCGGTCTCCGTAGATAACGAAGGGCTGGGTTTTTTTGTGGGGTTTTTTGGTAATTCTTCATCTGAGTTGAGAGGACAGGCAGGTTTTCCTTCCTACCTGGGGGAACTTGCGTTTGATGGAGATCAGCGCTCCCTCTGGAAGTTTGGCCAGCTCCGAATCCCGAACGGCGTGTACGGTAGTCGCCCTGGGTTGGTGAGTTAGTGCTTCAACCTGGCAGGAAGAGACAAAAAAAAAATATTTGTTATTCAAATTGTGTCAGAAACCACTGGCTCGTTGCCGAGAAGGCCCTGGTTATCGTTCACAAACCACGCTAGAATCTGGATATTCTTCTTCTTCTTCTTCTTTCACAATAGATTTTTAAAGAAGAGACTTGTCTCAAATGGGACAGGGTCTCTTTCTTGAGCAAAGGGTTGGTCTGGAAGACCTCTGAGGCCCCGTTCCAGTTCTATTCGGATCTGATCAAACTTCTTCAGCCTGCAGGGGAGCCTGACAGTTTCCGGCAAGGGCAGAACAAAAAGAGAAGGGAACATTTGTAGCTCCGGGTTGAATTGTGAGGTCCCTGAGCTCTTTAGCAAGCACAGAAGGAGCCCCGCTCCCCAAATGCGGGAAAGCACAATGGCAGCTGAGCCGCGATTTGTCACCTTCTGCCCGGTGGGGGAGGCTGACATTTCTTGGGCTTTGAACTCTGGCTTCCTGCTGCTTTTGCAGCCGCAATAAACCCCAGCTGAGCGGGAGAAGAAAGATCCAAGTCAGACGAGGCTTAGCAACCAATGGACTCATAGACAGGCTCACAGGGCTGGAAGGGACCCTGGAGGTCTTCTAGTCCAACCCCCTGCTCAGCCTGGAAGCCCTACACCACTTGAGACAAATGGCTGTCCAATCTTTTCTTAAAAACCTCCAGTGTTGGAGCATTCGCATCTTCTGGTGGCAAGTTGTTCCACTGACGAATTGTTCCCAGGGTCAGGAATTTTCTCCTTCGTCCTAAGTGGCTTCTCTCCTTGATTAGTTTCCATCTGTTGCTTCTTGTCCTTCCCTCGAGTTCTTTGGAGAATAGGCTGACCCCCTCTTCTTTGGGACAGCCCCTCCAATATTAGAAGACTATCACGTCACCCCCAATTTTTCTTTTCATTAAACGAGACCTACTCCGTTCCTGCAACCGCTCTTTGTATATTTTAGCTTTTGGTTCCCTCACCAGGTTTGATTACTCTTCTCTAGAGTCTCAACAACTTTTTTAATATCGTGATGACCAAAACTGGAGGTTATTCTTGTTTGGCAAGTGAAGGAGAACGGCACCTGTTATTTTAGCTGATTGCTTTTCGCACTGAAGGCACAATGGGGCCCCACAACGGTAGCCAAACAGGTATCGCTATCCAAACTCTCTGGAAACGGGAGGGGACGCACGCTTTAGAAAGGAGAACAGCCAAGGAGGACGAAACCCTAGAGATCCTGCAAAAACAGAACGTCTCCTTCGAAAAAAACCCACTTAGGGCCACTCCCGCCTGCCAAGGATCTTGGTCCCGCTGAAGGAAAGCCAACGTTTAGTGCTGCACCGCTGAGGCCGCCAAGACACTTCGCGTTTGAGCAAAGAATCGGAGTGCTCTCTCTCTCTCTCTCTCTCTTGATGAGTAGACAAAAAGTCTGTTCACCATGCCAGAAAGAGGAGACGGACGGCACTGAAATGTGTCTCCGAAAGAGCCTGTCGTCTCTGGGATGCTGCAAAGGGGAAGGAGAACCTCAGTGTGCATCTAGAGAGGATGAACTTCTCCGTAGGGCTCAAAGTCTGGCTTTGCCTACTTCTGTCTTTTTTTTGTTTTTTTCCCCATAAGGAATAAAGTAGTGAGTCGTAAGGCAGCGGACACTAGTTCTAGCTTGACATAAAATCTCGGGAGTACCAAATTCAAAGCAGCCACGGGCCAAGGTACCACGACAGACTGGGATGGTATAAGGTCTACTGCCTTGAACAGGGGTTGGACTAGAAGACCTCCACACCTTGCCAGCCCGAGGCTTCGCCGTCCTATGAAATCTCCCTCCGTTTTGGAAGAAACTGTTCGGGATTCAAAGCCCGGTTCCACAGCAGAAGAAAATATCCGAAAAGAGCCCCGAGAGAGAGAGAGGGGGGGGGGAGGGAGATTTCTCCAGGAAGATCGATCCCATCAAAGCCTTCCTCCGTTAAAGAGGAAGCTAATTGGCCCTCCTCTGTTCAAGGCAAGGGATCTTCTTCGGATTTCAACGCAGCGTTTAATCAACCGCTCCGTGGGAAATTGCTCCTCGCCTCTCAGACAAAATTACGGATTAATCGAGCCATTATTATTTTTTTTCCCTCCCATGTCAAGATAACAATCCTTGTTCGCTCCCAAGAAGGAGGGCGCTTAAACCCCTTACACACCCTTGCAGGCATTGGTGCTTTTTGCAAAAGGCTGGGAAATCCATGGAAGGAAAGGCAGGTTGATTAAGCAAGGCAGGAGCACATTTTAATTAGTCGAGATCGATTGTTATTGACGGCCGGATTTTTTGCGGCGGAAGGTTTGGGCACTTATTCAAGATTAGATTCTCTGGAGTCTTTATGGTGCAACAGGCTGCTTATGGACATCAATGACCATCAATCTGTCCAAAGGCCTTTAGAATAGCGGAGGCTCTGTGCGTTTCAATAAAAACCATAAAAATAAGCTTCGTTGAGGGGCCGGGGCTCAAAGTCAGTACCTAGGGCTTTACTTTAACCTTGATTTTTTTTTTTTTTTTTAGCTGATGCCGTTTTGAAAGCCAAGGGTTATAAAAAGCCGCCGTGGAGCCCAATGTCACTGGCTGCTTCACGATGTCGGCTTATCGGTCCTTTAATCAATCATAATTTGCAACCATAAGAGAGCCACTTTGGTCTAGTGGTTAGGCACCAAGCAGGAGACCATGAGTTCAAGTCCTGAGTTAGCCATGAAGCCCAGCTGGGTGATTTGGGGCCAATCACAAGGAGACTGGGAGTTAGTGGTAAAAACTGGCTGGGTGACTTTCTGCTGATCCCCAGGTTATGGGGAGTTCTAGTCCTGCCTTAGGCATGAAAGCTGGCTGGGTGACCTTGGGCCAGTCCCTGTTTCTCAGCCCAGCCCACCTCACAGAGGTGTATTTTTTTTGGGGGGGTTGGGGAAACAGGAGGAGGAAGGGGTGCTAGATAATGTTCTCCATTATCTAACTAATCTATCTAAATAATTCTCCATGGAATTATTTGAGCATTAACAACTGAGCCAGAGGACAAAACCCGTTCCACCAATTTCTCACTGAGCGATGTAAACTCGGGGCGTACGTCGAGGCCCCCCCCTCTGCATCTGCAAAGGCCTCTCGACACTCGACTTCACGAGCTTGAGCCCCCATCTTGTCTCTCTGCCGGAGGAAAGCCAGGAATCCTTTCGGATCCCAGCCCACGGAGACCGAAGCGGCTTTGCTCCTTAGTCCTTCCCGCTAATATTGATGAGCAGAATTAACTGGAGAGTTTAGAAGGGGCTGTTTTACCCCAGTCTCCTGGAGTGCATAATGGGACTTGATGCCTCACCAGCTGGCTTGGAGCGGCTCTTGCTAATTTAATTTCTAGATTCGCGGTGATCTATCACCGGGGCGGCCTGGCGCTACAGAAATCGCTTCGGGGGTGCTGCAGAGTTCGCTTCAAGAGGAGCTGTGTCCGTGACTCCCATCCTGGGAATCGTCTTTCACAGGCCACGTTATTAGCCCTTGGCTTGCAACTGTTCCGTTTAGGGACTGAAGTTAAGGCGGCCCTGGGAAAAAAATATAGGGAATCGCGACCGGTTTTTTTCCGCACTCAGTTACAGAATGGTTGTGAAATCTCATGAAAGATGTCCAGGACTTTGCTGGAGAGGAATTCCCTAAATAAAAGGGGTTTTATTGGGATGATCCTGGGAAGCCTCGGTCAGAACAGCACCTCAAGAGATACAGGTAATCCTCAACTTACGACCACCATTGAGCCCCAAATGTAGGCGGTCAAGCGAGGAATTTGTCAAACGAGTTTCGTCCCAGTTTACAACTTTCCCCGCCGGGTTTGCAAAAACAAGCCTCCTCCTCCTCTCCTTACCACGCCAATCAGGTCCCCCCGGCCATATTCGCCTGTCAGGTGTTTCTTCCCGTCGTCCTGCCTGATGACCGAGCGGAGACGTCCATTCAGGACAATGTAGGTGCAGTCCGAATGATCCCCCTGCCTAGGAAGGAGAACGGGGTTAGAGGAAAGCAAGGTGGGTTGTGAGAAGGAAAGGATTGGCCACGGAGAAAGGAAGGTGTAGCTGCCAGGTCAGGAGGCTTCACCAAGTCCCAAGAAAGAAGGGAAGTGTGTGGGAAAAGTGCCCAAGAAAGTGAACCACAAAAGTGCGAAAATGTCCAGTTATGTGTGGGAAAGCAACCCTCTGAATTTTATTTGCTCTGTGTGCACTGGTCGTTACAACCATTGGTTTAGTGACTTTTCTAAGTCACTGAAAAAAAAATATATAGCAATAGCCCTTAAGACTTATATCCCGCTTCACGCTGCTCTACAGCCTTCTCTAAGCGGTTTATAGACTCAGCAAATTTGGCCCCGACAATCCAAGTCCCCCTTTCAGCGACCTCAATAGGCAGCGCCTCATTATGGCTTGTTCATTTGCCGGCCCCTATTGCGGTCGTTAATTCGAGGCCTATCCTTTCTCCTTTGGCCCTGGGTCCGATTCCCGAGCTCCTACCTGTAAACGGCGCGCCCAGCTTCTACCTCCATCCAGTCCAGGGCGAAGTCGATTTGCCTCACGAAGGACGACATGCGCTTCACCACCATGTGAGCCACTCCCAGGACCACTGTGGGCTGCTCACGCATGATCCTGGAAAGAGACACACACACGTAAGGGAAGGTTCACTATGGGGGTGGGGGGGGGTGAACCCCCCCCCCCAAAAGGGCTGGTTGGGTGCTAAGCGGTTAAAAATATGCTTCCCCGCAAGGCCTCCCACGCCCCTATGATATTGGTAGTCCTCGGCTTACAGCTATGGGTTTAGTTACCATTCAAAGCAACAGTGGCACTAAAAAAAGGACCCTTACAATCCTTCCTTGCACTTATGACCAACACAGCATCCCTGCAGATATGTGATCAAAATTCGGACACTTATTTAGCAACTGGCATGTATGTAATGTGTGTGTCTCTGTGTCTGTCTTTCTGTCTATCCTCCATCCATGTATCTATCTATATCTTGTATCTATCATTTACTATCTCTTATTCTCATTCTCTTTCTCATCTATCATCTCAATGGCATATATCTATGATCTGTCTGTCTATCTGTCTGCCTGTCGAAAGTTGGTGTTTTTATTTCTCTTTCTTGTGGGTTTTCAGCCTTTTTTCAATTTCATGGAGTATTGTACTTTGGTTTCATTCTCTCATATACGTGAGAATCTGTGACAATTGAGCCAGGACTAACTACCATCATTGTCTCCTGCGCAGGCTGGTATGTGCCAACCAAACCAGCTGTGCAGGGATGCCCCAGCCTTTGCCAACGGCCTGCCTCTACCGCCGCAGGATTAAGTATGGAACAGCTGCCAGATAATTACACCCTTTGACTTGACACCCAGCTGTGATGCGTTAAATACAGGGTCCCTGCCTTCTAGCTAAGGGCAGGGTAGGAGGGCTCTTGGATCCAGCTTTAATTAAACTATCATTGGGATGCGTGGAGAAGAAAGGAAGGCAGGGCAAAGAAGTCAACTCAGGACTTTGCTTGCTCCTTACTTAACAGGAGAGAGAGAGAGAGAGAGAGAGAGAGAGAGAGAGAGAGAGAGAGAGAGAGAGAGATGAGGGATGGATGGATAGATGGACAGGTAGGTAGGTAGATAGGTAGGCCGATAGGCAGGCAGGCAGGCAGATTCTCACATATATGAGAGAATGAAACCAAAGTACAATACTCCATAAAATTGAAAAAAGGCTGAAAACTCACAAGAAAGAGCTTTGCTGGCTGAGGAACTCTGGGAGTTGAAGTCAACAAGTTGCCAAGGTTGGAGATCTTTGGACTAGAAGATGATCTACAAGGTCCCTTCCAACTTTGTTAATCTAATCTAATCTAATCTAATCTAATCTAATCTAACCTAATCTAACCTAATCTAAAGAGGATGGCCTGTAGAAGGAAGAAGGAAAGGGACTCACTCATAAAACTGGGACTTGGAGATCGCCAAGAAGGTGCAATCGCGATTGGCCTTAATGGTGAAGATCAGCGGTTCTCCCGTGAGGACGGCGAGCTGCCCCACCAGCTCTCCTGGGTGGGTGACAAAGAGGCAGGTCTCTTCCTCCGAATCGATCTTCCGCTGGTAGACATGCAGGACCCCCGAGATCACGAACCGGATGCTGACATCCTACGAGAGAGCAAGTCGAACACGGCCGTCGTACGCAAGGAAGGCCGAACCTTCCCGTTTGGCGGCGTGGAAGGATGTGAACATTTCCCAGTTCCGTGTGTCAAAACAAGCTTAAGTTGTATAAGCTCTCATTAGTGCTCCCACCTCACCTGTGTGTTCGGCTGCTCACCTGGTCACCTTGCCGTGACACCATCGTCCCTGCGGTGACCTGATGGAGGGTCACTTTCCCATTTAAGAGAGAGAGATCCTAAGCGAGCGGACAAGAAAAAAAAGATAGAATAAGAAAAATGCTTCCCTCCTATGTTAGCGCTGCAAATGAAAATAGATTTCACGAACGTCCATGCAGAAGTCCCAAAGTTCTCTCTAACTGCCAACGTGCGTGCCAATGTGGAGTGAGATCACTTGCACAGAGGTGACCACTACTTGCTACTTGGAAAGTAGGAGAAACTGAAGAAGTCACTTTAAAAAAAAAAATGAAATTCTACAGCCGAAGGAAAGTGCTGATTAAAAGCAAAAGCCTTTAAAAAGTTGGCCAGTAAGATTTTCCCACCCTACTTAGATGTTCTACTTTGTACATTAAAACTCCTAAAAAAAAAAAAACAGTTGAAATGGGGAAGAAAATTTTTCTACAGCCATTTTTCTACTTCCCCTTGAAGTTCCCTCGTTGACCCTTCTGTTTCAGAGCTAAAGGGGCAAGAGGATGTGTAGCCCAGGGAAAGGGAGATTGCTTTAAAACTTTTTTTTAAAAAAAATGACTTTTAAAGCAGGCAAGGTTTCTTAAGCTAGAAAGTGGGCCATTTGCACTGCCGATGGTGCTCCCAAAGGCGGGATTCCCACCCAAATCCCCCCATTCTGCTAAGACCGCTCACATCCAGCTTCATCAAGGTCAGCAGATCTTTCTTGGCTGCTTCTAAGATGGTGTTGACCTGCTTGGTGGCACCGAATTCCTGGACAGGCGCGTCGTCCTGTGTGTAATGGAAGATGGCCGAGGGCATCTCGGTCACCGTCACGGTTTTCTTCGAGGTGGGCTAGGGGGAGCGGGGGAGTAGAAAAGACAAGGGGTCACTTTTCACACTGTGGATTAAGAACGTAAGTGCAAATCATCAGCTTACATTGAGGTATCTTTATTCCCTGACAAGTCTTTCGGCTTGTTAGAACAGAATAGGATGGAATAGAATTAGAATTAGAATAGAATCATGAAATAAAGAATAGAATAGAATACAGTAGAGTAGAGTAGAATAGGAACAGGAATAGGAAAGAAATTGAAATAGAATAGAATAGAATAGAATAGAATAGAATTGAAGAATAGAAGAAATTGGAATGGAATGGAATAGAATAGAATAGAATAGAATCAGGAAAGAATAGAATAGAATAGAATAGAATAGAATAGAATAGAATAGAATAGAATAGAATAGAATAGAATAGAATAGAATAGAATAGAATAGAATCAGGAAAGAATAGAATAGAATGGAATAGAATAGAATAGAATAGAATAGAACAGAACAGAACAGAACAGAACAGAACAGAACAGAATAGAATAATTCTGTACACTGCGCCACTCGACTTCAGTCACTAAACGAATGGTTGTGATTCAGGACTAGCCGTATCTTCTCTCTAGGCATCTAACCAGCACAAAATCTCCTCCTTTCTACTCTGAGTCCAGCCAGCAACTAGGTCGGCCACCAAGAAAATGTTCAACCCTTCTTTGCCTTCGGCCTCAGCCAAGAGAGAAGGAAATGAAACTTGCTTTAAGCGTCAGTAAACCAGGGGTGGAAGCAAGCCAATTAAATATGTTAGAGTCGAGACAGTCAACAGCCCTGCAGGGAGACAGATATTCCTATCGGTGAGGCCAAACATCGCCGAGGTCACACGGTTTTAGTTTTTTCCCACCACTGGCGTCAGCATCACACAGCACACAGCAAAAATGGATTTTTCAAACAAGAAAAAAAAAATGCGGTTAATGTGGTTACCTAACCTGACATCTCCAAATGGGGTAAATTAAAAAACGCCCCCATGCGTGGAAAGGAGAGAGGAAAAACAGCTCAGCACAGAGCCAGGGGTGCAGCCGAAAGATGGCAGGAAAATAATAGAAGAAAAAGGCCCAACGAGGCAACGTAAACGAGGCTTCCAAGGTTGGGATGCTACTGTACCGTGGAACGCTTGTGGGAAAAAGTCGGCAATGTGGCATTCAAATCAACAACCGACCAACCAACGAGCCGGTGTGGCATTTCAGGCTTTTAAAAGCCACGTTTGTGCTCAGTTGGAGGGGCGGAAGAGAAGATTTGGAGCTCGGGGTTGAACTGTGGGGCTCTTGGTGCTCTCTGAGCTGGGTTGGTTTCTTGCGGAATGTTTCGTGACCCAACTAGGTAACATCATCAGTGCTAGAAGGGAATGGAGGGAGGAGGAGGAAGAAGAGGAGGGTGGGGCCCTTGTGCTCTCTGAGCTTGGTTGTTTTCCTGCAGACCTTTCGTTACTCAACTAGGGAACGTCATCCGTGCTGGAAGGGAGTAGGGTTTGCGGAGAGGAGGAGGAGGAGGAGGAGGAGGAGGAGGAGGAGGAGGAGGAGGAGGAGGAGGAGGAGGAGGAGGAGGAGGAGGAGGAAGAAGAGGAGGAGGAGGAGGAGGAGGAGGAGGAAAAAGACTGTGGGGCTCTTGGTGCTCTCTGAGCTTGGCTGTTTTCTCGCAGACGTCTCATGACCCAACCAGGTAGCATCATCAGTGCAAGGACCCGCAAAGTTCAACCCTGAGCTATGAACATTCTCTTCTACGGGTAGTTAAACGCAGAAGGAACCAGGGAGGCTCCGAAGAGGTACCTTGTACGCAGTTGTGTCAGAGGAAGAAGCCTCGATTTCAATCCGGTGTCTGTCGCTGAGAGCTTCCAAGTCTGGCTTAGCTCCACCTGAGTTACGTACGGATGAAGGACAGAGAAGGGCTTACTTCGCACTCTACGCTTCAGCCTTTCCATCCACCCTCTTTTAACCAAATAATAATAATAATTTAGGAAGTGACCCAGGAGAGCGTTTAAAGGCAGTTCTCGATGTATAGCCATTCATTGAGGGAGCATTTGAAAAAAGCCACTTTTGACCGTTTTCCACAGGGCTATTGCAGACTCCCTGCGGTCACGGGATCAAAATTCAGAGGCTTGGCAACTGGCATGTACTTATGATGGTTGCAGTGTCAACAGGCAGGGGGATCATGTGATGCTTTTGCAACTTTCTGCCAAGCCAGGTCAACGGGGAAGCCAGGTTCACCTAACAACCGTGTTACTAAAGGAACCACCACAGTGGTTCACTTAACAACGGTGGCAAGAGAAGGCCGTTAAACAGGGCAGAACTCACTTCACCACCAGCAAATTTGGCGGGCTCAGTAAGCCGAGAACTCCCTGCGCAGCTCAAGGTACCTCCCGGTTCTCTCTCGCTCACCTGCAGCAT
Organism: Pseudonaja textilis; assembly: GCF_049901715.1. Classification (NCBI taxonomy): domain Eukaryota; kingdom Metazoa; phylum Chordata; class Lepidosauria; order Squamata; family Elapidae; genus Pseudonaja; species Pseudonaja textilis. The sequence continues at coordinate 8,447,841 of NC_142006.1, forward strand.
CGGTGTATCCAAAAGGGGTGTTCAGAGAGACGCTTCTCCGGAGCAGCGGCTCTGGGCCAGGAGGTTTCCCAGAATCTACAATTGGGAAGGTCTCCGTTGAGTTTCCCAGCGAAGGAGTCGGCTGGCAAAGGTCACTCACTCGCGTGAAAGACATTGCTCAGGAGGGCCAAGCCATATTGGGGTGGGAGAGAGAGAGAGGGAGGAAGGGAGGGAAAGGAAGGAAGGAAGGAAGGAAGGAAGGGAGGGAGGGAGGGAGGGAGGGAGGGAGGGAGGGAGGGAGGGAGGAAGGAAGGAAGGAAGGAAGGAAGGAAGGAAGGAAGGAAGGAAGGAAGGAAGGAAGGAAGGAAGGAAGGAAACAGCCCTCATGGCAAGTAGCCACAGATCAATTCATCTCTGCCAAAACTCTTTCTGTCCCCAGCCAAGACCTTCACCCAGTCCGAAGACTCTGCTCAGGTGGGTTGGCCCCCCTCCTTGTGCCAAACAGAAGCCCAAGGAACCTCCTGGCAGGTGTGGCCTCTCCAGAGTTGCCCCGTGGGAGGGCAGAGACTCACCTGTGGTCTCCAGGGAGGCGTGTCTCTCCAGCCTCTCAGCCCGCTCCTCCTCCGACAGGTTGGACAGCTGCCGTCTCACCACCCGGCTGGCGTTGCCCCCGGAGGTGACGCTGGCAATCGAGACCAGCGGGATGGCCTGGCTCTCCTGGGAGGGCGGAAGAGGCACGGCAAGGATTTGGGTCAGGGAGCCAGAGAGCCCAAAGCTGCTCTCAGCGCCCCACAACTAGCCGAACTTCTAATCTAACCCCCCACAAGGTGTGTTCAGACCTGAGCCCACATACACTAAGACAAGAGCAGGAATCTTCCTTCCTTTCTTTCTTTCTTCCTTCTTTCCTCCTCCTTTCTTTCCTTCCTTTTCTTTCTCTTCCTTCTTTCTTCCTTCTTTCTTTCCCTCCTTTCTCTTCCTTCCTTCCTTCCTTTCTTACTCTTCCTTCTTTCCTTCCCTTCCTCTCTTCCTTCAACTTCCTTCCTTCCTTTTCTTTTCCTTCCTTCTTCCTTCTTTCTTTCCTTCCTCTTCCTTCCTTCCTTTTCGTTCCTTCCTTCGTTCCTTTCCATCTACCTATATCTAACATCCATCCTATCTATCCATTCAATGTATCTATTGTCATCCCGCTCCCATTCCCTCCATCTAACTATTCCACCTAATATAACTATCCACTCAACGTATCCATCTATTCATCGTTCATCCATCACTTCTTTCTCTCTCTCCCTCCCTCCCTCCCACATTAAATTTACTGGCCACAGAGAGCTACCTGGAAGGGCCTTAGAAGCCGTCAAACTCAGGCCATCCGTTTCCACAGCCCTTTTAGGCCAGCATCCCCTTGGGGAGAGGGCAGGATGGGCTAGAAGACCTCCAAGGTCCCTTCCAGCCCTGGGATCCCATGTGCCCCAAAGGCAGCAGCAGTTTCACTTACGGAACTGAAGAGTTCGGTGGTCAGTCCCAGGTAGTTGTGCAAAGCCAGGAAAGTGACCCTCTGCAGCCTCACCATGATGATCTAGAGAGAGAGAGAGAGAGAGAGAGAGAGAGGGATGGTTTTAGCTTCATTGCTCTTGTTTCCTTTTGGAGAAGCACTGTATGAGTTCGGGACTGTGTGACTGAAGCACCACTCAGAAGCACCATTTTGTCCTTGGTGGGGGCCCCGTGGAGGTTTGTCTGTGACCTTGGGGGTCACCTGTGTAGTGCAAATGGTGTGTGTGGAGCCTTCTACAAACACAGTCCTTTCCGCAGTTCCAAGAAGGCTCCACATCCATTTGCCACCATTCAGGTGATCCTGAGGACACAGATAAACCTCCAGGTGGCCTCAAGGACCCTCTAAAAGGATGCAAATAACTAGTTTTCTGCAAGGAAGATAAATCCTTCCATCGCCCACCATCCAGTCAGAGTTGAAGAAGCTTCTCGGATGAGAAGCGAAACGTCTTCAAAGAAAAAACAGGAAGTCCTTTTGATGGACGACTGAGAATCTCCCTAGACTCTGGTACCAACATGCTCCAGAGGAGAATCAGCCCAGCCTCACCTGCACGACTCTGACGAGAGTCTCGGGGTATTTCTGGAAGATGTCCTGAAATGCGTTGGCTGGGAGGCGCAGAATGGTTGACTGCATCGCGGCTCGAGCAGAAACGGTTTTGTACGGAGCAGGATGACCCTGGGGAGGGGGGAGAGAAGAGGCTCAGCTGTCAGGATTCCGGCAGTCACCCCAATGAAATCATGAATCTCGAGCCAAACTTCCAAAACTTCATCATTCATTGCTACCCTTGACCCTGGTTTGCCCCCCCCACCGCATCCCCTGGGTGTATCATAATTCCTATTCTCCAATGGGACACCTCCATAGTCCAGAGTCATCAATCATGCTCCCCAGTTAAAATTGCATGGCACAAACTTCAGTCGCCTAGTTACCATCTCTGAAAAACGATGAAAAATGTCAACGTTTTGATGGACGAACCCAACCCAAAGCAAGCGCGGTTGAGGCGTTCCAATCCCTGAACGCATAACGTTATTGAGGACATGCTTTCAGCACTGATGAGGACAAAGCCCAGATCTAGCTAATTCCCGCACAAATCGACGTAATTGAAATTTAGGATTCTCCCTCCCCCTCTTGGAGCAAGTCACATTGTTCAGGGATTGGAACGCCTCAACCGCGCTTGCTTTGGGTTGGGTTCGTCCATCAAAACGTTGACATTTTTCATCGTTTTTCAGAGATGGTAACTAGGCGACTGAAGTTTGTGCCACGCACAAAGTTTATGTTTGTTATGAGAAAAACCCATTGGCTTTGGCAAACATCTGCCAAAGTGTCCTTGGCTCTCACAGCTCGTCTTCCGGATGCCTGGAGCTCACCTTCCTTCCCTCCCTCCTTCGTTGGCAAGCTGAGAAGCGACAATGGTTGCAACAACAAAAGCGCGGTTCTAATGTTACCGGAGTACTACTCATTCGACAACTGGCTTGCTTAACTACAAGCAATGGGGACGCTGGATTCAATTAAGAACTGCGTTTCTAACTTTAGAACTGCAGTGATTCATTTAACAATAGTGGCAAGAAAAGGTCATTAAAGGGCGTGTGACTAACTGGATTTGTTTAACCATGGAAATGTCGGTCTTGGATTACGGTTGTAGGTCAAGGAGTGCCTTACAGCCACTGCTCAAATTCCAGGCACCTGGCTTTCCGGCCAAAAGACAAGATTTATTTCTACAACCCGCTAAAATGGATAGGTTTTCTGCCAATGGGAGAAGAGAGGTGACCAGGGACGGAAGGAATTAATGGGAAAATCCCCCAATGCAGGCTGGTAATTTGGGAAATTTTAAAAGCACAGGCTGAAGCTTTGGGTCTCAGGGGGGGAAAAGGGAGAGGAAAACATGAGACAATTGTCACTGCTTGCGGAGAAAGTTTTCCTGTGTTATTTATGGCAGAGATTTTTCCATAATTGAATGTTGAAGGTGACCAAGAAGTGTTTTTTAATCCTGCAGAGAGAAGGCTATTGTCTTTATCCTTGAGCTGTCATCTTTCCTGCCCAGGAGAAATGATTCCTTATTGTATTATGGCTGGGCTGATGTATTGCGCTAATCACAGCTTATGTGATCAAATGTATTCAATTTATTACAATTGGCTGGCTTTCCTCATTAAGCAAAGCTGTAAACATGATGGACAGGCTACAATAGTTTGCACGGCGTGTCCAAAATAGAACAAACCACACAATAGCTGGCTTGGTATAGTGGTTAAAGCCCCAGGCTAGAAAAGGGGATGACGGTTAGTTCAAGTCCTGCCTTAGCCATTGAAGTGGGTGACTTTGGGGCCAATCACCAGGTAACAGAGAGTTCTAGTCCTGCCTTAGGCATGAAAGACTGGGTGACATTGAGCCAAGATAAAAATTATGCTTGCAGTTCGCTCCCTAGATTGGAACATTTAAGCTCCACCACCGCAGATTTTGCATGGTTGAGTTGTGACTATTTTCTGTTCTTTCCTTCTGCCAGGGCACATCCCAGTCCAAAAAAGTTGCTCCCCCCTCCACCATATATTTGTTCTTCCCAGCCTGGGGGGGGGGAAATAATACAGATCCCCCACTGTTTTCTGGGCAGCCTAATTGCTCGATCCCCAACCGGCTGATCCATTCTTAATTACAGGAGATAAAAAGGATAATTGAGGAAGCGTTGGCTGGACATGAGCTGGCAAAGTCTCGAACACAAGTCCTGGCAGGGAAAGAAAAGAGCTCTCTGGTGGGTGGGATTTTTCTTGAAGGTTCTGGAAGGCTTTTGAATTCAGACCCGCTGGGTTGCTGGAGTAATCGGGTTTTGGGAACATTTCCCGATGGAGAGAGCAAAAAATGGCTGTATGTGAACAGCCCAGAGAAGTGTACGGTGAAGAATAAAGTTACACTTTAACGTATTCCTTGACTTACGCCCTCAATTGAACCCAAAATTTCTGTTGCTAAGCGAGACAGTTGTTGAGTGAGCGCTGTTTTACGACCTTCCTTGGCCACGTCGTTCAACGAACCAAGCGCAGTTCTGCTAGCAACCCAGTTGTTAAGCGGATCCGGCTTTCTGTTGACTTTGCTCGTCAGGAAGGTTCGCGGAAGGGGATTGCTGCGACCGTCATAAATGCGAGCCGGTTGCCAGCAAGCACCTGAATTTGAATCACGTCTCCATGGGGACGCTGCGATGGTCGTTAAGTGTGAAAAAAAAAAGGTCACCAATCCCCCCCTTTTTTTTTCTCCCCGATGCCATCGTGACTTTGAACAGGCTGCTAAACAAACCGTTGTAAGTCAAGGACAACCTGGGGTGCCGCAATATGTTTTGTGTCTTTTTCTCCTCCAGAAACCGAAGCGAGACTTGAACTCAGGATCCCTAGCCCTCGAAGGGAGCTTTCAGGCTCTCATTTTTTTGCCAAGGCAAAAGCTAGGAACCGAATTGGCTGCATCAACCCTCCGATTAAGCCAGACTCTCTGACTGGACCCCTTCCCCGTCAACCCTTCCGGGAAGCCCTGCCCACTTATTCAAACCAAAGCAGAGGGATGGAGCGCCACATGGAAAGCCAAATGGGCTGCGGGCCTCACCGTGATGACGTCCAGAATGCTGAGAAGGCTGTGTACGCTGTCCCCGGGCAAAACTTCCTTCACCACCATCTCTGTGCCATCCTGGGGAAAAGTTGAACAAAGAAAAGTGTCACGGTAATGAATATTTAACAGCTGGCCAGCTGCTGTAAGAAGAGGCGGGACCCAGCGGGCATAACAACTGGTTCGTGTGCACGTAGTCTACTGGCTCCGGCAAGCGTTTACCTTCTGCAGCTGACGAGCGGCACTCAGCTGTGCCGCGCAAAGCAGCTGAGGAGGAAAACGCAGCCACTAAAGGGCAGCCTAGTGTCCAGGCAGGCGGGAGGCCAGCGAACCAGTTCAGAGTCAGCTGCTCTTCTGAGTTACCGGTTCTATAGAACAGGACCGAACCGGTAGGATCCCACCCCTGGCTGTAAGGCTGCTGTAAATGCTGAGGCAATGAGCAATGGGGTTGAGTCAGCAAGGATATTGCCACTTTAAGACTGAGGTGGGGCCCACAGAGTTGTGGCCTCTTTAAGAAGCTGTCTATATATAGGCGGCCATGAGAGGGCGTTTTTCTCTTCTCCTTGTGTTCTGTCTCTATTGTGGTTCTCCGTGCAGAGTAAAGAAGATCGATTGCCTGCCAAGTATTTTCCTACCACGTCTATGTATGTATATAAGCTGTCTTGTATATAAGCCACTGTGTCCTGCATTTTGCTCCTGGGTTGCCTCAGGAGCAAAGGCTGCAAACACTCTGACAAAAACGCATCTGCAAGAAAACAACTGAGCTCAGAGAGCACCAGGGGCCCCTCCATTTCAACCCTGAGCTCCCGACCTTCCCTTCTCAACGCCTGTTCTTCTTAAATCTCCCCCAAGAACAGTCCTTACGCTCTCCTGGATGCAGACTTCCAACTTCCCGTCCTGCACGACGTAGATGCTGTTGTCCAGCTGCCCCGGCCGGAAGATATATTCCCCTTCATGCAACTGCACGAAAACCATGTGCTTGCACAGCTCCAGGAAAAGGGGCTTCTCGAAGTGACCGAGGACCCTGGGGAAACAGATGATGGGTCAGCCTGAGAAGCCATTTTTCTTTCGGAGCTTCGAGGCGGCCACATTTGTAAAACCAGGCGGAGCCCGAAACAAGAGGCTGAACCGTGACTTTGATTCCACCGTGTCGGGCAAACTCGCCGAGTCGACGAACCTACCGGACGTTTTTAAGCATGTAAAGGACTTCGGAAGGCAGGTGGGAGCTCTTGACGTCAAATTCGGTTAAATCAGCCTCCAGCAGGGAAGGAGGTGGGTCCTTGGGCTGCAGGATGGGAGATTCCTTCTTGAAGCGTAGAATCCTGCAAGGAAAACCAAAGAAACCCGCTTTGTTGCCTCTAGGAAGGAACCAGCTAGGTGTCACACAATCTCCTTTTGCAACCTTCCGACAAGCAAAGTCAACGGGGAAGCCAGATTCACTTAACAACAGCGGCAAGAAAAGTCGTCAAAAGGGGACCAACTCCCTTAACCCATATCTTACTCAACAACATACATTTGGGACTCTGTGGTTGTAAGTTGAGGATCTGTTTATTGACTCGTATGAGGATTTCTTAAGGCAAATCTCTGGCGCCAATTCCTTCTTCCCTGGGTTGAGTGCCCCTCGCCAAGGAAATAGGAATCAATGTTTACCTATAGGAAGGATTTGGGGCAAAGCGAATAGCCCTCCCATTTCAGTCCCTTGAGTCATCACATAACCATGGTTAACTTCATTGTGGTTTAGTCTAGTGTTATGATGGAATAGAGTCAAGGTTCCCAGCAGGGAGAGAGAAGTGGGGGTATTCTTTTATGGAAAGCAAGCAACCATTGAGATATTTTGATCAAGAAGACCAGGATGCTCATAATATAAGCCCTACCCTGAAAATAAGCCCCAGTTAAGACTGTCAGCCAGACAGATGCATTTGGAACTGTATTTCCCTGAAAATAAGCCCTAACTGGAAAAGAATGCGTCTTTTGGAACAAAAATTAATATAAGACCCAGTCTTATTTTGGGGGAAACATGGTAAAGTCTCTACTTTATGGATGCTACATTTTATCCAAAATCCCAAGATTGTTCTTTGAGCCTTACCTCTTTGCCAAGGACAAAACCTTGGCCCTCTTTCGCATGCGCTGACGGGGCACTGTGTTGCCGACCAGAGTGTTTGGCAGAGTTGTCACCTGCAAGGAAGACAAAGCATTCAGGGAAAAATGTGCCAGGCCTGAGGTTTGCCCAGGGAGTGACACCCGTGCAACCATGAACAAGGAACCTCAACTGCCCTAACAAAAGATGCCGCACACAATCGCAGGGAATGAAACGGACATGAAAGCTGAAATTCCAAAGGCCGCCTGTTTTTGAAAAGCGCGGCCATCCCCTGCAAACCTCTTGCTGAGCTTTCAAATTTGTCTGCAAAGGGAGCAGATCCCTGAGCAACCATTCAAGTAATCTTCAACTTATAACCACTCACTTAATGACCAAGGTGTTAATTTAATCACTGCTGGAAAAAAAAATGTTTGTAAAATCAGGTCAGTCATGTGACACATCTGATTTTACAGTCACAAATCCATCACAATCAGTTATCAAGGACCACCTGTTAAACCTTCTTTCTTTCTTCTTTTCTTTCTTCCTTTCTTTCTTCTTTCTCTCTCTCCCTTCCTTCCTTCTTCCTTTCTGTCTTTCCCTTTCTTTCCTTTTTTCTTTCTTTCTTCTTTCTCTCTCTCTTCCTTCCTTCTTCCTTTCTCTGTCTTTCTTTTTTCTTTCTCTCTTCTCTCCTTCCTTCTTCCTTTCTCTGTCTTCCTCTCTGCATCTCTTTCCCTTTCCTTTCCTTTGCTTTCTTTCTATCTTTCTTTTTTTCTTTCTCTTTTTCATTCTTTTTCTTTTTTATCTGCCAAGTTTTGCACCTATTTCCCAAGTTCCCTTTTAAGTGGGGAATAGAGGAAAGAGGAAGAGGAAGAAAATAATTGAAGAAAGGAAGAGCTTCTATATTGGCTAAGACGTTGGTGGATATCGGCTAACGAATTAAGGGTACAGCCACGCGACATGAATTCCATAATTGGATTGCATTTCTTTATTGCAGCATAATATCATCCTTAGTCCACATGAACCAATTAAGGGAGAGGGAGTTAATTAATCAGTTAATTAAAGCAAGGGAGGTTTAGGAGCTTCTGAAGAAACCTTCCCTTGGGCTAGTTCCTTCCTTCCTTCCTTTCTCTCTCTCTTTCTCTCTATCTCCCTTTTCTTCCTCTCTTATCTTTCTTTCCCTCTGTTGTCTGTCTGTCTTTCTTTCTTTCTTTCTCTTTCTTTTCTTTCCTTCCTTCTTTCTTTCTCTTTCTCATCTTTCTTTCCCTCTCTTGTCTTTCTTTCCCTCTCTTGTCTTCCTTCTTTCTTTCTTTCTTTCTTTTCTTTTCTTTTCTTTCTTTCTTTCCTTTGGAAAACAACTTGACCTCCTCCTCCTCGCTGTGGCAGCCCTTCAAATATTGGAACACTGCTATCCTGTCTCTCCTGGTCCTTCTCTTCTCTAGATTGGCCAGGCCCAGTTCCGGCAACCGTTCGTTGCATGTTTTAACCTCCAGTCCCCTAATCCTCTTTGTTACTCTTCTCTGCCCTTTTTCTAGAGCCTCCGCAGCTTTTCCCAAAAGAGCTGAAATCCTGAACGGGCCAAAAACCTGATTGTTGTTGTGTGTTTTTTTTTCCTTTGGAAGGATTTTGAGAAAAACACCCTCTAGGCCCATCCGTTCCTTGCAAAGCTATTAATAGACCCAGCAGAGAGTAGAAAGGCTGATTAGTCACCGAGAGGACGCCTACGCCCCCATTTTCTCACATGTTACCTCCAGGATAAACTAAGAAGAAAGGCTGAACTCTAGCCAAGGTAAGGGTTGGGCTACCATTAGTTGAACGAGTCATCCTGGCCCTTGTGCGCTCAATGCTACACCAGTTCTGACAGGTTATAGGACTTACTGACATGGCTCATCCCATCACCAAGCCCAGAAGACGAGGGTATAAAAGGACAGGAAACTCTATTTCCTTCCAGCACTGATGTCATTACCTAGTTTGATAATGAGACGTCTGCAAGAAAACAACCCAGCTCAAAAGAACACCAGGGACCACATAGTCCTAATCCTCCTTCTCCTCCTCCTCCTCACACCCCACTCCCTTCTGGCACTGATGATGCCACCTAGTAAGGTAAAGAAACGTCTGCAAGAAAACCACCAAGCTCAGAGAACAGTTTAAATTTGCACCCCACAGATTAAGTCTGAGTTATACACATTCTCTTGTCTCTGAAGCCCAGGGGAGTTTTAGAGCAATCACGGATCCAACCACCGATGATCATGTCTGAACTCAGACTGAGCTCATCGCTGGCCTTCACTCAGCTCCGGGACCCCTTACCTTCCGCATGATCTTACGGCCGTAGAACATCACTTTGTCTCTCTTGCGAAACCTGTACTGGGGCACGTGTGCCTGAGATTGTTCTGAAAAGCAAAGGAAGATTCATCATCTTGAGGTCCACTTTCCCAAAGTCTACAAACAGTCTAACTGGCAATAGTATCAAAGGTACCGAAAGAGAAGCGTAGGTTAATTTATTTTACCTAGGCTTCTCATTTAGGTCAATTTTATTTGTTTGTTTGTATCTTGCCTTTATTATTTTTCACAAATGACTTAAGGTGGCAAGCATATACAACACACTTCCCTCCTTCTATTTTCCCCACAGTCACTTTGTCAGGGGTCACCCAGCTGTCTTTCATGCCTAAGGCGGGACTAGAACTCACCACCTCCTACTTTCTACCCTGGTATCTTTAACCACCAAACCAAACTGGCTCTCGATTCGTGGAGACCCATTTATTATTTCCAACAGGCTGGGAAATCTCGCGCAACCATCTCTTCAACCTCCCAGCGGCTCCACCGTGCAGGAAGAAAACCCTTTCCGTTCACCTCCGTGATCCAGACACGGCGGGTTGGTGCTAAGCGATCAGACTTACTCGATTCCTTCACCTTCTTGTACACAAAATACACAACGATCCCAATCAGAGCCAAGGCCACCGCTGCGCCAATGGCTATCCCGGTTAACTGCGGGCAGAAGTGAGAGAGAAAACGTTCACCTTCAACCATAGGGAAACATGGAGGTCTTTGGCGCTCTCACAGATTAACAGAGTTGGAAGGGAGGCCGCGATATCCTCTTGATATGCATTGAGTCAAATAGATTTAAACTGAAATATTCACACTGCCTAATCGCTCTTCACATCCATGCGTTCGTAAATCACATTTATATGTGATCTCATGCTGTTTTGGAGGCCACCATATTCTTTTACAGATGGGGCAAATCTTGGGGACTTGGTGACTAGTCAGGACTCACCAGAATGGGCAGATTCCTGGGCCACATTAATAAACTGCAATTTTCAGGTCTAATTAGGACGTGACTAACCAAACATCATCACTTTAACATCTATAACAGCCATGATAATCTTCTAATTTTGGTTAGAAGGGAAGGAAACACGGACAGGGAAGTTGGGTGTGATATAAAACCAGGTGGAAGAGGCATGTGAAATGAAAACGCTTCTGTCTAAATGTTCCCAAAACGTTACCATAGTTGTCTGAATCCTCTCTTCTACAAACTGAAGGACTCGGGTTCGTAGGTCGGCGCTTGTTAAGAAGCTGTCCTAAAGGATAAAAACACCAAAGGTATAAACTAGGTTGAAAGGGAACCAACGTTTTCTCCCCAGAGGCTTTAGAGAAGACTTAGCACGTTTGAAAACTGACTTAAGCTCAAAAATGAAAACAAACGAACGATTCTTCTAAAGCGCATTTCTGAGAGCTGTTTTTCCAGTCAATTATTTTAATCTCTGCTTCAAACTCTCTGCTGAGGGTTTCATCTTCACACCAAAATAAAAAAATCTCCCAAACTTCCAAAAGAGCAGTTTCTCTTTATAAATCATCGGGGTTTTATTTCTTTTTATTTTCGTTTATTTCCTCCAAGTGGAATTTGGACCGTTTCGGATAAATTGTACCTGGGTGACAATGGATCTGTGCCAAGACTGCCCTACGCAGAAGCAAGAGGGGAAATCAGTCTTCAAAAATACCCAACTTGGCATCCTGAAAAACTCTAGTTCCTTTATTTGAAAGATCCCAAAAAACATCACCCTCATTTCAGAACCACCCAAGGGTTTGGCAGCAACTTAGCAAGACAAACACACACCCTTAACTTTCAAGGGTTGTGTAGGAGGACAAAGAGCTGACTGGACAAGCAATGCCATCTAATGGTGGCGAACAAAAGAAAAATAATGCAACGAAGGTTCTGTTTTTAAGGTCCAAGTGGTTGAACAAGGGCAAAATCGGTCAAACAAAGCTTTCTTTCTGTTTACAAACTGATACACAAGACAAGCGCATTACTCTCTCCAAAGAGAAACTCAGGAAGCACACACACACACTGACACACATTTCAGGTTTATTGTCTCTCTCACACTCACACACACACGGAATCATAGTTCTGAGGCATGATTCAATTTAAACTGTTATCATTTCAGGGTTGAATAAGACTTTCACAATTCAAACAAGGGCGTCGGCCAGAAAGAGCTTCCACGCTAAATCAAACCGCCAGAAGACAGATAACAGAAGGAGAAAATAAAATAAAGTATGACCACAATTGTGCCCAGCATTTCTGCTTGAGTTTTACCCCCATTTTACGGCCTTTCTCACCAAAGTTGTTAAGTGAATCAGGCTTCCCTCTTGACTTTTTTGCTTATCAAAAGGTCCCCCAAAACAGATCAGGGAACACCGCAACTGTCATAAACGTGAGTCAGTTGCCAAGCATCTGAATTTTAGATCATATGACCACGGGGAATGCCGCAACGGTCGTTAAGTGTGAAAAACGACCCTGTCACGTTTTTCAATGCCGTTGTAACTTTGAGCAGTCCATAAATGAAGTGTCGGCTGTCTGTAGAGCCAGGGTTAACGGAACCAGGGTCCCAACAGGGGAGAGGGATGCAAATAATAGCCATTATATCCTATTTAGGCTGAAATGTGGAGCAGGAGAGAAGCTAGCCGGCAGAGCCAAAGAATTCGCAGGCAAAAGTGGGCTTTGAATTAATGGAAATAAATTTAAAAGCATACAAGTTACTTTTGGAAGTTCAGCCGGGGAATAAAGAACAGCAAGGAAGTATCCACCAAAGAATATTGTAACGAAAATGCTTTTTTGTTCTTGTTTTCCACCCCCTAAAAGATACAAGTTAGAATCTGAGCAAATATGCAAGCCAGAATGGTTAGACACAAGGTTTCTGTCTGAAATACAGTACATATTTATTCCATGTGGAAACAAAAGACATAATAAATTGGCAAAACAGAAGGAAAAGTATTTGCTTGCGGGTGTGTGCGTAATAATTGACCCACCAGTGGAAGAAACGGGAATGCTTTTCGTACAAATAAGGACGGAGTTGTACAGTTAGTCCTCGACTTACAACAGCTTGTTTAGTGGCCTGTCGACGTTACAGTGACTTACGACCATTTTTCACACTTAACGACTGTTGTGGGGTCCCTGCAACTAAGATGCTTGGCAACTGGTTCATATTTATGATGGCCGCTTCACAAATGTGGCAAGAAAAATCGTAAAATGGGGCAGAACAAATTTCTGACTTAGCGGCATAATTTTGGGGCTCCAATTGTGGTCGTAAGTCAAGCACTAACCGATATTATTTTTCCCTCCGTGACAAATAAATGCAGTCAAATGCAAGTTAAAATGGGGAGGATGGGAATGTGCGAAGGGAGACTCTGACATTAACCATGTTTGTTGGAACCAGGATTGAATGGTTCAACAGCGCATAACCAACATGACTGAAACTGACTGGACGCCACTCCGGCTGGGAATCTTAGGAGTTGTAGTTCCATCGTTTCCCCCCATTTTATTTACAGTTCCAGACCACACAACTTCAACAACAACAACAACAAAAAAGGTCACTTTTAAAAGACCAATACAGCCATGAAAATACAGGTTGGGGTAAAAAAAAACCCACCAAATATAAAATCATTCATAATCCGAGAGTTATAACCAGGATAGAAACGTGTGAAGGGTGACTCTGGCATTAAACCCTGTTTGCTGGAACCGGGATGGATTGATTTAATCCCAGTTGCCCCTTTCTCACCCTGCCTGGCACGTCCAACAAGACTGAAATTACAAAATACGGAAGAGGAGAGTTGGAAGGGACCCCGGAGGTCTTCTAGTCCAGCCCACTCCTCTCCAGCCCAGAGCTGGGAACGTTGGGAGTTGTAGTTGCCCTATAACTTTTGGAAGCGCTCCCCCTCCCCAACCGAGTCTTCTCTGTTGGGAGGAACCTGCTGCGCACCCAGTCTGCAGCCCAGCTGAGGATGCTGGGCGTTGTAGTCCCATTGGGTGTTTTTTTCCCCCCATTTCCCACCACCCACAACTTCCAAACTTCAAAAGAGCAAGGGCACATCTGAAACCATTCATAATCCGAGGGAGATAACCAGGATGGAAACGTGTGAAGAGGGTACCCCGACATTAAACCATGTTGGCCGGAATTGGGATGGATGGTTTTTACCCCAATTTTCCCCCTGGCCCAAACTGTCTGGCGTTTCCCCCCAACAAGACTGGAACGACAGAAGAACAAAAGTCCGACGAAAGCAGGGACCCTATAGAGGTCTTCTAGTCCAACCCCGCCCCCCTGCTCAGGCAGGGGGACCCTATCTCCCATTCTGAGCACAAAGACCCTCCACCTCAGGGCTGGGGACGCTGGGAGTTGTAGTCCCAGCCCTTTGGAAGAACTCCCCCCTCAACCCAGCCTTCCTGGTGGACCCCATTATACCCCCCTCTCTCCCCCCGGCTGGGGGTGCTGGGAGTTGTAGTCCAGGCGTCCCAGGGCTTGTGGGGAGAGGCGACCCTACCTGGGGCTCGGAGGGCGAGGCTGCCGTGGCCTCCATGGCCGGGACGGAGGGAGGGGGGGGCAGCGGCGGCGGCCGCAGCGGCGCTTCTAACGGCTGCCCGGCGGAGGGCGCCGCCAGAGGTCAGGGGTCATTCTTGGGGGCGGGCGGGAGGGCGGGGCGAGGACTTCCCACCCCACCCCACCCCGCCCAATAGCGTCACTTCCGGCCGTTACGGATGCCCGCGGGGGGGGGGAGGAAGGAGCCAGGTTTTAGCCAGGTGTGGCTGCGCCACTCCCATCCTCCCCGGCCGGGATGGGTGCGGTAGTCCAAGCCCGGAGGAGAAACGGAATGGCAGAGGAAGGCGAATCCCGCCCTGGAGGAGGCTCTCGGGGGACACGGCAGAAAGTGGAGGGCCGGGAGGTCACTCCAAGACTCCTCCAGCCACCTTCCCAAACTCTGGAAGAAGAGAGCGGAGCGTACAACACTCAAACAGTACAATGTAGGAGAGAGTAGAATACAATCACTGTCCAATCCAGTGCATAAGGCAACACAATAGAATACAGCACGTAACAATAAAATGCAACCCAATACATAAAACAATAAAACACAAAAGAGAATACAACACAACACATAACAATAGAAAGCAACCCAATACATATTAGAATACAATACAATACATAATAGAATACAATACAAAAGATAATAGAATACAACACATGACAATAGAATGCAACCCAATATATAATAGAATAGAATAGAAGACAAAAGAATAGAATAAAAGAGAAGAGAATACAATACAATACAATAGTACAACCCAATACATAATAGAATACAATATAGGACATAAGAGTATAGAATACAATACATAAGAGAATAGAATACAATATATAAGAGTACAAAATACATAACACAATACAATACGATCCATAATATAGAATAGAATAATTATACATAAGAGAATAGAATACATAGAATACAAAATACATAACAGAATACAATAAATACATGAGAATACAATATGTAATAAAGAAAATAGAAATAATAATAATAATAGAAATAGCTTAACAGAGTTGGAAGGGACCTTGGAGGTCTTCTAGTCCAACCCCCTGCTCAGGCAGGAAACTCGGTGCCATTGGGGACCAATGGTTGTCCAATTTCTTCTTGAAAACGTCCAGTGTTGAAATTTTCAGTTTCCAAAGCTGGTCGACCTCGCAGGGTTGTTGTGCTGCCCCACCCACTGTGGAATATTTTAAGTACGATTAGGATTGTCCCACCCAGAAGCAGCCCGGTTGTTGAAGTCCCTCTGGAGGGCACCATATGAAGGTGGCTGAGGACTATGAAGGGGCTATAAGAAACAATAAAGGAGGAATAGAAATATAATTGATAATAAAAAGTCGGATTATAAATTCACAAATAAAATCTCCTTTCTCAGCAGCTGCGTCTCTCTTCACTTTTTCGTAGTTCTACAGTCACGGGCTCCTCCTCCCCCCCTCCCGCCGAGCAGGAGGAATCCCGAGTCAAACTCCAATCAGGAGACACATTCCCCCCCAGTGGGCGTGGCCACTGGCCCAATCCCGTCTCCTTGCATCCGATTGGTTAAAATGTCTCCCTATCCGACGGGGACGTGAGCACGGCCGAGGCGAATTGGTAGAGCGCCTAGACGGTCCAATAGCCAGCGGCGATGTTGCAGAGGTGGACGATCTAATCGGAAGCGGCGATGTTGCAGCGGTGGGAGCCCGAGCGCCCGTCCTAGTTCGCCATGGGTCTCCTGGGCGAGGTGACGCGGGGCCTGTTCCGCGGCGCTGACCGAATGTCGGCCTGGACGAGCAAGCGGGGCCCGCGGACCTTCTTCAAGAGCCGCGGCTGCAAAGTCTTCGGCTGCATCACGTCGAGCCGCAAGTTCCTCCTGGTGAAGGACCAGGTGCCGGTGCTGATGGTGCCGGACCTGAGGGGCTTCAGGTTGAAGGCGTACGTCTCCTACCGGGCGCCCGCCGGCAGCGAGCCGCCCCTGACCGCCCGCGCTCTCTTCCAGCGGACCGCCGCGCCTCTCATCGAGAAGGACGTCAAGGAAGGCGTCTTCGACCCCGACGCCCTGGAGAAGTACGGCTTCGAGAGCAGCCAGGAGGGGAAGCTTTTCAGGCTCTTCCCCAAAAACTTCGTGCGCTAGCGGGTGGAAGAAAGGAAGGAAAGAAAAAGGAAGGAAAAGAAAAGAGACCCCCAAAAAAAAAGTGGAGACAAATTGTCCCCCAGGACTGCAACTTTATTGAAGCCCTTTTAAATACAGGATCGAAAGCAGAGGAAAAAAGATAATTTCCTGGAAAAAGGGAGAAAAAAGGACAATTTCTTGGAAAAAGGGGGAAAAAAACGATTTCCTGGAAGAAGAGAGAAAAGACACCATTTCCGCGAAGAAAAGGGGGGAAAGACTATTTCTTGGAAGAGGAGAAAAGACACAATATCTCAAAAGAAAAGATAGTTTCTCAGAAGGGGGCTTTTGGACCAGATAATTTGGGGTAGAGGGTTACGAATAAAGAGAATGTGACACCTCCCTGGTTGAGAAGTGTTGATGTTTCTGCTTTGAAAGTTGTGTCCAAAAAAGTCTTCAATATATGTGTTTCTCTGGGGAGAAAACCGCCTGGGAAGGGCTTGCAAGGATGAGGATTCTGGCGGTGGGGTTTTAATGGCATGTGGGCACTGAATTTGGTGGGGATGAAGGGCTGCTGTTTTCTGTGCTGCTTAGATTTAAATTGAAAATGAAATCCTTTTCACACACACACAGAAAAGAAAATAGCATACATTTATTAGAGCTCTCGTATGTTCAGGGAGTGAACCACCATTTTTAAACCTGTTTCTTAGCTATGATTTCTTCAGCTGGTTATGTTGTTTAAACTAGCAAACCCTTGCGCAGACACACACTAGCAGTCGCAATTCTAGAAGTACTTATTGGAAATTATTCTTGCCAATATTTGCCTCCAGTTTTATAATACTTAGTCCACCTGTAAGATATTCTTACCTGTTGACTGTATGGCTACTGTATTACTTCCTTCTCTGAGCAAAATACATCTTGCTTTTGAAACAGACTTAAGCATGACGGAGTACGTTCCTTTCTATATAAAACAGCCGTTCTCTACGCAGACAAATTTGGCCCAGTCCAAAGTACTTTTTGACACAGGCTTTGATCCTTGTGATCCTTGATACTTGTCTTAATAACTTAAATGAAAAGGACAGTGGATCTTACAAGACAAGATTTTATTGTAAAAAAGATCAAAAATATATTTTAGCTGAAAGGTGCTCTTTACAATGCCAATGAGCATGTTTGTATGAAAATGCCACAATCTGTAATACCTCAGATTATAAATACGCCCTTTCGTGAGGCCAATCTACACCACAAAAGAGCTTGTGCTTGGATTTCAAGAGAATATCTTTGCAACGATCATTGGTTGCCGTTTTTAATTTCGGCCTCTTTCCCAAGCTTGAATAGAACTTCAGGTTCCCTATATATTTGGGGAGGAAATGTGAGCCAAATGGCGCTCCCATGTTAAAGCTGGTGTTTGAGAATGTTGCAAGAATAAAATCTTAGAGGAAAAGTGGAATTGACAGGAAATTATGGAACCGGAACAATCTTATTTCTGCAGTATAAAAAACAAAGCTGTTGGAAAGAACCAAGTAAGCAACACAAGAGCCTTCAAATCTCACAGCTACTGGAGGCTCCCAGCAGTAATATAAAAACATATTGATAGAAGAGAATGTCGATAGCTTGGAATTGAACTGCGGGGTCCTTGGTGCTCTTTTGAGCTTGACGGTTTTCTTGGCAGATGTTTCATGACCAAACTAGGTA